>NC_143510.1:68869245-69191998 GCF_031878675.1 Megascapheus bottae | reverse complement strand
CAATACTACAATTCAGGCTATAAATATAATACATGCTGTTCAATGTCGTTCCTTTCATTGTTCTCCATTTTCTGTCTACTGACCCCACTTGCAAGTCACATAGTTTAGTTTTTACATAATGTACACTGAATGTAATGACTGCATCCTTCCTCTCTCCATTTCCATGCCCTTCACCACTAAGAAACATGTTTCCATTTCCTATTATTCATTTTGATAAACAGTACATTAATTCAAACCAGTTATAACTCTGTATTCCTTCTGAGTATACCATTCTTTAGTCTGTGTATATATGCATTGAGACCCTTATTTTGTGTTTATAGTTGTATTTTTACATCTAGCATTTATATCTGGGGAAAATACATGTAGTGTCTTATCCTAATTCAAATTTTCAGTCTTGATAAACTTTGTAGTGTCATTCACAGTGGTTAAATTAATTTATATTTCCACCCATAGTGCATAAGATTCATTTTCTACCTATTCCCCTGTGCTCCAAGAGGTGTTTATGTATATGTATGTGTGCATGTCTTTTTTTTTTTTTTGCCAGTCCTGGGCTTGAGCTCCGTCTACATAAAGCCTTACACTTTTGTCCAGTACTGGCCTTGGCCTTGGACGATAATCTTCAAATTCCCTACATACATAGCTAGGATTATAGACTCATGTCACTACTCCTAGCCTCTTCCCAGGAATAAACAAAATGAGGGGTGAGTTTATGTACAAAGTAAGAAAGAGATTAGAGAATGGAGACTTGAGCCGAATTGCCATGATAGTTTCATGCAGTTAACTATTATTCAAGGTGACTACTATTAATGCAATCAGAATTCAACACAATGTCCTATTCTTTGCACATATTCAATTCAATTCAAATTAATATTTATTTTGCTTGACCGTAGCTGCCAGTGTAGCTAGTACTGTCCAAAGCATTGCAAGCATGATGCTGATGATGTGCCCTTTAGAGAGTTAAGGAAAGTGTTTATAATAAGAATTTCCACATTTGTGATGACATGCTAATATTATGTTTTGCTAATTTATTCATATGCAATAAATGTCAAGTACAAGGAAAATAAATTGAAGAAATTAATGTATGCCTGCAATTTCTTATGACTTAGTAAACAATTCCGTGTCCTCGTGGCCTGCCTATCATCAAGCTGCACAAAGGAGACTAGACACTGGTCTTTCAAGACTAGACACTGTATTTCAAGTTAAGAGATTGTGATCCGGGGTGTGCTTAGTAATTCACTTTTGATATGTGCAAATGAAATCTTACTAACGTTATTTCATGTCAATGTTTTGCTTTACCCTGTTACTCTTTCACGAACAAAACAAACTGGTGCTATGACTTGGATTTAGAATTGAATATTGTTAATTCGAGAGAGAAGAAAAAAATGTTACAAAGTTAGAACCGTAAAAAGGAAATTTTATGATTAGCAGTTCTTGACAATAAGGATTTATATTCCAGTTTTCACCACATCCTCACACTAATAGAAAAATGACCATGTTTTTACCCTCTATCTATGTAAAGCAAGGGAGGATGATCAAGTTTAGAGACTGAGTCATCCAGTTCCCAAATTTCCCTTTTTCCAGCCTACATACTTGTGTTCCTCCTTTCAACTTCCTGAGAATATGCGCAAACTCCTACCAACACAGGGCTGAACCTGTTTCCCTGTGCCTTTCTGTCCATTAACAAAGTTGGTGTCTTCAAAGCCAGTCTCTTGGTAGAGTCTATCTCTGATTATTTATTCTATGGTGTTGCTTTGGACATTCATTTTCATCATACACCATTTGTTTTTCCTTCTCTCCCAGAGCTCCTCCCTCAGCACATGATTATATTCTTAGTTCTTTTCTTCCTTTCCTTGCCAACCATTCTCAAACTTCTTGGATATCCTTTGGATATGCCAAAGAAAGATTTTGTAAACATAGCATTTTGAATATAGTTTTCCCATTTAAGTTTTATACTTACTTTGGTCAGGTTTTTAATCTTCAATTCTCCTGATGCCAACCTATAGCTTTCTAGGTCAATGGACCTATCTAGGTTTTTAGAATTAGCATTTTTGCTCATTGCCATATACCTATTGGATTCCCATTTATTACAGGGATTTCAGGCCACCTCCTCCTGGTCTTAATTGATTTTTATCATTTCCCTCTATGCAGTTTTCTTTGGTCTTCTACCAGGGCTTTGGTTTGTTTTTGTTGGTCAATGAGATTTTTGTCCCCATGTTCTATGGATATGTGCCGGAACATGAAAATATCTGCATATACATTAAGACAAGGGGAGCCATTCAGATTTGTGAAGTATTGTATGTGCCTCTCACTTTGAAACATTCTATTAACTGTTCTATAAAACAGATTCAACTAGTCAGTAATGTTCTTGCCTTAAAGAAGACAAATTGGTAGTTAGAATATCTCTTTTTGACATTCTTCAGTTAACTCATTTATTCACTAAAAAGTCTGCCAATAATTCTATTATGTAGCAAGTAGTATACTTACTCAATGTTTAAATAGCAGCTATTCCATGTACTCACTGTGAGAGTCTGATAGAAAGTATTTATTAAGTTCTCCAAAGTATTGATGGAGTTAAATAAGATCATTCATACTGAGCTGTAGTTCACAAAAAGAGAAACCAAACAGCCAATAGATGTTGCAAACATTTCTCAAATATCTGCTAGCTGCTAGCTGTGTACCACACATTGTGCTGCATCTTGAACAGGATAAACAAGGAGTTCCAGGGAGCTTGTAATTTCTGCACACCCACATATCTTATTACATTTAAAGTTTTAGTTATGAATTATGCTTTCATTCATTAGAAATTCCAAATTCTTTATGAAAGACTGAGATAAAGTAATTCTTGTAGTAATTCTATTAGAACCTAGAAATATTTTTTATTTTTTTATTAAAGAATTTATTAACATTGATTTTTACATCATATTTCAATTTGCCTAATTATTCCTTTCCCTTTTATGAATATTTTCTTAACATAAATCAGTTCTACAAGGGTTCCTATTATCTTATTTATATTTGTGAATATGCTATGTTTCTATTAAATTCACACAATCTTCATTATTCTATCCTCATTCTTCTATTTAACACATTTTAGATGGTTTCATATGTCATTTTTTACATATATAATACGTGCCTTTCATATTTATTCCTGTTTCTCTTTTTCCCTGCAAGAATGCCTAATTAGTTTTAAAAATGATAAAAAGCTTATCATAAAAAAATCACATTATTGAAGCAGATAAAGTACACATACAAGTTGAAATTTAGTATATAGTAATCTGCATGGAGTTGAGTAGGCCCAATATTGCTTGATAATTTTTAAATATATACTTGTAGAAGTTATTACTCAGCAAGAACTTCAGGTGTTACAATAAGAACATGAACTATGGGCTGGGATGTAGCTCAGTGGCAAAGCGCTTGCCTAGCAAGTGCAACGTCCTGGGTTCGATCCCCAGTGCCCCCCCCAAAAAGAAAAGACACCAAAAAATACAGTTAAAAAAAGAATATAAACTATGCCACTCCGTGGAATCTGGAGCTGTAGATAGAGAGAAACATCCTGTATGAAGCTTCATTGTAATTTAATTTTTAATGTTTTTAATTGTTTTATGTTAGTATGGGAAAGGGGTGTTGAACTCAGAACCTGACCTTCTTGCTCAGCTTTTTCACTCAAGTCTAATGGTTTACCATTTAAGTTAGCCCTATTTCTTTTATTCCAAATATATAAAACCTGGTGCGTACTTTATTTTAGAATATGTGACTAAGTTATTACCTGGTATAGTATTTGTCCAAGATGTAGCATTTGTCTGTTAAAGGATGAACAAGAAAAGGAGGCTAGGGAGAATGGTTTCAGCTAGCAATACATACTTATTTAGCTTACATATGCCACCCATATGGATTTAGAAGGGTACATTGTCCATCTGGACTGACAATTTTACTCCATCTGTCATAGCTTAGAATTGAATGCTTGCTGACAAAATTATTTGTTATTCTATATTGCTGTGGTGCAAATGATAGTGATATCTCACTCTCTCTCCCATCTCCTCTCTTGTCTTTTCCTTCCTCTTTCTTATCCTTTCACTGCTTCCTCTCCCCTTAAGCATTTAACAGGATATGAGGAACCTTTCCAGTTCATTCCTTACACTTCCCCAAGTCCCTGTCACTGAAGCCAACTTTCTTGAGCTTATAACTCACACAATATACATTCTGTCAAATCGCTTGTCTGGAAGCAGAATATACCTTACAACTGCTTCTTAAAATTATTTTGAAGGGCTATAAAATTTTTTTGAGTTGCATTTTTATTCTGACAACCTATACAATCAGAGGCTCTAACATATTGTTGGCCTCTCTATATGTTTGAGCTGATAATTTGTGTTTTAGAAGGTATAAGAACAATTATTCCCAGAGGAATAGAATGTACTGGATGGCTTCTGGGTGTTTTCTCCATGATTCTATTAAAAAGAAGAATCTGACTAGAGTTTTTATTTTATCACTGGCTAAGGTAGTATAATTAAGTCATCCTTTCAATTTTTCACTTTCTATTGATTTCTGTAAAATTTAAAATGTTTGAGCAAGATAGCTTTAAACTCCTGGAATTTTTATTTAATTTTCTTCCCTTCACACATCCCAAGAGTATTTCTTTTGTGTGTGTGGTGGTCTGTGTAGCAGCTGAAATGAACACATTATTTTCCCTTCCTAGAAGCTGTCTTGGAACAATGATTAATATCAGGAATACATTAAACATAATTTTACATATAATATATATTCTATGTATTTTACTTTCAAGTTAATACTTGAAATTATAATAGTAGAAACTGAAAGCAATCAAGTTATAGATGAAGTTTAGTGACATCCTAAAATAGTTTTGGAAAGTATTTGGTAACCTAAAGAAACATATCAAGATATACTACTCAAAAGTTTGAAAACATGACTGTTTTCAAATTGTGTGTGTGTGTGTGTGTGTGTGTGTGTGTGTGTGTGTGTGTGTGTGTGTATTGGTTGGTTCTGGGTTTTAAACTCAAGGTTATCTCTGAGCTTAATCATTCCAGGAAAGTGTTCTACCACTTGAACTACAGCTCTAATTGCAACTTTATGGTAGCTATTGGAGATATTAGTCTCACATATTTTTCTGTCTGAGCTGGCTTCAAAAGGCAATCCATAGATATCAGCCTTGAGGTAGCTGGGATTATAGGGAGACACTGTCATCTGGCCCCAGATCTTTTTTTTTTTCAAGACAAGAATATTCTAATTTCAGATGCTCGTGTAGAAATAGAATATTTTACAAATTTCAACTGTGTTGTACTTGACTTGCTGTATAAGTACCTTTTATTAGCTGATACTTGTCTCACCAAATTTAACTTTATTTAATGATCAAAATTGTACATTCAACTTTATTTTAATATAATACAGTATAATAATTATCTAAATATATAATGCAATAAATTAAGATTTATCAAATTGTAAATATGCTTCCAGGATCTGGGAATAGTACTAATCCAATTAACATCAGTTATTGATTGGTCCCTGATTTATGCAGTGTTGGACAAATAAACTAATAAATGTGAATAAAAGAAAAAAAAGGATAATTGTTTCTATTTTAGTTAGAATAATCACTCCGGTCTTGAGCAAGTTATTCTACTCCATTGAATACAATTTTATATTCATAAAATTTTTAACATTCTCTAGGCCAACATGTGTATATGTCTGATACACAGATACTTAACTTAATTCCAGGTCTCCCTTCCCTTTCAGCATTGCAGGTGGTGTATCTATATGAAAGTAACCAATCTACTTAAGTAAATTTTCTCATAGACTGTATTATTTTGGATATGGTTTGATCATGATAAATTATAAATTAAAATTTGTGCATGCTGCCTTTCCAGATAATTTTAAAAAACTCCATGAAATTTGTGTCTTTGTGTCTGTCCTAAGTAGAAATGGAGGGCATAGCCCCTGATTTACAAAGCAGAGATATTGTTTGTCTGCTGTTCTGGAGAAAAATAGACTGATAGAAAGTCCAAATTATCTGTATGATTACAACCTCAGAGCATGATAGGCCTAGATGTGCTGTTTCCATCAGTAAAAATGTATTTTTAACTTCAACAGAACCCACTGGGAATAAATTTCTAAATTTAAAGTTAAAGAATTATCTGTTTTCTTTAGGAATCAGTATATAAACTTTAACTATATATTTGGATTTACATATATTTTTAATTTCTCAATATTTATTGACTAAGTAACTATTAGAATATTAAGGGAAAATTTCTTCATAAAATTTAATATAACTACACTGGGTGTAGGTGGTTCATACCTGTTATCATAGATATTCAAGAGGAAGAGGTCCAAGAATAACTATTGGAAATCAGCACAGGCAGAAAAGTTACTGCGAGACACTTATCTTTAATTAAGTACTCAAAACTGGAAGTGGAACTGTGTCTCAGTGTGGTAGTGAGCTAGCCTTTAGCATAAGAGATCAGGAGCAGGTATGGGAGTTTGGCCCAGTGGTAGAGTGCTTGCCTAGCATGCATGAAAACCCAGGTTCAATTCCTAAGTACCACATACGTAGAAAAAAGCCGGAAGTGGTGCTGAGGCTCAAATGGTAGAGCTCTAGCTTTGAGAAAGTCCAAGGACAGTGCTCAGGCCCTGAGCGCAAGCCCAGGACTGGCAAAAAAAAAAAAAAAAGAAATCAGTTATCTAAGATAACTTTAAATTACAGTTTATGAGGGACGGAATTTTTAGGAAAATGAGTATGGTTTATAAATAATACTAGCAAGTTAGGTATAAAGAAAGTGACCAACACTGAGACAATAGGAATTGCAAAGCAAATGATGCAATATTTAAATTATAGCCAATTGGATAAAATTTGAGTGTATATTGATATCAGTGATTAAAAACAGAAATACCAACAAAAATTAAAATTTCCCCAAGAACTAAAGCTCAATTTTACCCCTAGTTGCTATCTGTTGTTATTTGTTTAATAAGTTTAGTGACTAATTCCAAAGAAGACCATAGAGGAAAAATGGCCACTGTGCAAAAGATAAAACTCATAAATGTTTCCTGAGTCAAAATGAAGATTAAAATCATTGATGATGAAGACATTAATGAGTCCAACTGTATATTCTTCTGCAACACCTGAAGCCTTAGTTTAAGTATGAGGAAACAGGAAAATATGCACAATTGCATAATAGCATTATGTGATACTCTATAGAACTATTCTAGTACTTTTCAAGACTATCTGAATGATAAAAATAATTTCTAAAACCTGAATATCATAGTCAGAGGAAACCAGAAAATCATGACAACCAAATGAAGGTGATACACTGGATTAGATAGAGCAAGAAGAGAAACAGCTTATGAAGGAATAAAATCAATACTATCTAGTAAGTCTGGAGTTGGATTACAAGTCTCACTTTTTCACCTCTACAAATGTAGCATGGGAAGTACAAGATGTTAACAATTGAGGAAACTGAATGGAATCTTTTTCAAAAAATAATCACTATGGCCGGGAGTTTGGCCTAGTGGTAGAGTGCTTGCCTAGCATTCACGAAGACCCGGGTTCGATTCCTTGGTACCACATACTTAGAAAAAGCCAGAAGTGGTGCTGAGGCTCAAGTGGTAGAGTTCTAGCCTTGAGAAAAATCCAAGGACAGTGCTCAGGCCCGGAGCTCAAACCCAGGACTGGCAAAAAAAAATAATAATCATTGCTTTTCCATAAATGCAAATTCTTTTCCATATATAAAATATACTTAATAAAAATATTGTTCTGCTCTAGTTAACATTATCTTAAGTATGTGAACTAATACACATAGTTTACTCAAATGTCAGAACCCCATTCAAGAAATTGAAAGTCATTTTATTTCCTCCCCCTTGGCATTATATATTTGAAGTAAAATTGAGAAATCTAAAAGTGAACAATAAGTATTCAGAACTCTCACTATCCTTTTATAGCATCCAGATTTAAAGAAAGTGGTTCTTGGTCCTTGGTTATGCATAACAATATCAATTTAGATACATTCCCAAAGATACATTTTGGGCTCATTCTGTTTTCCACTTTTGTGAAGTCTCCACCTTTGAACTATGTGTAAATGGAACATTTATTTTTACCTCTAGAAGTTGTTGAGTCATCTGAATATGATCTTTTATATAGACTAAAAATTTCTTAAAGGCATAGAAAAATAAGTGTGATTTGCAAAACAGTGCAATATTTACAACCAATATTTTCAAATCTGGAGTTCAAAACCCTCAGCCATAGAAAATACATTAATTAATAGCCTTGTGCACATGTATGAGGATTAATCAAAACAATTTTATAACACTTCTTAAGGCCTTGATTGTCTAGCTTAATTTTTCAGCTAAGGTAGGATAAATGAGAGGTCATGACTAAGTTTACACTGATGATGTTCCTTAAGAGTTCAGAGAAGTGAATTATATTTGCTTATTTGTTAGTAGGTTGACTTATAAAGCCTCAAAGAGCTCTATATAATGCATATCTATTTATATAACATATGCTCCCTATATATACATGCTTTATGTATGTATTCCTGCTTTTATATTCTACTTTTAAGTGTAAATTATAAAATAATTATTTTAAGAAAATTTATAAAAAAAAGTCATCTCATTGAAAACTCTGGGAGTGATAGTCTCAGACATGCAGGGAAACCACAGTGATAAAGCTATCATTCCTTACCAAATGTAGCTTTCAGCAGCAAGTGAAACATGTTTCAGGTTAGTCAGAAGAGGTCCCCTGAATTACACTGTGCATGTTTCCCTGAAATGAAACTGTATGTTATTGGTTAACCAGGATGTTTAGCATAATCACTCTGCTAGACTCTGGTGGAGGGAGGTGATTATCACTGAGAACAGATGGGCAGGTCCACGGCACTGCCAGATTCTGCACAAGCTCCATTTATCGTTGGTTCTCTTTCCCCCGTTCTGTGTTTTTATTCTTTTTAAAGAATCATTGTATGTTTTAAGGAACTAACAGCACAAAAGATTGGGGGCTGATACCCTTTCAGGTTAGCTTTCAAACGTGGAAGACAGATTCAATGCTATCACTGTGTATCTAAGAAGAATGGTACAGATTTCATTTTCCCCTCCAGTCTCCCTCAATGCACGCACGGATTTATCTCTACGCTAAGCTCTCTGCTCTGCATCTGTAGCTCCTTGTGGATTATATTGTGTCTGTGATCAGAAATGATTTTCTCGGATATGAACACCGTTTCTGGCTCCCCTAAAGTGCATCCTCCTAATGGAACCCGGTTTTACACTTTCCAAGTAAGTGTGCTTTATGTGGCTTCACTACTGAGGAAGTTAATGCATTGTCAAACTTCTAATAAAGAGCAATATGAAGAAAGGGAAGCTGAAAAGTGTGGAAGGGATAGATGGGATGCATGAGATGAATAATGTGCATGTGAGTTTAATCTGTTTCTGAATGTGAAACAGAATGGCAGTAATTCTCAGAGAATCCAAGCAAAATGTGAGTGAGCGCTTTATTTTCTTCAAAGGTTTAACAGACCTCTACAGTATCAATCTTGAAAGTTTATAGGTTGTGTTGTGTGTCCTGATATTATTTATGGCTCTAATATGGCAAATATTGTCATTATATTCCTTGTGTATCACAGACAGAATAAAATTGAAAGACTATCAGGGAACTTTGCAAACTAAGTCCTCTGTGCTAAGACAAATGTGCTATGCATATCTTAAGAAAATTTTTGCAATTTAATTTTAAGTATATACAATGTGTAAGCAGTTTACAATACAAAAGGCTAAGTTCCATATTTACTATACTTTATTTGAAATAAAGTAGAAAGAAACTCATTAAAAGGGCAGAGTTTCTGTGTTATTAAATAGCAAAAAAATGATCCATCACATATACATAAATGTGAACTATGAAAGCTGTGGCCTGCTAAATATATTTCCATTCCTGGGAATAAATCAGTTCTTCTTCTAGATAATGGTTCTGTCTAAAGTAAATCAGGCTGTACTTTATATTTATCTTCAAATGTCTTCTTTCTGTATCCAGATGTGTGTGTGTGTGTGTGTGTGTGTGTGTGTGTGTGTGTGTGTGTGTGTGTGTGTGTTTCAGTCAGACCATCATTGCATGGACAGGGCAGATGAAAAATTTCCCTCCTTTTTGTTATGGACAAATAAACAGCCTGCCATTAAGTTGTTGTGGCATTCCAGTTACAGTTTTCTGAGAAATACAGATATGTACAGAATTAATATAATAAATGTAGTCAGAATTATCCTAAAGGTGACTCTATAAATATGGATGGGATTTATTTATGATATATGAGTATCTCGTGAACTATATGAATGAGAACTGTTCTTTCTCTTCCCCATCCATACTTCTATTTTTTAATATTTTTATTGTAATTAATAAAAGGGTTACATGGTATTTTCCAGCTACAAGGTGCATTAATTCACATAATTGACACCCTTTCACATGTCTTGGTCCCCATTACCCTCCCTATACTTCTATTTTTAATCCTGTCTTCTCTCTTGGCTTACACTGACGTCTGGTGAGAGTGTAGTTCTGGGTTGTTCCTGACTATATTGTCTTACTTGTTGTGATCTGCTTATTGTGGCAATGATTCAAAATGCAGTTGGCCTGGGGCTGTTCACAGACTTATTACTTTTTATTTTCTTCTCCAAACCCTGACATATAAACACTAGACAATATCCCAGAGCTGATTCTTCCAGGCAGCTTTTGGCATTAGGCATTCTACTTGAGTATTAAAGTTTAAGGGTCAGTCAATTCCTTATGCTCAGTCATGACACAAGCTTTTTACAATTCCTTCAGTGCAAATCTTGCCAACATCCTTTTTGGCAGGTGATTTTCTTTGAAAACATGTTGGAATAATTTGAACCACTCCCTTTCTGTGGGTGTAATGACATGTTCATATAAAAACCCCAAGATTTCAGGCAAAAAAATAAATGTCAGCAAATAAAACTCCTTTTATCTTACATTTATTTTTGTTATAAAAAGGTATTTGATTTTTGAAAAAAAATGTGCAATAATGGAAACGTGTCTTTACATTTGCATGCACATCATTTTGCTGCTATTATTGTCTTGGGTTTTGGTGGAAGAGAAAAGAGAAGTTTTTAAAGCATTAGGGAAAGCTTATGGTGGAATCCCTGCTTTTAATTTTAAAGGAAAGAATAGGATGATCATTTTTATTATTTTTACACAATAATCTATTTTTAACATAGTAGATTTTCTTCTTGAAATGTCCTAAAGAGAAATGAGATGCTGTAAAAATAACACCATGTCTTAAAAAGGTATCTTGTGAAATAGATTAAATTTTAAAAAATGATTTTCATTGTCAAATAGTGTAAGGGTACTTCTGAAATGAATCTTCTTCAAGTTCAGATTTTGATACTGACTTTCTGAAAATCATTTCAGCACAGAAGTTAACCTATGCAAAACATTTAGAAACCTTAACATGAATATGACTTGACATGAATTTTATTTGCATCTTATTAAGCACACAAACCATTTCCTATCATTTTTTGGGAAATTGTGTTACAAAAATTTAAGGATATATTTTTGATTCAATTGGTTTAAAGGTAAAAGAAAAGTAATAAATGAGAAGCTGAAGAATATTCTAAGATTTTCTATTTAATTTCATTTAATTTAGTCAAATACATTCATATTCATACATATTCATATTCATGCAAATGTTTTCTTGTGCAAAATATTTAAAGCTTAATTTAAATTGATTTTCCTATGTATGAATTCTCACTTCTATATCAATATGAACACACAAGTTCTAATCAGAAGTGCCTGGACTCTGTATGATGACAACACTTAGTTTTTGCTTCTCATGTAATTAGTTACTTATCATCCCAAATAACAGAATCAGCCAGAGTCTAATTGCCTGTGATTTCCTTGAACTGGCAAAAGTTGTGTAAATGCTAGCGTGGGTAAAATTACAATGTATTTTGTATTACAATTTGTAGCACTCCAATGTGTAGCAATAGTAAACTAACCTTAAAAATTAAACATATATATATTTCTATACTAATATATTTATATCTTTAATATGTCCATGGGTTTTAGATATGTGAACATATATTGCATGCAGTAAGTTCTTCTTAATCTTGTAGCCACAAAATGACACCCTAAGATGATTTTTCATTTCTATGTTTGCGAAGGAAACTTTGATCGTTCTACTAAACCACCAGATTGGCTAATCCTGACCTATGTCTTAACCCTCTCAGAGATGTTGCAACTAACATGCTTACTTCACTATTTAGGTATTAAACACCTTCTATCCAGTGGTTCTTCTCTTATTCCCTATTTTAATTTATTGGAGTACTGTGGCAAATTTTATGTAAAAGAAAATATTACACTAGTATCAAAAACATAAGAATCAACTTGGTTCAGGGGAAATTTGATCTATTTATCTCAGAGAAGATGGACTATTTCCGCTTGGGGTGCCTTTTTAGCTATACAAAGTTAATATTGTTAGCTTTGTGAGTGAACAACACTGTGTATAGAAATATATAACATGTACCCTCAGAAATTCATAGGAAGCATTTACCTCAAACTATGGAAGTGAAATAACTCTCACTTCTATGATTATAGTCCTAGAAGGACCAAGTTCAATTCTGTACTTTGGCATAATTTGGACTTGGTGGTTTGAATTATATGCAAATAATGTGTGATTTGTTTTGAATTTGCCCTTTGGAAAATGCTTCCTTAAAGACTTATCCAAAGCATATATCTTCTATGAAGCATTCATTCATCACTGCATTGTAGCATAAGGTATTTTTTACTTGGATACCCTTAGCCTGTTCATACTACTTACTACTGCATACATCATTGTATTTCCTGAGATTATTTTATTAACCTGTATTGTTAATGAACTGATACCAACACTATAGTCATGTGATATATAAAGTGAAAAGTTTTAAAAAAGAAATATTATCACAGTAAGATATACATTAATTTTTCTATTATTTGAAGAGTCAGGTACCACAATGCAGACAACACATAAAGCTAAATTTATTTAATACTTGTATTTAACATCTACATGTTTTAGCAAAGAAAATCTTTAACTATATTGTATTTAAATATATTGATATGGAAGCTAGCCAGAAACTTTTCTGAGAAATCTACTTTTTCCCATTCTTTCTTAAATAGATATTTTAGTATTATCTGGAGAACTTGTAATCTTGATTAGAATATATTTTCATGTTTGGGAGATATGACTAACATTTGAAATACATAAAGGATGAAAATAATAAATTTTAGCACTCACTTGCATGAACAATTCTCAAACAACAGAATTGGTAACTCGTTGCTACAACATATTTCTGCATCAATATAACTGAAACAATTCTGTCTATTTAGCAAAAACCAAATCTTGTGTATCTTATGATTTTGATATTTGAGAGGAATCATCATTATTTTTCTATTATTTACAGCACTATATGAAAGCTTATTGTGTTGACAGTTGTGAAATGCATCTGGAAATACATCAGAATGCTTGACATAAGTTCCATGCTCAAATATGAAATTAGGAGTAAAGCCAAAGTAGTCCTCATCTCATAGGACTTTTTTTTTTTTTTTTTTTTTTTTGCTGGTCATGGGGTTTGAACTCAGGGTCTGAGCATTGTCCTTGGACTTTTCTCCAGGCTAGAGATCTACCACTTGAGCCGCAGCACTACTTCCCTTTTTTTCCAATGCATGTGGTCCCAAGAGTGCTAGGCAAGCACTCTACCACTAGGCCAAACTCCCGGCCCATCTCATAGGACTTATTAAGAGACAAGTTTTCATTGTAAATAGACAGACGTCTTCATGAATGGCAGAACTGAGGTCTATGTAAATTAATTAGACTGTCTGGGAGAGGCAGTACAAGTTGCATTTAGGTATATAATAGTGTGCTCAAAGCTTTTCCCTAGTGTGTCAGACAAGCAGGGCTTTAGTATAACCACCACAGAATACCAACACGGGAACTAGCCAGATTCTAAATATAAACACAGATTTGACTGCTATCCTCAGGTTTGGGGCTTAGTATGGAAGAATTTTCAGCAAAGAATGTCAGACTGGAATTTACTCTTAAGTTCAAATAATGGATGTTTCCAGCTAGGAATTGGGCTGGAAAAGAGAAAAATTTAGTCCCTTTCAATTTAATCCAGATGATACCCACACTTTACAGATGAAGAAACATGTTCACACAATGATTCTGCATATAGTGATACAAAAAGCTACCACTGAAGGATCTGTCTGTAAGGAGGGTTATGCAACACAAAATTCAGGTTCTTTCCTCTGAAATCTGTTTCCCAGTGTTATGATGACTGCATCTAGTAACAAAAGTATTTAAGTTAAATAATTTATAATCCTATTATATATTAGGTAAGAAGTTTTATTTATAATGAAACTTCAAAGTACTGTAGTAAACTTTATGTTTACTCCTCTAATACTCTTTTGTATTTCTTCTCCCATGTCAGATTTTTAAATTTAAGTTTTTTATATTTCTAGCTCTTCATTTAGTCTTAACTAGCAGTTTTCCCCTAACTGAAAATCTATTTTATCATAATAAAATTGATCCCCCAACCTCACTAATATTCTAGAACGTCATAGAAGGAGAAATTGTTCCAACTTTGCAAAGGAAATCAGTCCATCGAAATTCTCATTTGCACAAATTTCAACCTATTAGTAACTTTCTACACTATACTTTAACACATGAAGACCATAACATAGAACATGTTCCACACTACATTCTAGATCCAAGAGCTCAGGAGTCTTAACAGTTGGAGTGCTTAGTATACAGACACAGTGGGTAGGTTAATGTTGAATTCATCACAAATTATAAAGAAGCATCATCAGATCTCCAGCATGATAGCCTGATTTATGATGACAAATTTTACGAAAGGACTGGCCAGTAGAAACTTCAATATCTAGAAGGTCTTTCTCCAGTGATAGTTCTTCATATATATATATTTACTATATATTTTCATATTTATTTATTTGCTAGGTTGAAATTATATAATCATTTATTTTATAGGCCAAATTTAGCTGTAATTGATATGTGAATTGTAACAATCCCAAGCTACTTTTTTTACACTAATCACACTGAGTAATGACGATCTTTAGTTTATATATCCTTTAGAGCACATATTGATCCAGAAGTTCACACGTTTAGACAGCATATTACCATGCCGAAAAGATACTCAACAGCTGTTAAGTTGTCATTTTCCTGCCACCCAGACAGTCTACAATGAAACAAAAGCTTTAGATCCTGACCTCTGTAAACACAATTGGTTGCCTTTTAAGACACTCTTTACAAGTTAAAATTGGATCAACATGTTGTCACGTTGATCAGCTTTCTATTACTGTGACAAAATAAATGAGATAACCAACTGAAAAAGAAGCAAGATTGATTTTGAATCATCCTTTTGGAGGTTTCAGGCTTTGTCTGGTTAGCCTAGTAGCAGAAAACAGCATTTCCTGATTGGTTATATAGTCATTGTCTCAAAGGATTTTTGTTTCTGGAAATTAACTTTCACAAGAAGAAACTTAGCAATCTCTTTATTATGTTAGTTAAATGTCACTTTAAGATGTATTTTATTATTGCACAAATAATAAAGTACCTGACTTGTTGACTGTAATATCTTTATCTCCTCTATTTTGTTTTAAAATGTACAGCTCTCCATGTAACATTTACTCACAATACCCAGACAAAGTATCAGACAGTGCCTCTGAGGCACAGCCTGGTGTGGTTGACAGAGAACAGGATGGAAAATCACACTGACACCTCACCTGTCACTTACTGACTATGACTTCAGGCAAGCGATTTATTCTGAATGTGGGTTCTTTCACCACAAAGCAAGATTAAAATCACAACCCACAGTTACTTGTGAAGATTGTTAATGGTATAAACTATCCAACATATCATAGCTTTTATATTTTTGTGATGCTTAGCATTCTACGCAAGGTGTCCTGAATAGTAGGCATAAAAGGCAGTCAAACATCAAGCTCTATCTCAGCTTTCTCACTGGAAGCTTTTATAATAGCACAGCTGATCATCATCATCGTGACCATCTTGTGGCTAACGATCAGGTAATGATCATCCTAATAATGATAATAAGTGATTTGATCAGTGACCTCCGGATTAACTTCCTATAACCCCCATCCCCTGAAATTCCCACCATAAGCTAACCCTTCTTGTTAAATTAGAGTTGACCCTCTAGGGATAACATTACCTAGTGAAGTGTCAGTACATGCTTTCTGAAGAGATTTAGTGAAGCCCTGACAGCTCCTAATGTGTGTTCATGCCATGGTGTTAGTATGCTCAAGCTGCCCTGGTGAGAGGCATCCATGGAGAGGATCTCAGGCCATAGCCAGGAGCCTGCATGGATGTGCTTGTCATGTGGATGAAACACTCTGAATGCTGGTACTCCAGCAGCCAGTCCAGCAGTCAGTAAAAGCTTCCTAAGCCGACCTCTGGCTGCAATGTCACAAGAGGCCCAAGGCAGAAACTCTTACCCAGAGCTGTCCCCAAATCCTGACCCACATCAGAAAGAGGTACCTATGAAACAGGACTTTAAACCACTGAAGTCTAGATAATGTGTTATGTAATAATAGATATCTAATGTAACCATAATATAAAAATACAACAGATAACTACTTCAACAAAAAAATGTTTAGGTTAACAGTTTACATTCTCTCTCTCTCTTCTAAATATAATTCTAGCCCCCATCTACTCTACTTCAAACCTTTATGATCACCAGTATTGTGATTTTAAAACATCAATATCTTCACGTTAACCAGTTTAATGAGTCTTTCTTTCTGAAAGTCTCCTTCATGAAATTTATTCAGTACACCTGTTTGCCATTCAGCAAGTACCATTAGTTCTCTGCCTCTCTTTTTCTTTGTGTTTTTTTAACTACTCCATCATATGTACTACTGCTATTTTATGGAGTTTGAATGAACATATGCATGTTTCTAGCATTTGCCAATGACTTTGTCTTAGTAGAAAACACATGCCTGGAACACATGGCTGCTTGCCAATATTGTGCAAGGCAAGGGACTTTATACAGGGCATATTCAGCCCAGTGAAAAAATTTGGAAGGAAAATATGAAAATCTTCTTGCATAGTTTTAAAAAGCAAAGTAATTTGCTATGTTTTACAGTTTTCATGATCCCTGTGAGCTGCACATGGATCAACTAAATTCAGATGTTGTATATTTATAAATCTACTCATCTCTCAAAAAATGGAAACCCTATACACAGAAAGTGAAAATTTTTTTTCCAAGAGAAACAAATGTTCAGAGTCAGCATGATGACTGCAGGTAGAAACTCGATTGCATATAGTTTATTCATGACAACTGCAAGTAAGTAGCATTCTGGGGACCACAGTACTGAGAAAAACAGTCCATTGCATTGATTAAGTCTTAAGTACAAAGGCACAACCTTTTATTTCTGGGAAGCCAAATTCAGTGGCACAGAATTTGTATATAGTTTCTTTCTAATTATGACAATATTTTAGCTAATGGAATTTTGTAACTTTCTAAAAATACAATTGAATTGAAATCTCTGTAGGACACGTGGAAAGATGAAGAGTCAATAATGATTTGTGTAGTTTAGTCTTAAGTGTAATCTGGCTCCTGGCAAATAGATGTACTTCAGCTATTAAGTATAATTGTACATTATCAGAGTACTGCATTAGTTCTCTGATTATAGCAAGAATATATGAACATGCAATTCATAGGCAGATGGTAAGGTGTGGCATGAAACCTTCTGGCTACACAGAAGTAGATGGTTAAAAAAGGAAATGTGAAAGTTATTTTTCCTGGTGTCTATAAAGCATAGCTAGATATACAGTGATAGTTATTTTTGTATTGTGATATTAGAAAATATAACATTGGATGTGCAGCTCAGCTCCATCTGTCTAGTAACTAGATAAACCATGAACACAGACATGGCACCTGAAGTACAACTTTAATAAGAGGGTGAAAATGGGAGGCACATTCACTTCTGAGATCATTCCCCATCAAGGACAGTTTACAAATGGATTTATTTACCTCTTTCAGTGAAGATACTAAGCTATCTTTAAATTATATGTTTGTATTATATTTTAAGCTATCTTTAATTATCTTTAAATATTGACCAGAGTGAGATCTTAAGGTCACTGAAAGCTTCTTTCACAGTAATAAATATTTCAGAAATAATTTAGTATAGTTAAGAGCGATAATGAATTACAGCATACAGGTACATTTTACTGAATAATTTTGGAACTCCTGGCATTGACAATCAAACTTCTGCTCTTCCTTGGTATTCGATGAGCCACTTAGTTGGGAAGGTAGACAGGGAAGTCATGATTATAATAGTTTAGAGAAAATATGACATGAAAGTCTCTGAATAGCAGCACAGAAATCAGTGTGAGGACTTACATTCACTAAGAAAGAGCATAAGATCCCGTTGAATTTAGTGCTGACTCTGCACTTTCCCTTTGAGAATGTTGTCTTCCTAATAGCAGTGTGGCTTCAGTAGCAAAGATTATCTACGCATGTCTTAAGAATGTAATAAATGAAATGATTCTAGGATATGGAAACAAGAGTTTTATCTTGGGTGATTGTTGTCCTTAATGTACCATGTTATTTCTCTTCCTCACCCCTATGGTTGATGTGGTTACTGTATCTGATTTTATTACCTGGTATATTTTATATATACATGTATTTGTTTATTTGAAATAGGGAAAGAAAGGGGGAAAACAAGATGATTGAGAAGGATGGAGAGAGGGACACTGGGACAAAACATAAGAGGGGTATTAATGTATGAGAAGTAATGCACCTACTACCTGACGGATTTAACTGTAATCCCTCTATCCATTAAAAATGCATGCAGACATTGATAGCATTCTAGAATAGTGACATGTAGAAAATACTTTAATGGTGTTGTCAGAAAGAACTGATAGTTTTCCCCAGTGCCATAGAAAATGCGAATGACAATTTTGTGCCTACTCTCTTGGGTGTCTTATTCTTTGTGGTGTCCTGTGCTTTGAGGTTTCTGTGATAATGGACAACAAGGAAAGATATACTACTGTTTTGTGTGGTTTCCCATTTTCTGGAAAGTTCTTTTGCCTTTGCCTTCCATCTTAGGAGCACAGACAAACATAAATAAATGGTTTTTTTTATGCTTAACTTTTTAAAATTTTATTTTTATGGTCATTAAGGTCATAAGTACATTTATTTTCAAACACTGTTAGCCTCTACCTTGTTTTCACCAACTTTCCCTCCCCAAGGACTCCCTCCGTACCCCAAACAGTAAAGTTAACTTCCAACATAGTATCGTCTATCTCTATGTACATATGGAATATGTATATAAATGCATATAAAATACTAATCAAAATGAACTCCAATATATGGAAGCAAGCAGGTTTTTTTCTTTGTTTTTTTTTCCCTTTGCTGTGTGAAATTATTCCTTTTTTCTTTCATTTTTTAAAAATTTAGCTTATCCCCTTTTGCCACTTTTCTTGATTTTTGTACCCTGTATATATGTTTATATATACCTTTATCTGATTTGGGGACTTGAAATAACAAAATGGTGAAAAAAAGGACAAAGAAAGAATCAATAAACTTTTCTTAAGGATAGAACTGTGATCATCATCTTTTCCACATGGATTTGATCATAATTCTAAGATAACCTTTATTTTATATCATAGCATTTTCCCATTAATACATCAATTATTTAGTGTACATTCTTATGCATTTTAGCAACTCTATAGGTTCATGGAGGCAATGCTACAAGCCAGTTACAAAATTTCTGTGGAGTTTTGAGTGTGGCTGAAGAGGCAGAGCATTTAAGAATTGCAGTCCCCAGAGGCCCAAGACAATCCTATCATATTCTCAAGTTTCCATTTATATTACTGTTTATCACACTGCCCCTCTCCCTTGTGTATTCACTGGCAAGTTTGAGACTGCATTCTGAAAGCATATTTATGCTTTCATACAGAATGTAATTCCTGTAGTTTCCCTACTTTCCTTCAGCTTAACACCTTTGGAGATTCATCCATTCATCCAGTTTGTAGCATCTATTAATAACAAGGATTTCTTTCTTTTCTTTTTTTTTTTTTTTTTTTTTTGCAATTTAGACACAGTGCTGGTGGTCCATTTATTCTTTCAATTAATTTTTTTTCTTGTGTAGATATACCATAGTTGAAGTTGCAGTAAACTTTAAAGTACTAGAAAAATGAGCATTTAATCTAATCTGTATTAGATTACTGTATTAACAGTAATGGGGAAGATTTTATTCTTAAAAATAGTCTAAAGGTATTTTAAAATTAGGTTTGTTTGTGCGTTTAAGAATTGATTCTTGAGAGAGCTTGTTTGGAGATTCTAGCAGGGGAGCGCAGCTACTCATATACCCTTGACACAAGACCGGTCCTCAAAAGCCATATAATGAGTGATTGTTGTCCTTAATGTACCATGTTATCTCTCATCTCTTTTGCTGTCCCTTGGTTATCTCATATTGCTACAGTATCTCACTTTGTTATCTGATATATTGGATATATTTGTATTTGGTTACTTGATATTGGATAGGGAAGAGGGGAAAACAAGATGAGGGGTGGGAAATGGGGAGCAAGACATGAGAAAAGTTATCAATGGATGTGAATTGATCACCTTCTATCTGGCAAATATAATGTAACCCTTCTATTAATTACAATAAAAAATATGAAAAAAAGAATTGATTCTTTTGTAAATTTTATTGTCCATTCTTATGCACCAATATTAGAATCAAAACCTGGATGTGGATGGTGGATAAAAGTGTTGGTTTGAGTTTTATTGTATACATGTATTTTTTAAATTTTTTATTCTGTAAATACTTGAAAACAACAATTTGAAGGCATGGCAAAAAAAAAACAACTGAATTAATGTGAACTAGTAAGGCAGTGAAATTCAAACAGAGAGTATTTTGTTCTTCCAGGGGACATTTGTCAATCAATTATAGGAAATATTTAATAGTTACAGGAGACATCGACAGTAGTTGACTTTAAAAAATAGTGAAAGATATGAGAAGTAATGCACCTATCTGACAAATATGACTGTGATCCTTCTATATATTACCTCTATAATAAAAATAAAATAAAAAAGAAAAGTGAAAAAATAGTCAAAGAAGTTTGTGAATTTTTCCTTTAATTTGTTTCTTTGAGCCAGAGAGCACAATTAAATAACATTTTCATTAGGATACTTTCCTTAAATGTATGACATGTAGATGGAGCTCACTGGATTTTATCAGAGGAACACTTTAATCAACAAATACTTTTCTTTGCTGCCCATGACAAAATTTTTCTATACCTAGATGGAAATGGGTAGCAGTTTTAGTAGCCTGTACATAATTTTTCATAAATGAGTGGTCTGATAAATATATTTTTATAAATTTATGAAAAACATGTAAACTGACACATGATATCTACATGCACACATATATGCATATTCATGCATAGTGAACTATAATCTAAGTGGACATTGTGTATTCAATCATTAGGCTTGTAATCCTACATACTGATTTGTTGGTCATCTATCCAGCATGTTATGTAAGGTAACCATTCAACTGAGTAACTTTGTTAATTTTTTAAAACTATTAAATGGACTTCTGAGATTTCAGCCCATGCAGTATATGTCCAAGTCCTTAAGAAAATATGATAGGTATTTCAAGAGAAAAATTTGCTTTGTACTGGTGGTCATGGTAAAATTTGTACCTAAAAATTAATTAGTGTATGCAAACTTTTAAAAATTAATTGTATGTTGCTTTCCTATTTAATAATAAAATTTTTGGAATTGTGAATGCTGAAGAGTGCATCCATTTAAAAAAAAAACAAGATTGTTGTAGAAATAATAAATTTAGTCCTCTCCTGTTTTGCATAACTACTTCAGCCAGGGAACTAAGGGATTTTTGGAGGTGGGAAATAGAAGATAATGAACTAGCTTTAATTAGTTTTTCACCAAGCTTGTCACAGCATCCTGACAGCAGAGGAAGGTGGGACTGGGGGACAGGTTGAGGAGGTCTGCAGGGGGTGGTATATCTTTAAGCTTTAAGGCGTTGGAGGGGTGCCTGCTGGCCTTCCAGCTGTCTCCACAGTAGAGGTCAGCTGGTCTGGCTTGGGAGTAATGAACCCAAGAATGTCAAAGTCCATTTTGCAGCCCTTGGTGAGGAGCACTGTTTTTATGTAGCTCACTCAGGGGTAGTTAAACAAACAATGGCCAAGGTTAGGGAAGGTTTACAGAAGCAGAGACAAGAACTAGAAGCTCACCAAAGGTGGTTTGAAGCTCGGTATAGTAAATCTCCCCGGTTCACCACTCTCATGTCTAGTCTAATAGGACCTGTAGTGATATTAATACTTTTACTAACTTTTGGAACTTGTATTCTTAATAAGCTTGTGCAATTTATGAAAGAGAGACTAGGAATCATTCAGTTAATGGTCCAGAGAAGCTACTTCCCTGCAGGTGAAACAACTCAGGAAAATGATTTCATAGACTAGGAGCCAAGGTTGGCTCCTATGGAACAAAAGAAGGGGGAATGTAGAGATGAAAAATAACTACCCCCAGACCCAAAATTATTCCCCTTCAGTTATCAGAATAAAAAAAACCTCTGATTCGAAAAATCTCCAAGGACCCAGAGGCTGCACAAACAGGAACTTCTGAACCCTAGTCAGCCATTGTTCGCACAGGTGTCCATAAGCTCCAGGAACTAGCCTATTTTGTGTCAAAATTAGACTGCACGTATACCATCATATAGCATTTGCTTCCCAAGCCATAAAACTACTCTGTGACAGTTGAATGGGACCCAACTGGCATGAGAACTTCCCATCAGTTTCCACCAGCCTGGGAAGCTCCCTAATCCTTCTCTTATCTCACTCAACTACCTGATGGGTGTAAACCTGTGATTTTTGCCTTTAAAAAGACTGTGTAAACCCTGACCAATGGCTCCTCTCCCCACTTCACTGCCTCACTGCATTGGGGTGCGGGTGGACAGGTCCCCTGCCTGGCTTGTAACCTGCAATAAACCTTGCTTTTGCATATTGGAAAAAACAAACAAACAAAACAAAAAAACCCAAGATTGCATAAAAGTCAAATAATTGATTATTTTCAATGACTCATATATATTGTACTTATCTTGTTAAAAATAGCTGGAATTCTTATCACCGTGCCCACATGTTATAGTTTGCCAACACAGAAGTCATTTTTCTCTAAATCAATTGGCAATACGCAAAGCGGGGCAAAAAATTTAAGTGTGAATTTTGAAAAGGAATAAATGGAGCCTATGAACTTGGAAACATTTTTGTTAACACTTGAGGAAAGCATGCAAATCAATATTCAATTCAACTGAAAAGTTACAAAATAACATCTTTCATGCTACTTTTGCTGTCAAAACAATCTTGCTCTTTGATAGGTTATTTTGGTTTCTCTGATTAAAAAACTAATTATGCTGAAAGTCAACATATATTGGAGAATAGAAAGTCATAATGATTGGGTGAAGATTTGGAGAAAAATAGAGCGGGGAATGACAAGATATTTATTTTGCTGGATTTTGAATAATTGTAATTTTTGTCAGGCTATGGAAAGTTGGAAAACTAACTGATAGATAATGCTTATTTTTTCATGCATTAAATGTGCAATTTAAACTGCAGAGTCTGGAAACCCAGCATGCTCTATGTCACTGGTAAACATAAATATTTGATAAATATAAACAGACAAACATAAATGTAAACATAAACATAGAGAGTTGAACTGACTACGTTTAACTTAACCTATAAAAGGCAAATAAAGATTGCACCCATTTCATATTCTGTGTATTAGAATATACAAGTTCTTTACACATAGGTGTAATAATTAAGCACCACTCAGTGGAAGGTATTGATATTATTTAATTACTCCCTAATTTCATAATGAAAATATCCTAAATTTGCTTAATATAGTGTTTACTTGCTGTTATATTAAATCCAAGACACACTATTCTATGTAGATGATTACATTATTACTACAAATGCTATCAAGTGCCATTTAAACAGTATGACAATATGTCCTATAAGATAATATTGCTAGATTTCTCCTGAACAATACTTTTAAATAACTTCATATGTTACTAAATACATAAAGTATTTTTTGTCAGAACACTAGTATTTAGCTAACTTATGTTTTCTATGTAAATGTACACTTTCTCTTGTTGTTGGTCATGGGGGCTTGAACTCTGGTCCTGAGTGCTGTCCCTGAGCTCTTCAGCTCAAGGCTATTGCTCCACCACCTGAGCCACAAACTCATTTCCAGTTTTCTGGGGGTTAATTGGAGATAAGAGTCTCATGGTGCCCTGGCTTGCTTTGCTTTTGAATAGTGATCCTCAAATCTCAGCTTCCTGAGTAGCTAGGATTACAGGTGTGAGCAACCAGCACCCGCTACACTACTTTTCTTGTAAGCAAAGTTAAAAGCATTCACACAAATTTCTTCTAAAATATTCTTTTTAATCTCTAACCCAGAAGGACTAATAGAATAACAATTTATTCCTAGCTAGAGAAAAATCTATTGCTAGATATTTAAATCATGTATTGTATTTGTTATAGTTTAAAGAAATAAGTCTTCCTCAGTTTGCCTAAATAAAAAATTGAGAGTTTTTATTATATGCCTAGCTCATAATAAATGCAAATTATATAATATAGAAAGATGATATGATTGGGGGAGAAACACAGGCTTTGGTAGTGAGGGCTGAGATTGGAATAAAATGTAAATATGTATATAGATATAAAAATGAATATCTTCCTGTATAACTAATACAAATTAATCTAAAGGATAATATATCATAATCCAAAATATCATCTTGCTGAATTTTTATCAATATCAATATGCATTTTTATCAGAATTTACTATGTAGGTATGATAACTGAATTATTGGCCAAGTGATTGAACTTAATCACTAGTATCTTTCTTTCACTAAAAAACAGGGATATGGGGCCGGGAGTTTGGCCTAGTAGTAGAGTGCATGCCTAGCATGCACGAAGACCTGGGTTCGATTCCTCGGTACCACATACATAGCAAAAAGCCGGAAGTGGTGCTGAGGCTCAAGTGGTAGAGTGCTAGCCTTGAGAAAGTCCAAAGACAGTGCTCAAGCCCTGAGCCCAAACCCAGGACTGGCAAAAAAACAAAACAAAACAAACAAACAAAAAAACAGGGATATCACAAGAAAGAGCTAGATATCATATGCCTGCTGTTTTTTTTTTTTTGAATAGCTACCATATTCCTATTCCTAAATGTATATCAAGGACATCTTTATTATCATAAACTCAAGTTTTTTCATAGAGAACCATTTATTAAGACTCATCATTGGAGAAATGACAATGTCTCTTCTAGAAACTCAGTACATGGATGGTTTTCAAAAAAATACACTGGTACATGATAAATTATATACATAGTGAGACCAAAGGAAGATATTCTTAGAGGAAAAGCAGCATACCTGTATACATTTGATCATTTAAAATAATAATATTGAAATGGATTCCAGGAAATGGAAGCAAGAGTTTATTTTTCTTTGTTGCTGTTTTTGTTTTCTTTTTGTCTTGTTTGTTCATTTATCTGTCTTTGGGAGGGTGAGGAGAGGGAACAGAATTGGTGGAAAAAAGGATGAGCAATTACTGTGATACTATTATGCTGAAAATGCACTATACAACTTGAGGTGGGGACAGGAGGACAAAATGGAGAGAGCCAGAGAAGGGGCAACATTATTAAAAAACAAATATATTCTTGACCCAAATTATGTAACAGCAACCCCTTTGTATGTCACCTTTATAATGACAGTAAAAATGCATGGAAAAATAGGATAGATATCTAAAAATAACTTACATAAGGTTCTTAGGCAGGTGACAATGACCAATAGAAGGGAAATGGAAGACTGGAACAATTTCGAGACATTATGTCTAATTACAATATGAATATCTTCTTGATGAATATACTCAGAAAACTTAAAATCATTTAGTAAATTAAATGGTACTTGTTTTACTGGTTTTGCATTTTATACAATGAACACTTTATTCTAGGGCATGACATTGATTTGATGCGCCTGGTTTTATCTAATTCAGGAGGAGCATTACTGCAGTGCATTTGGTAGAATTTCCTATTTGAGCCCTAGTGACATTCCTCCCTAAGGAATTGTCCACAATGGCTTAAAATAAGTTGATTTCCTTTGGCCTTTTCTTACCTTAAAACCTAAACCTTCCCAGAGAGATATGAATTCTCTGTAAACAAGTGTGTATGACAGATTTGAGGCTTTTGGATTCTCATCTGCTCTTGGCAAGCAGTGTTTTCAAAAGGAAGTGAAGAACTCTTGGCTTCTCTCAAAATGAAGCAAATGGATGACAGATAAAGTGGTTGTTGCATGCTTCATGGTGTTTTAGAGAACACAGTTTGTAATATTTTGTAAGATGTGAAAGGTGTCTCCAGGAATTTGATTTCATTATTCTCATACCTAGGGACAATACATTTAGTTGTCAAGAGACCTGAGTATGTGTCTGGATTTTTGTAGTGAAAATCAGATGTTTTCTCTTAGCAATGTTCACTTATGCATCATATTCTTAATCCCTATCCAATCAACTAATATAATTTAAGTGCTATGCATGTCTATTTGACAATTGAATCTTTCTAAAAATTATAGTAGAAGTGGGAAGAGTAGTAATTTTTCTATATGTACACATTGAGACTGAAAACTGTGTGAAGTCCTATTTTTCATTGCATTTTATTGTCAGAATAATGTATAGAGAGGTTGCAGTTACATTCTCATATTTTTGTCCCCTTTTCCCTCCCCTCACCTCTTTCCAATCATCTGGTTTGCCCCCTTCCCTTCCCTACTTCAAATAAACAGATAAAGATATATACAATATACCAGGCAACAAAGTCAGGTACAGTAACCACATGAGATTAACCACTTCCAGCTTTTTTCTATGTATGTGGTACCAAAGAATCAAACCAGGGCCTTTGTGCATGCTAGGCAAGCACTCTACCACGAAGCCAAACTCCTGGCCCAATGTGCATCGCTTTTGAAGTATTATGATCCACTACTAGAAGAATTCTAGATGTCTACTAATTATTACAAATCAGGTAAGCCATGGAGATTATGCTTCTTTGGGCCTGGCTTCACTTAATATGATTTATTTATTTATTTATTTATTTATTGCCAGTCGTGGGCTTGAGCTCAGGGCCTGAGCACTGTCCTTGGACTTTCTCAAGGTTAGAGCTCTACCACTTGAGCCTCAGCACCACTTCCGGCTTTTTTGTATGCATGTGGTACCAAGGAATTGAACCCGTGTCTTCGTGCATGCTAGGCAAGCACTTTAACCACTAGGCCAAACTCCCGGCCCTTAATACGATTTTTCCAAGTCTTTCCATTTCCTAATGATGGCAGCACAGAATTCCATTGTGTATGAGTACTATACCTTCTTAATCCCTTCGTCTACTGAGGGGCATCTGGGTTGGCTCCATATCTTAGCATTGGTAAATATTACTGAACGTCATTGTGCTAGTAAGATTAATATGCTCTTGTTCCTGGACATTTGGGTAAATGTCAAGAAGTAGGATTGTTGGGTCATAGAGGAACCCTATGTTTAGTCTTTTGAGGATTAGCCATACTGCTTTCCAGAGTGGTTGAAGGAGTTTGCACTCCCACTAACTGTTTACTAGTGATCCCTCTTGGCCACATCCCAGCCAGCATCTGTTGTTGGATTTCTTGATAATGGTCATTCTAACTGGAATGAGGTGGATTCTCAAAGTTGTTCTGATTTGCCTTTCTTGTATGGCCAGAGATGTTGAGCATTTGTCCCTGTGTCTATAGGCCATTTTTATTTCCTCTTCAGAGAAGTCTAAGTCTTTGGCCCACCTTTTAATGGAATGATTGTTTCTTTGAGAAATTTTTGAGAGATTTGATTTTTTGAGCTGTATGTGTATTTTAGGTATGAGGAGCGAGGCAGAAATCAGGAAAGCAACTCCTTTTGCAATAGCCTCAAAAAAAGTAAAATACTTAGGAATTAACTTAACTAAGGCTGTAAAAGACCTTTGTGATGAAAACTATAAAAACCTAAAGTAGGAAATCAACGTAGAACTGATGAAGGGGAAAACCCCCCATGCTCCTGGATTGGAAGAATTAACATCGTGAAAATGGCAATCCTACCAAGGGCTATCTACACATTCAGTGCAATACACATCAATATTCCAATATCATTCTTTAACAAAATAAAAAAGCAATCCAAAAATTCATATGTATGAATACTGTATAGCAAAAACAATCCTTAGCAAAAAGGACAGTGCTGGAAGAGTATCAATACCAAACTTCAAACTCTCTTACAAAGCTATATTAATCAAACAGCTTGGTGCTGACACAAGAATAGGTCTGAGGACAAATGGCACAGAACTGATGACCCAGAAACCAACTCACAAACCTATGGCCACCTAATCTTTGATAAGGGAGCCAAACAAGTAGAATGGAAGAAAGACAGCCTCTTTAACAAGTGGTGCTGGCAGAATTGGTTAAGCACCTGTAGAAAACTGAAGCTACATCCTTATATATCATGCTTTACAAGAATTAATTCCAAATGGCTCAAAGACATTGAGGAAAAGCAAACACCTCAAAAACACTACAAGAAGGATTAGGAGATTCATTAGCACTCCCTGGCACAGATCTAAACTTTCTTAATAAAGGCCCGACTTCATTAAACTGCAGAGCTTTTGTATGGAAAAGGACATAGGTAACTAGTTAAATAGAAAGCCCACAGAGTGGGAGAAGATCTTCACTAAACCATACAACAGATGAAGTCCTATTTTTATAGGGAGCATAAGAAAGAGAATAAAACAACACAGAAACTGAAAGAGAAAAGATGAGTGCAGTGTCTGGTGGTATCCAAATACTGTTCATTCTTTATTCCTAAAACTTTTAATCCTATCTCAGAAGTTTGTGAGATATCTATATTATCTCCCTGTACTGTGACTGTGTTTTTGAAATTTCTTATGTAATCTATTAATATATGATTCAAAGTATTAGTGCAGGTTGAAGTTAGATATGTGTAACTAGAGTTGTATGATTCTTTAATCTCAGAGTAAGGAAAAGGAATCATCGAGCTATGGATAGATACTTATAATATAAGATACTATTACTAATACTAGAACATAAGGTACAATACTGTTATTATCACATGCTTGTCATATCAAATATTTTTAATTCTTCAGTCTAAACTTCTGTGCTACTCCAGACCCTTATTAACTACTTAGTTAATAGTAAAGTTGAACATTTTTATTTTATTGCAGTAATAACATAATAATTATAGACATATTTGAGTAATTACAATTTAAGTTGTACTTAATGATTTCTTGGAATTTTTGTCCTCAGAATACTCATGTAAACCTAAATTTACTCATATATATATATATATATATATATTTCCAGTTGTGGGGCTTGACTTCAGGGCCTGAGCACTGTCCTTGGACTTTTCTCAAGGCTAGAGCTCTACCACTTGAGCCACAGCACCACTCCCAGTTTTATTCTCTGTATGTGGCACCGAGGAATGGAACCAGGGTCTTCATATGTGCTAGGCAAGCACTCTACCACTAGGCCAAACTCCCGGCCCCTAGTCATATAGTTTTTAAAACTGAAAACAGAGGAATTACATTGACTCAATAATTATCTTATAAAACTAAAAGTTACTCTCAGGTGCTAAAAACTATATCTGTAATCCTAGCTATCAGAACGCTGAGACCTAGAAAGCACAAAATTCAAAGCCAGCCCCAAAATAAAGGGATTCCTCTCCAATGAAACAGCCGAAACCTTGGCTAGAGGTGTGGCCTTTGTCCACTGTATGATTGGTGAAGATCTTCTCCCACTCTGTATTTCTTATATATTATACATACTAACACTTTATTAGAACATATTAGAAATATTTTAGGAATAGATCTTTAAAAGCACTGGAAAACTCTAGAGAGATACACAGGAATGACCAGATTTTTAGTTTGTTTGCAGGTAAAACTCTTAGATAGTTCAAGACAATAATGAACAGGATATGATACACAGCCAGTAGTTAACTTTCAAAAAACATGACATATAGATCATACTTCCAAAGAAAATAAAATACCTGTCAGTTCCTTTATTGGTGCTGACATGAATCACGATATTTAGAAAATAATTTTCCTTAGTCTATATAAATCTATCCACAAATCAATATAGTTTCTGGTGGTTAATGTTAGTGACAATAGGGCATTTGAGTCTTAGTCAACACTGGAAAGGAGATGATGCTCTGGGAAAGTAGAAGCAGTGATAGAATTGCATATAAAGAATTGCATATACGTGAGTATATGTGCCAATGTTTTTTTCCTATTTCTGAAAGGTAGACTTTGTTGGGCAGATGATTGGTGGGTACTGATGATTCATTGTGTGTGTGTGAAGGCAGGCCACAGTTCAGAACCTTTCATTTTGATTTTTTCTCTTGTGGAAAACTCAGCTACCTTATTACTTTCCCCAATAAAAAGTTGACCAACCAAACCTTCTCAAAGATATAAATACTATATTTTCAAGTACAATGGTAAGATACTGTAACATTGTAGTTTGTGTGTATAATTAGATAATTTATTCTAATTGGAGATACTTTTTGTACAAGACTATTCAGTCCATTCATCAATTATTGAACACACTGCCTCTGTTGCTTTAGGACATTTTTCATTACCAGACATTGCACTGAATTTGGGAAACATGTCAAGTTTAAATGCTTCATATGTTTTACTGGCAAATTTCAAGTGTTACAAATGAGGCTTTTTAAAACCTACTTATAGATGAATCATTGACTAAATTCAATATGTCACAGTCTATTTATTCTCCAGCTTTGGACAAACTTGAAAATTATTCTTTAGGCGAAATTTCAGAAACTGTTTCCTTTCTCCTCTCTTCTCTTTCTCTCTTTCCTCCTTTGTTCCTTCTTTTTTCTTTCCTTTTATGTTTCCTTCCTTCCTTCCTTCCTTTCTTCTTTCCTTCCTTCCTTCCTTACCTTCTTTCTCTTCCTTTGCTTCTTGAAATAAGAATTGAGCTATCCCTCATGCTTTTAGGCTGGCAGTCTTTCATTTGTATCCTATCTCCAACTCCACACAGGCAAACATTTTTAATGGCCATCTTTGATAACAAAGAGAATCAAGATAAATGGAAAGGGGGAGAAAGGAAGGAATATAAGGAATGCCATATAAAGAATATCCTATCTCTTTAGGAGATGGAGATTGGGAAAATCATAAGCAAGAAAATGTTGGAGCAATTCCATTTCAGTAAACAAGCTTGGCATGGTAGAATATGTCTGTAATCTAAGATATGCAAGATTAATAGTGAGGTGAATTATTATCTGAGGCCTGCCCTGAGCAAAGTGTATAAAACCCTATCTGATGATAAATAAAATAATCCTACAAGGTTGTGAGCATGGTGCATGAGGTAGAGCATATAATAGAGCATTTTTTTCTAGCAGTATGGCAGTTCCTCAAAAGACTAAACATAGAGTTAGCCTATGACCCAGCAATTCCACTACTTGGTCCAGAAACAAAGACATACTAAAGCCACTAGCACAACAATGTTCATTTCAGCACTATTTACCATAGCAAAGATATGGAACCAACCAAGATGCCCCTCAGTTGATGAGTGGATCAGCAAAATGTGGTATTTATACACAATGGAATTCTACGCTGCTGTCAGAAAGAAGACATCGCCCCATTTGTAAGGAAATGGAAAGACCTAGAAAAAATCCTATTAAGTGAAGTAAGCCAGACTCAAAGGAACATAGTCTCAATGGTTTCCCTCATTTGTCATAATCAGTAGAAACCTCAGGCTCTCCTAGCAGAGATTTACAATAGAATAAAACCTAGGTACGTAAGGCTAGATAGTATGGTGCTAAATGAAAGGACCTCCAGGATATAGAGCAAAAGCCATATAATGAGTGATCGTTGTCTTTAATGTACTATGTTATCTCTCATCTCTTTTGCTGTCCCTTGGTTATCTCATATTGTTACAGTATTTCACCTTGTTATCTGATATATTGTATATATGCTTGATGGGTTATTTGAAATTGGATAGGGAAGGTGGGAAAACAACATGAGGGGCGGGGGCGGGGGGCGTGGAGGAGGGAAATGGGGACCATGACATGAGAAAGGGTATCAATGTATGTGAAGTAATTCACTTTCTACCTGGTGTATATAATGTAACCCTTCTATTAATTACAATAAAAATATATAAAAAAACCATAGTCTATGAAATATGTAAGAATATAAGAAATGAGTTAACAGTTACCAAAATAAGAGTATTTTATACTAAAACTCAGATATAGATCTATGATATCTCAAATTCATATCATTGTTATCATTTAGAATGCAAAATTGCGAAGTATGATGTTTTGGTAACAAAAGAGGGCTATTAAAGTTAAAATGATTTAGCTTTCTAGTTAGTTATTATTAGTATCTAGCATGACCATAATTTTCATAAAATAAAAGTTCATTTTGTCCTAGACAAACAATTTCCCTGCCAACTTTAGAATCTAAGTGGTGAAAAATATTATTTCCTTTTCCCTTCCAGAAAACCCACCCCAGCATCTGCCACTCTTCCCACTGCCAGGCTTAGGGCATGGATAGAAACAGAAGTCGCAACCTGCTAACACTTGTCAAAATAGGAAACAAGCAGAAAATCTAAAGCTCTCTGATCACTGCTCTTAGAAATTTCTAGAACCACTTATCCTTAATAATAGATCTATGGCCTTCTAATGCAAGCCTTTTTGACTTCTTAAATGTAAATTCACACAATTTAATTAAAAATAAAATGTATTAAAGTCAATAGCATGCTCTACCTGCAATGAAAAAAAAAGAAGTATGATAAATATCATGCATATGCCAGCATAATTAATTCATTAGATTCTTTGCTTTTGTGTATATGCATATCTATGGATGATTTACACATACCCCTACTCAATTTCTGTTATGGACATCTTGATCTACTAGAGTACATTTATCACAGCCAATGAGCCGATACTAATCTACCACTATTAAATGAGATCCAATCTTGTTCAGGTCTCCTTGGCTTCTCCATGATACCATTTTTTTTGTACCAATATATGCTCAAGGATTCCACACCATTTTTAAATCATCCCATTTCCTCAGCTTCCTCTCAGGTGTAACACTGTGTTGGATTTGGGATTTTTTTTCTGTGATCTTCAGGGTATTGAAAGGCAGCAGTCAGATGTCCAGAAGCCTGTCCCTCGACTATCATTTGTGTGATTACATTAGGCTAGCATTATGGATTATAGGGAGGAAGATCACAGAGATGCTTTTGCTACCATATCTATCACATCACATGATTTAATGCCTACTAGCAGGATTACATATCACCATAATACTAATCCTGCTCACCAATTTAGTGAAGTGCTAGTCACATTTCTTCATGACAAGTTACAATTTTCCCTCCACATCCAAAAATACCATATGGCTGATACTTCAACTATAGGTATGTTTCACTTCTTTTGTTCTGAGTATCCACGTAAATTGTTTGAATTGTGTAAATGTTGGGAGATTTGTATATTCAGTTTATTTACTTGCATGGCAGTTTGTGTATATCTACATACACTCATAGATATTTCTTTTACAATTCGATTCATACTCAATAGTCTCCTCACTTTGTTATTCAAGGTTTTCTCCCTTTGGCCACTATCTGCTCTATTCTTTTGACCTTCATAGCTTATTCCAAGATGTCCAAGAACATAGGAACTTACTATCCCAGGGGAAGTGGGGAAAGATTGTCTTCCTTATGATTTCATTTCAAATGAATGACCCCCAAATCCTCAAGGAAGAAATTCCTGAGTTGGAAACTGGTTTATATGTCTTAGAATATATATATATATATCAAAGGAAGTATGAATTTACATTTACTTATTTTCTGAAAGGAAAGCTCTAAGACATAGGTCAGGACTTACAGACACAAAGTAGTCTCTCTAAATTCAGTCAAACTGAAGGGAAAGTTCAGAGCACCTTGTTCCCATTGTTATTTGCTACTAAAGCCCTTATGACATCTCCTTTTGTTTCCTTAGCTGTTAAGTAATATATATTTATGTATCTATCCATTCACCATGATCTATATTCCTGTATCTGCTCTAAAAAATTACCACAAACTTTGTCCTAAAACTGTCAAAATATATTCTCTCACACTTTGGAAACCTAATTTTTCTTTTGCCATTTGTGGGGCTTGAGCTCAGGGCCTGAGCACTGTCCTTGGACTTTTCTCAAGGCCAACGCTCTACCACTTGAGCCACAGCACCAATTCCAGCTTTTGTTTTCTATGTATGTTCAAGGAATTGAACCTTACCACTCTACCAGTAGGCCAAACTCCAGGCTCTGGAAACCTAATTTGAAGTGTTGGCAGAGTCCCATTCCCTCCAAGGCTCTGAGTGACTCCAGGTATCGCTTAGCTTCTGGTCACATTTCTGTGTTTCTGAGCACACAATCCTCTTCTGTCTCAAATGGCCCTATGCCTCTGTTTCATAAGACAAAAAATTATGACCCAAACAGAACCCACCCAAGAAAACCAGAAAAGGTCCATTTGAGCATCTTAAGTCATATCCTTTGCTGCTGGGTAAGAGAACATTCATAAGTTTCAGTGATTAGAAGAGACAGTTTTCAGTACATTTGAGCATCTAAAGTCATTTTCTTTGCTGCTGGGTAGGTTTCAGCAATTAGAAGAGAAGCAGTTTTGTTTTTGAAATCAGCCTACTACATATCCATCTATGTGTCTGGTAAAGCAAACATAAATTCATATTGACACATTTTAATATTATCTAGTAACAACTGGTATTATAGTTTTCAGCTAGTAGCAAACCCACTCAGACATTGAGAGACTTGGCTCCACCATTAGCCATCCGTCTGCTTAATTGCTCAAGTCCATTACCTGTGAATAGTGAGAATACAGTTTACAGAATTTTTAACTCATAGCCTGAAGCAGGTCAGCTCATTGGAGAAGTTACCTTAAGGGAAAATATTTATTTCAGCACCATTAATCACAGCATGTTAAAATATACAAGGATCTATTAATAGTGTCAGTTTCTTTTATTAACTGCCATGAAGGTACAATCTGTTTGGTTAAAAATAGAGTAATAAAATGAGTAGTAACAATTTTTTTCCAGTCTACTTCTATTGTCCAAGAAAAGAAAATAAAGCGACAGACTAATTTTTACAGTTGCTCTAAATATTACATGGGAAGGCACCAAAACTGATTTACTTTATTGGATACTTCTTAGAGTTTATAACTTTGCTTTGGCAATTGATTTCACCTTCATAAAAATCAGCCTCTTCCCATGTGAATTTCTCGTGGAAATATGAATTTTACATAAAAATGATCTTGCATAGGGATGGACAGCTGTTGAGGAGGAGCTCACTAGCAGAGCTGTCAGATTTGAATGTGCCATGGACAATTTCCTACAGCTGAATTCATTTGAATAGTTATCATTAAAAACAGAAAATGCCTGACAGTGTACTGTGTTAAATGGAAGGACATGAAAGTGGAAACAGCCTCACATTCTGTGTGAAGTCTAAATCAACTGCTCTCTTCTTATAATAGGAGATTACTTAGCATCAATATTGACAAATTTCAAAAGCTTAATGTTAAGTAAAAATGGCATGCATTTTATGCAAATGTTAAACACAGTATAATGTTGTATGTGGTTTGTAAGTGCATTCATGTGTGCCAGTGTACATGAAATGATATGTGAACAAGACAGTCCCCAGATAGTATTGGGAAAAAAGAAAGAGGGCAGACAAGCAAGAATTGTTTCTCTGTTTTCCTAACATCAGATCTAAATATACAGGATCTATGTCATTTTATTTCATTTTTACTCAAGCAGACAAAATATCTGCTATAATATTTGCAAATGGATAATTATTTGAGTGTGTGAATTCATTGCTTTTAATACTCCTTGTTTCATCAATAATAACAAATAGGAACATATACAAATATGAACTCTCATCTTCCAAGTATGATAGTCCAAAGATTATTTGACTGCATGGCAAATGGCAAGTCAGTTGGAGTTGACCTGTTTGAGCAGTCTCCTAGAATGAGAGGATTCTTATTTTCCTATTTTCTCTGAATTATTTTCCTTTCTCTACATTTGACTTATCAGCTTGCACGTGTATACAATTTTTCCATTAGGAAAGACTACAGCACACTACTAACAATCTCTAAAGCTCTATCTGATTGGATTAACTGGTCTTTTAAAGCCAGGACACTGAAAATGTATGTTTCTGTCCAGCAAATTTTATGCTAGTCTTTATTTCAGATAGTAATTTTGACCTGCCTGTAGCCAAAAGCTGTGGTTGGAGAGAAATAATCACACTGAATTCTGAGCTTTTAAGAATGAGGCAACGACTTCTCTATGAAATGTGTCCATCATTCATTCCTCAATTAATATACACTTAATCAACTATTACTTATTTCCAGAAGTAAATCACAAAATGTACGAGTTGAATGTTGCTTATTTTAAATTTCATATTCTGCTCTTCTCAGTGTCATCATCATTGATTTCATACTATAGCCTATGAAGTTTCCACTGTCTCTCCAGTCTTGTTCTTTTACAATGTTTCCTGTCTTAGTCATTGTCTTGTGTGACATATAAGAGATAAACTCAAAAGTATTTCCAACTGTTTTGCAGAAAATCTTTTTCATTCATGTAACCTATGAAATTCCTAGGAAAGCACACCTTGTCTAACTTTCTCCTATATCCTTGTCACTTGCTGGTTACCAGTTATTGCCATCTCCTCGCCCTTCATTAGTTAGCTTTGTTTAGTTTTTACACAATTTGAATAAAGTCACAATTTATATTCAATGGAATTCATCATTTTTGTTCAGTGTCTCACTTTACCATTAATTGACCTGTCTGATAACCAGAAGTTAGGTTTCTTTTTCTATGATTTCATGGTATATTATTTTTATACTATCACTTTTTTTCCATTGTTGCTACTGAACTGTCAAATCCTTTCCACTCTTCTATGGGTTTCTAGAGGGCAGCCTATGCAGTGGTTGAACATATCATAACTTAATGTGTATGCTAAATGCTTTAATTTACATTTAAACCTTTAGAGCCCAGTACACAAAAGCCTAACTTCTCTTAAATATTTCAATATCACAATCAAGTATGATAATATTTTATAAGCTCTCAGTCATAAGCCAATAACTCAATTATACATTCTAAAGTGGAAACATAAGGCTGACTTCTATCAAGAACAACTGAGGGCATGATTCATAAAATATTACAAAGACATAATGTTTCATATAGGCAGAAATTTCTTCTTAAACAAGGAATAGGATGTGGCTCTGTTTGATCTTCTCAACTGTTACTTCTTCTTTTCCTCAGTCTTATTCTACACATTCTTAGCTTTGGCCAGACTTATCTTTTGGCTGATTTAGTGAGCATGTCAATCAGATTTGAGGCTGAGCAGGAGATGGCATTCTGCTCATATTCTGAGTACTTTTCCCCCTTCACAATTCCCACAGTGAGTCTCCCTTTAAAATTCACAAATTCTAAATAAGTGTTGTAAAGTTGCTTTTTTAACTCTCATAGCCCACAGGATTTTTAATATCTGGTCTATTCTAAAAGTTCTCTACTTCTCACCTATTCTGTTACATCAGTTGATTGGAGCTTATGTTATTGTAGAGTCAAGAGATGCCTAAATTTTGTTCTGCCTTCTTATCATACTCTTCCTATCTTGAAACTCGAAAGCAAATGGATCCCCAAATTCCTTTATTGGTTGTTCTGATTACATATCTATCAAAGTTTTGCCCAACTCTATATTAGTTGACCCAATTTTCTCCAAAAATCATATTGACATTACTTGGAGCTTCTGGAAGTCAGAGACGCAGAAATTCATGGCTAGGTGTTCTAATAAAGCTTTTGATGGCCACTGAAATGAAAATTTTATGAGCTTTTTGCAAATCATGCAATAATATAAAATTAGTGGCATACAATCAAATGTGAAAAAACATGTTAATATGTGAACTACACAGAAAATTTAGTCGCTTAGATTTGCACAGGTATCTCCTGGAAAGTCACTTTCTAGGAGTATTCCACTGATACAGAACAGTAAGTATACTTGGTAACCATTTATTCTCAGTGACTAGAACAATCTTGATATATAGATAACCTCACTTTCACCCATTTTCAATGAATGAATGGAAAGCTTATATTCTCCCTGTAAAAGTATTCCTTCATGGACTGGGTTTTGCTTTTTAACTTGATTCTTCATGTCTTGAGTTCCCTTCTTGCTTCATGTTTTTGTTGTTATGGTTTCTGTTTTTGACTCATTGCCTATGATTTCTAGATTGTGCACTATAACATGAAAATAATTTTAATTTGAGGATAACAGGAAATATAAGTTAAAGAAAAATGATATAATCAGAGTTAATCTTGCAAACAACTAAGAAACAGGCTTAACAATGACTTTAGACAATATATCTAATATAAGTTAAATTTAAAAAGAAAATTCTTTCATTTGTTTGGGTAAATTAGTATCTGCCAAAGTGCAGGATGCAGTATCTCAAGGGAATCTCAGCTCTAGTTGCTGGGATCTGCAGCCAAGATCCTGTCCTTGCAATCAAGATCTATAGAATTTCCCTATGACCTAGCATTTCCATTCCTATGCATTTGTCCAATAGACCACAAAAATGCCATACTAAAGCTGACAGCACAACCATGTTCATGTTTACCATTGCAAAGATATGGCCCTTGGTAAACCAACGGATCCAGAAAATACAGTTTTTATATACAATGGAATTCCATGCTAATATCTGAAAGAATGAAAGTATACGATTTGTAAGTAAATAAGAAGACTTGAAAAAAATTCTATTAAGAAAAGTAAAAAACACACTGGAGGGCAAAAGACAAAACAAAATACACTTAGACATGATAAATGATGCAAGTCTATATTCACATATTAATACCAAAGGAGAATATTTTGAGGGAAGATCATGTAGTCTCAATAACTATTTGATTAAATGATGTTTATCAAAATGAACTCCATGAAAAAGTAAATTTTGTCACTGTTTTTGTGTTCTGTGTCTTTTGTATTTTATGTAAGTTTATCTGGTTGGGGGAGGGTAAAGGAAGCACAGAAATGGTAGAACAAAGGGCAAACAAATGCAGCAATGATACTCAGTAGACACTATGTTGAAAATGAACTATACAACTTGTGTGAGGGAGATGTGGAAGAAAAAAAAAGGAAGTAGTGATTCTGTTCTGAAAGAAATGCCCTCATTACCTGACATACTAACTGCAACCCATCTGTGTATTCCCTTTACAATAATTTTAAAAGTCTTAAAATATGATATTACTCTAACCCTAGATAGTGAAACAGTAAATAAAAATTAGCCAACCACCTCAAGTATTTTTTTGTGGGGGGAGTGTTGGTCATGGGGCTTGAACTCTTGACATGGGCGCTGTCCCTGAGTTTTTCAGCTCAAGGCTATTACTCTACCAGTTGAGCCACAGGACCACTTCCAGTTTGGGGTGGATAATTGGAGATAAGAGTCCCATGAACTTCTGTGTCCTGGCTGGCTTTGAATTGGATTCTCATATCTCAATCTCATTGGTAGCTAGGATTACAGGCGTGAGCCACCAGCACCTGGCATGTGTTTTTTGTTTGCTTGTTTGTTTTCTTTTTTGGCTTTTAAATAAATTACTTATGTTTTATAACTTAAATTATTCACATAGTATGTATTGTGGTAGTATTTTCTTTGTTTAGTAAAGCCAAATTACATTTGGGTTGTCTGATTCATCTCTGCTTTTGATGCATTAACTGTGATAGTCTGTGTCCTTTTTTTTTTTTCAGAAGAATCATGTAAATGTTGAAAATAAAATAGTTTCACTAATGAAATATTGATTAAGAAATTTGACCTGAGCTAGTAATTCTCCTAAATTTTGGACTTCAGTGGCAGTTTGAATCTTAAGACAAAATCAAAGCATTTTCTGAGAATAACTGAGAACCTGTACTCATTTCAAATTTTGTTCATCCACATCCAGCACTACTTTGCAATTGTCCATGGCCATGAAATATAATTTAGGTTCACTAATTTGTAAATAATGAAACAAGTAAAGAGAAATATGACACCAGTAACAGAAACAGGCACTATGAAAAGTGTGTTAAAAAGCATTTCCATAGCAACATCAGAATAATTATCACTATAATAAGCTGTAGATGAAATGTGTTAAAGCCAAGCTCTATTTTCCCCAGAATCATGGGACTGCAGTGATCACCCACACAACAGAATTAGCAGCACGTAAAAAAAGACAATAATATTTCATGTATATAACACTACACAATTATGTAGAAGACAAGAAACACACAAATCTATTTTGTATGAACAGTATTGGATACATATTTAAGATATTTTTTCAGACACAAGATGTATCATATTATAATTTAGTATTTATCTACTTATAAATCAGCTTGCTTTAAAATAAAATAAAATGAAATACATTTAGAAATACATGTAAAATGAAATACATATAACACCATCCAGACCTGATGTTGCAGCTAATTCAAGTGGTAGTGAGCTAGCCTTGAGAAAGTCCAAGGACAGGGCTCAGGCCCTGAGCTCAAGCCCAGCACTGGCAAAAAAAAAAATAGCAAGGGAAGGGGCAGGATTAGAGAATGTCAAAAGGGGTGACATTGATCAAGTTGTGTAGTATTCATAAACTGCCATTATTAATGGCAATTCCTTTATAGAGCTACTTAAAGATAATAAAAATGAGTGTTCTTTGATGCCCAGGAACTATTCTGTGGTCTAGGATTCTACAAATAAATATAACACTCATTCTTGTGATGATTAGACATATTATTTCATTCCTATCAGTCAATTGCAAAAAGAAACTATATATGCCTGCTAGCTTCTGAAAAATAGGATGTTATCTTTCATAAATCTGGAAACTGGGAAGTCCAAATTAAAGACAGATTTGTTGTTTGGGGAGGGCTCAACAGTTTTATGTTCATACACAGTGACCTTACAACTTCACATGCCAGATACTGGAATCAAATCTACTCAGGACTCGTATAAGGACACGAATCCCATTTATAAGTGTCCTACACTTACTATTTTATCAGTCTAGTTAATGTACAAAAATCTAACTTACTAACACTTAACTATATTAGGAAGTAAGTCTCCCTAATGCGGAAAAATCAAAACTCTTTTTGTTAGAAATAGATATTAGCCCAAGTTATCATTAAACACTAAAGAAAAATAAAGCAGGGAACACTCAAGCTTTGTGGAAAGGCTTACTTGTGAAGGTTCTATTTCAGTGAAAAGGAAAAAGAAATATATAGTTTGGGGAGTTGATGTGACAGTGTGCTCTAAAAATGAATTTAGTTAGGAAAGATTAAAATAGAAAAGGAAATGTGGGAATAACTACAATAAGTAGAGACAACCTTTATAAATTTTATTTTAAATGAAGGGAGAAAATGAGGTGGTAACCAATAAAAGCGTGGAAGATCGATATGTTCTTAAGGATAGCCAAATTTTACCATAATGGCACTTGTTTAGTACAGAAAAGAAAGTAATGCTGCACATCACCCAATTCTTGTTTTGTGGTCATTTTTGATATCTTTCTTTTACAGTGCTGAGAATTCTTACAATAAGATATCAAGTAGTCTAATTCTTGGTACATGGCATGGTTCAAGGAAAAGAAATAATTAATCATATGGTTGGAATGAAGTTCCCAACATTAGTCCTCCTTGCCATCATCAATTTCCAGAATTAAATGAATTTCCCACGAATCTCAGAAGTATAATATGGCTTTGATTCTTATTAAATTCTTCCAGAAATAGTTCTTTTAATGTTTAAGTTATAGCTCCATCAATATATGGAGCTATACCAATTGCACAGATATAATTTTATTATTGTAACTCCAAAATATGAGTAAATTGAATTACAGTAGAAACTAGTCATGTAAAGTAAAATTTCCTAAAGCTATTTTGAGTTTAGGAACTACATATACATATTAATTTAAATATATTAAAATGGATAATCAGTGTTTTTGCATATATAAACTGATGGTCATATGAGGATATATTTTAAAAGATCAAAATTATAAATTTAATTTTCTGACATCTTGCCAATAAATAGTTGAAAACACAAAATTTTAGTAACTCCATTACAATATAATTTTAGAATTTGTATTAGTTAGAACTTCACGTTTTAGCAGCAATATTCCTAGTAATGTTATCCTAAATCAAGAGTTTTATTGGTAAATGAAATCCAGAAATAAGGTATGATTCAACACTGGGTTGTCAACAGTATCGTCAAAAATGCATTAATTTGTTCTTCTGTTTCCACAATGTCTTCCCTGACTTACATAATGGCACCTCCATCCAAGAAGAGGTAAATGGACTGATACTTTTCTGTATCATTTAGAAGCTGGACCACTGCAAACTTCTGTGCATGTAGCAAGAGAAAGACTACTTTATGGTACCTGCTTTCAAAGCAAGAGATGAATTAGGGTCAACCTTAGGCCAATGTCTGAGACTATGGAAGATTTTTAAAAAATGTATCTCACGGGGCCAGGAGTTTGGCCTAGTGGTAGAGTGCTTGCCTAGCATGTACGAAGACCCGGTTCGATTCCTCGGTACCACATACATAGAAAAAAACCAGAAATGGTGCTGAGGCTCAACAAAGAGCAAGTAATAAGTATTGCAAGAATTAAGTTTTTTAACGGATTTTTTTATTTTTTATTTTATCAATGAGATTGACTCGACAAGACTAGTAAAAACTTTTATAAGAGTTTTGTTGTGTACATGTTAGCCAAGTCACAAAGAAAATATTAAACAATGTATTGTATTTTATAAATGACCTATTACTACTGCCTTCAAGTAGGTAAATATAACTAGAAATATGTAAAAGAAAAAGCAGTTATATGTTATCTAGTGTGGAGATTAAGTAAGTGTCCAGTTCTAGGACTATATGAACATATATAATATATATGCACATATAGGATATGCATTCCTTTGATATCTCTGAAAAATAAAACACCACAAATTCAGCAACACAAGCCAGCATGCATTTATGCTTCATTGGTTAGAAATTTGACTATGATTAAGTCAGGTCTTCTGCTCAAGTCTCACGATCTATAATCAAGATGTCTCCATCAGAGTTCTCATCTGGAGCTTGGCATCATCTCTCAAGCACACAGATGATTGACAGAATTTAGGCTCCTGTAATTGCAGTAATGAAGATCTCAGCTACTTATGGCCAACTGCAATTTTCACTTAACAAGAGCATGTCTTTATGCTATAAGGTTACAAAATCTCTCTGCATTCTTAAATTTTTTTTCAACTGCTTGAATCAAAATCACCTAGGGTAATATTCCTTTTGATCTTAAAGCACAACTAACTTGAGAAATTCAACTTCATATGCAAAATTCTCTACACTATTTCCTGAATGGAACATACCTGTGATTCCATCTGTTCAGGAAATTGAGAACAGGAGACTCACAGTTCTAGTCCAGTCCAGATATAAAGGTTAGTGAGAGCTCTAGTTCAATGAATAGTTAGGTGTGATATTGAGCACCTGTATTCCCATATATTATTATTGGGAGTTAGGGTTTAGTGGGATTGTGGCCAAAGGCTAGCCTAGGCAAAAATACCAGACCTTATTTGAAAAGTAACTCAAGCAAAAAGAATTATAGACATAAATTTATTGGTTGAACACTTGAGCAGCAAGAACAAAGTTCTGTGTTCAAATCACAGTTCTACCACATCATACATAGATACATAAATACATGCATACATACATCCCTCCACCCTTACTATGCTCTACAGGCTAGAAGTCACAGGCTCTTTTCATATGAATGAATATATAGAAAGTGAGTACCAGAGCTAAATGTCAGGGTCATGACCCTGATCATTGGTTCTGTCTACTAAGAAAGCGAGAATGACTTTGTAAAAGGGAAGAAGATGATCAACAAAGGTGGCATGGTCCATTAGGTTACTACAAAATACCATAATGTGGAAATTTATCAACAGTAGAAATTTCCCTTGTAATTTTCGAGGTCAAGAGGCTCATCACCAAGGAACCAGCACATTTAGCTTCTGGCAAATATCATCTTTGTGACTGAAAGATGGTCATCTCACTGTAACCTCATGTGGTAGTAGACAGAAAGGTCTGTCTCAGACTACTTTATGAAGTCATTCATTTCATTTATTTATGAGAAGTGACTTCTGCAGTTTAATTACTTCTAAATATTTAAAATCTTGGGATTAGGATTCCAATATATATCTTTTAAGGTCACAAAAACATTTTATTTATTGCGTTCTATACTGGTCCTTCTTAATATGAAACATATTTGTTTGATCCCAATAGCCAAAATATTGGACTTCTTTTCATCCTCAATTCAATATCTGAAGTCTCATTTAAATAACATATTAATAAAATACAAAGTTTGAGCTTTTCCCAAGCAAATTGTTCTCCAGTGGAAATCCTGTGAATTCAAATAGGGATCACAAGTTATGTACTTCTAAAATACAGTAAACAAGGAACAAAAGAAGACATTTTTAATGGAAAACAGAAGTAACTATGTAAAATGTCAGTTTCCTACCAAATCCATATATTCAAAGCTTCATTGTAATCTTCTATGGACAGATTCTTTGCTCAGTGGAACCACTGGGACAGAAGCCCTGCATTCTGAACACAATGGGTGATAGCTTTTCTACATTGTTCAATCCCTAGGATATTGACAGCCACAGCTCCTGCCGCAAATCTCCTGGGCAGGAATGGAATTCTACTGGCTATACCAGCCTGTGGCTTAGGAGTTGTCATATTTTGTGCCTCCAACAATTGCCCAGTGGGATCTCTTTATGGTGGCTTTGGTCTGTACTAGTTTATTTCATGAGCACAAGTAATTCCTTTGCGATTTGGTAAAAGGCAAATGTATGTCCTACAGCTTTATTTTACCCTACATAGTTGGGTAAAATAAGAGCTTAGAAAAAGAAAACAAAGGCCGGGAGTTTGGCCTAGTGGTAGAGTGCTTGCCTAGCATGCACGAAGACCCGGGTTCGATTCCCCAGCACCACATACATAGAAAAAAGCTGGAAGTGGTGCTGAGGCTCAAGCGGTAGAGCTCTAGCCTTGAGAAAGTCCAAGGACAGTGCTCAGGCCCTGAGCTCAAGCCCAGGACTGGCAAAAGAAAAGAAAGAAACTTTTTGGCCCCAACAGATAATCAAGGTAGAACATCTATGGCTAGACGTTCTAAAAGTCTGACAATGTTCAGTGTGATTCAAGTTATTCACTTTCCACATTTTGCAGAATGTATGGGGAAAGCTAATGAGTGACATTAGTTTGCTCTGCTACTGGACACAGAAGCATTAGTTCATCATTGGACTGTGTGGGACTACCACACCACAGCAGCTCTGATGGGTCAGTTTGAATTTAGCCACACAGATTGCATGAAGTCATACAGATGAATGTCTGGCTCAGTTTCTTGGAAACGTTATTTTGTTTCACTTCATTTTATAGAAGTAGACTCTGTGTTCTTTAACAAGAGTACAAATAACACCCCCAGTTTGGGCAATTAAAAGGCTATGGACAGCTTCCTCATTAACAAGTTGCATTGTCAAAAAGTCATTCCAAGGAGAGAAAGGATGCAAAACTAAAAATAACCCACATGTTCAAAGAACAGTCATGTATAAGGCAAGTTACTCATACTTGGATAAGGAGAGTAGTAGAGGTGGATAGCTAAGAATGCTTATTTGAAATAAGTGAAGAAGTAGGCCATATGTTTTGGATTAGTCTATCTTATCTTCACTGAAACTCCTCATAATGAAAAGGACATAGAAATAAATGGGTCTAAGAGGCTGTGGCATCTATTAACTGTCTTGAGAATATGTTTTATACCAGAAAAGTCGCTAATGAACCCTGTTTCTATTGTCCTTGAAGAAAAGGTAGTCATGAGAGCTGTTTAGGCTATATAGAAAAGTTCCTCATTCTTTACAGAGCACATGGTTAAGGCTAATGTCCCATTTTCCTTTCCCTTGAGCAGCAGCCATAATTGTTACAAAAATGCAATCTACCTGTTTGCTTACCCATCTTAAATATTTTCCTGTAGTTCTTTGATAAGAACTTACAGTGTTGGTCCTCTTTGCACACTAGTAGCAATGCAGTAGCTTTGATAGAACTTCTACTTATCTGGATTCTGAATAACAATACGAAGTAAAGTCCTGCAGCACACAGATAGGGAAAAACCCCAGTGAGATACTTTCTTTGAGATAGAAGATACATAGATGGATTGTGAAGCTGAACTAGCAGGAGCCTGGAGGTGGAAAATGTATATGGTTTCTCATTCAGAAATATTGGGGACAAAAATATGAGAAGGGGTATCAATGTGTGAAAAGTTATGCATCTATTACCTGGTGAATGTAAACCCTCTATACATTTCAATAAAAAAGAAATATTGCTGCAGATATTGTACACTTAGAAGTGATGCAACATAGATTGATTGATGATTAATTAATTGATGCATCCATCTAGAACACATTATGATGGAACATATCTTCTGAACATAAAAGTTAATTTTTCTTTAACATATAAAATCTGAAGTATGGTCTTCACTTATTTATACATGGAAGGCATCTATCTGTGTACTTATAACAAGTCCTATTCATTCTTTGGTAAGCTGTAGATTGTAAAATCAAAGAAAAAAATAATCTGAAATTAATTATTTAGAAGAAGTTAAACAGCAACCTTGAAATGATCTTAAAGAGTACTTCCCACCTATTTTTTTATATTTTGAAGTACTTTTTCATGTCTGTAAACAAAATGTTGTCAAATATATTAAAAACCAATCTACTTAAAAGTTATACTTGGTATAGTTTCTTCTAATCACCTTAAGCTTCCTGGTTAAATGTATTCTTTGATTCCAGTTGAGAGTATTCTTTGATTATGCTTAGATGGAATCCTTACAGTTCTCTTTACATAATAAGGTATAATATAAACTTAATAACATACATTATAGCAAACTTGGACACAATTTCCATATAATGTAAGGAAAATGAAATTTTCATCAATGTATACAGCAATTTCAACAAAAGTTTATTAATGTTTCAGAAGTATGTCCCTTCAGTTGACCTATTCTCTTCGTAATTATATTTCACTTAATAAAATAATCAACAGTAAGGAATTGCTGCCTATTCATATTGCACTTACCTGAGGATGATACATTGCAAGTGCTTGCAATTCAGGGGGATCTTTTCGAAAGAATCTGTGCTTGGTAAAGATCATCACAATCCCATTCCAAATGGATGATAAATATATGTAAAATTACCACTCACCACAGTTAGTAGAGAAGGCTGCTTTTATGGGAACTGTTATCTAAGGTATGCCAAAATATGGCTCTTTGTTGGGTCATTAGACTATAGATTCTTTCATATGAATCCTCAAATTTCTAACACATGTTAGGAATCCATTAATTCCATTAATCTACTATTAATCCATTAGCTTCAGTCACTGAATTAATAGTGAATTCTCTTTGAATGCTCCATACTTCCCTTTTTCAAAAAAACATATGATTTTTTAGAGTTATGGAATTCTATAGCACTCTATAAATATAGAATGATGTTTTAAATGGGAAGAAATTGGAGGTCAATGGGACAGGGTAAGTGTGTAAATAAAGTCATTATACTCAATATGCATATGCATACATTGACTTAGGTAACAATATGGGATGGATGGGATTTGGTGAAAAAAGGGGAATAATAGGAGGGGTGATATTGATTAACATGTATTATACTCATAAATTGCTATTTTGAATTGAAATCCCTAAAAGTAATGACTTAATTTTAACAAAAATAAATAGGAAGAAATTTTGATTATATTTTATAATATTTCAATAATGTGATTCTTTACTATCTTCCCTTCACTACAGAAAAATCAGAGTTCCATTGAGCTTTCAATAGAAACCCATCTCCTTCCCTAATCTACCAGTAAATACATGACTAGAACCCTTTGCCTACTTCTTTTGATTTACTTAGGGTCACTTTCTCAGCACACTGGCTCTTAGAATATGCCATTTTTACATCATAGAAAATATGTGTATGTGCTCCCAGAAGTGATAATCATCTTTTGATCTCATCTATTATATTTACTTTTTAAGTTGATTACCATCAAAACTCTGAATCTCAGTCACCTTGTCTATCTTATTCTTTATTATTCTGCCAAACCCATCAAACAAAATGCCTGATACACAACATTCAAACAATATTATTTCAGCAAAGAAAAAAAGCAGAAAGGTGAAAAGTAATTGTCTTTTGCAATGTTCAAAGAATACTTTGTGAAATGACAAATAAATATACTCAAAATTTCCTGTGTAAAAATAAGAGTAGGATATCTATCTTATTATAATGAGTTTTGTGGGATATGCTTCTACAGCTAAAGTTTATATGGGTTTGTTTTAGTACCCTTTTAGTCATACAAGGAATAGAGACAAATAACTATACAATTTCAGACTATTCAATATAGTACAGATCCCTAGATGGTTCATTATAGTAATGGAAAGAACATTGCTGTAAACACTCAAAAAGTGGCATGGTTGTATGATATCCCAATAGTCTCTCTTAAGCACGCTTATGTAATGTGAATCCCTCTATAATTGGCTAATCAGTTTAAATAGTATTTTACTAATTTAATTTTCTCCTGTATTTCCTATTAATCGACTGTCATGGTTGATTTAGCTGATGTAATTAATAATTTGGGATCTGCCTTATGACTGTTCAGTGGCATAATTACAATGAATTTTTAAGTGTTATAAGGCAGTTAATTTTCTTCCTTAAAGACAGACTAAAGAAGGTGCAATCAATTTGAAGATAATCAGTTTCAGTACAACATTAATATGGCCTATAGTTGTTATAATAAACCAATTTAAGATTTCATCCAATTAGTTATCTTAGGTATTGTTAATATTTTAAAAATATATTCTTTGCGCTAACTGAAGTTATTTCTATTGAAGTGTAGAAAATTTTGAGAAAAACTATGAGAACATTTTCAAATGTAGGTTACATAACAAAAATTGTAATATTTTATATTTCTTCCATATCATTAACTTTAAAAGCTGGCCCTTCTACTTGCTTTTGTGTTTAAGTATTTCCAAGATAGTATTCCTTTATGTAACTCAAACTCGCCTCAAACTAGCAATTCTTCTGCCCCAGGATCCAGACTGCTGGGAGAGAAGAGTGTGCTGCCCCTACTGGTTCTACTTGCTTTAAATGAATAGACAAAATAGTTTTAAGAGTCTATTTTATTTTTTTGGGGGGGGTCTGGCTTACTTCACATAATATGATTTTTTCCAAATTCTTCCATTTTCTTATGAATGGGACAAATTCATCCTTTCTGATAGAAGCATAGAATTCCATTGTGAATATATACATATTTTGACGGGCATCTGGGTTGGTCCATATCTACGCTATGGTAAATAATGCTGCAGTGAACAATCTTGTGCTGGTAGATTTAGGGTGGCCTTGTTTGTGTTCGGTTGGATAAATGCCCAGGAATAGGATTACTAAATCATAGTGTAGTTCTATGTTTAGGCTTCTAAGGGAAATCCATATTGTTTTCCAGAATGTTTGAACCACTTTACATTCTCACCAACAGTTTAGTAGCATTCTCTTTTGGCCTCACCCCACCAGCATCTACTATTACTTGTTTTCTTGATAATGGCCATTCGAATTGGGATGAGGTGAAATCTCAATATGGTTTTGACTTGTATTTTTTTATGGCCAGAGATGTTGAAAATTTCTTTATGTGTCCGTTGGCTATTCTTATTTCCTCTACAGAGAAGTCCCTTTTTAATTCTTTAGCCCACTTATTAATGGCGTGGTTGTTTCCTTCAGATTTTTATTGGAGTTTAAGTTTTTGAGCTCTATGTATATTTTTGATAAGCCCTTGTCTATTGTATAGTTAGTGAAGAACTTCTCCCAATCTATGAACTTTCTACTTATTTTGCTAGCTATGTCCTTTGTCAAAGAAAAGCTCTGCAGTTTAAAGTAATCCCATTTATCCAGCCTTTCTTTGATTAGATGTGTTTCATCGAATTTTTGACTGAATTCTCTGATTCTTCTCTATATTCTCTGTGATCCTGTCAAGAACTGGTGTCTATTTGATAGATTCAAGGGAGTACTCAAAGTGTGTAGTTCTTTAGAAAGGTAAAGTCAAAGTTCAACAAAATAAACACTTTACCCTTTAAAATATTTTAAATGGAAACTAGGGATAATAGAATGTAAGAATAAAAAGTTCATATTTAGGCTCCTGAGCTCCACTCTGTAGTTATGGATTAGCAATGCTAAAGTTTACTAATTAAAAATAAGGGCTAAGCGAAGTTAAATGCAGAGCAATTAGAAATGCAAACAATTTTAAAAAGCTATTTAACATATCTTTACAATTAATTCAATTTTATTTAAGAAAAATAATCAAAGTCAACAACTGTGATTTCAAATGAGATAACTTTGCAATAATTAGTATATGGCTAGTAGCATCCTATCAATGGATCAAAATATCCTAATAGTGATGTACATACATATGACCCTGTAAACTGATGCTAATCTATGATATGGAAACAAGAGGTATTGTTGTTGTTGTTGAAGTACCTGTGAAGTTATTTCTTTTTCCTTTCACTTATTTTTCTTCTATTGGTTTATCCCCTGTTGTCACTATTTTTGGTTTTGTTACCCTCTGTCTTGTATATAGATTTATCAGATGTGGGGAAGGAAAGAAAAATAATAAAATGGTGAAACAAAAGACAAAGTGTGAACCAATGCAAAGTGATACAAGACATTTGAAATGAATTTCACAACTGGTGGGGGAGGGAAAGTAGGAGAAAAATGGCGGATGGGGTAACAATATTTGATCAAAAATGTACTCATTTCCTTACTTACATAGCTGTAACCCCTCTGCACATCACCTTTATAATTAAATTGAATTGAAAAAAGAATTCGATGAATATTCTACAAAACTAAGAAGAATAAGTATTGAAATGGGTGACACTGATCAAATTGCATTATATTTTGTGTGCAACCCTTCTCATCCCCTTCCTTACTATGGAAGGTTGGCAAGGAGTGCTAGAGTCTTTGAACTATGGCTCAGTCTGTAATCCAAACCTCTGAGGAGTCTGAGATCTGAGGATCATGATTAGAAGCCAGCTGGACCAGAAAAATCCCCATAAGAATCTTATTTTTTGTTTTTTTTTGTTTTTTTCATATATTTTTATTGTAATTAAAGAAGAGTTACATTATATTCACCAGAAGGTGCATTACTTCACATACATTGATACCCTTTCTCATGTCATGGTCCCCATTTCCCTCCCCCCACCCCCACCTCTCATCTTCTTTTCCCTTCTTTCTTATACAATTTCAAATAACTAAATACACATTTATCCAATATATCAGATAACAAAGTGAGATACTGAAACAATATGAGATAACCAAGGGACAGGAAAAGAGATGAGAGATAGCATAGTACATTAAGGACAACAATCACTCATTATACGGCTTTTGTTTTTATATCCCAGAGGTCCTTTCATTTAACGTCATACTGTATGGCCTTAAGAATCTAGGTTTTGTTCAATTGTATATAGATTTTGCTCTATTACAAATCTCTGCTAGAAGAGCCCAAGGTTTCTACTGATTATGACAAATGAGGGAAACCTTTGAGTCTGGCTTACTTCACTTAATATGATTTTTTCTAAGTCTTTCCATTTCCTTACAAATGGGGTGATGTCGTTCTTTCTGACAGCAGCATAGAATTCCATTGTGTATAAATACCACATCTTGTTGATCCACTCATCAACTGAGGGGCATCTGGGTTGGTTCCATATCTTTGCTATGGTAAATAGTGCTGCAATGAACATTGTTGTGCTGGTGGATTTAGTATGTCCTTGTTTCTGGACCATTGAGTAAATGCCAAGTAGTGGAATTGCTGGGTCATGGGGAGCTCTATGTTTAGTCTTTTGAGGAAATGCCATACTGCTTTCCATAGTGGTTGAACGAGTTTGCACTCCCACCAACAGTGTAGTAATGATCCCTCCTGGCCACATCCCCTCCAGCATCTCTTGTTATTAGATTTTTTGATCCTGGCCATTCTAACTGGAGTGAGGTAGAATTTTAGAGTTGTTTTGATTTGCATTTCTTTTATGACCAGAAATGTCGAGCATTTCTTCATGTGTCTATGGGCCATTTTTTTTCTTCTTCAGAGAAGACTCTCTTTAAGACTTTGGCCCCATAAGAATCTTATCTCCAGTTAATCACTCATAAAAACAGAAGTGGCAGTGGAGCTCCAGTAGTAGAGCTCTAGCCTTGAGCATAAAGAGTCTCAGGAACAGTGGCCAGGCCTGAGTTCAATGACCACAATCAGAAAAAAATAAAAAAGTAAGTGCTGCATTAGAAAGAGAAAAGAGTCTCCGTGATTAGTGATGCCAAAGCTTGTGAAATGGTTCTTGTTTGCAAGATCCTTTAGAAAAACCACCTTTATTTCAAAAATAAACTTCTTATATTTCATTAGCTTTTGGCAAACCTGCTCTTAATAATTAAAATGTTCCTTCTAATCTTAATACATTGTAATTCTCAATCTGAGTACTATAATTTGTAACTAATTTAACACAGCACACAGAGTAATGTACTTTCACAAGTTCTACCTCTTTAGCCATATTAATTGATCTGAAAACAAAAGATAATTTATTCAGTCCACAGTCACCTAATGAATCTCACTGCTGAGCCTTCATTGTGCTGGAAACCTATAAAGATGACTGAAACAGAAACTGACCTTGAGCATGTGTCAGTCCAGTGGAAGGTCACTTGAGGAATGCTGCTATACTATCAGGCCTCAGTGAAGGTTGTATGGAGGACAGAACTCAGACCTAAGTGGCAGAGAACAATTCCTAGAGAAGTTGGAAATTGTGAATTTTGATGGAAGATTAGAAATTACATCAAGGAAAGTTATATTTCATGCTGGGGTCCACAATAGCATGAAGCCTAGAGAAAGTAGTTCAAGGAATATAAGTTCTTTGTTTTGGTTGAAAGCACATAGAGAGAGCAGTGAGAGCTAGGCTGAGAGGTAGAAATAGGCCAATTCAAGTATTTTTTGTGTCAAGAAGAGGCATGTAGGGTTTTCAAACTTTTTGAATTGCCATTCAGTGATTCTGAGTGAGGGATAATAAGAACCTCATTTATATATTAAGCACATTGCTAGCTAACATGTTAACAATAATGGACATTAAAGAAAAATGAATTGAAAGCAGGGAACAAATACCAGCCTGTATTTTACAAGCCCTGAATAATTTTGCTTACTATAGAAAATCAGTGTTGTGTGTTTTCAGTAGCTTCTCATTATCTTCTGTTTTTTCATTGATGTTAATAGTAGGTGATAGGGAAATAGTAAATGGATACTTGAATACGTATACCATTCAGAAATTCGTAGTTATATGCCATTCTGCGAAGCATGATGAAAACTCACACTATCCTTGTAACTTGGGCTGGCAATCAGTCCTTGCTCCAGTATATCCACCCTGTATATGTTCCCTGCCTTGTAGTCCCTTACTGGCAAAGCTGTCTTGGTTAGCAAATCAAATCAGTCAGCAGATTACAGTGTTTTTATTTAACGAACCCGTATTTTCCTTAATAATCACCCCAAACACAAGAAGAATGATGTTGGCAATTGCCGTATGTTAAAGGGAAGCCTTAAAATAACTTCCTTTCAGGGAAGAGCAGGGTGAGATATTTGGGGAGAGAGGTTATATTCACATCACTTTCATTGCAGTCTAGAACTTTAATTGTTCTACTTCATTATTAGCTATTTCTTTAATCTCCTATTGTACCTAATTCATTAAATGTTAATGTAAGTATGCGCACAAAGGAAAAACATAGCCTACATGTGTGGTTTCAGAGGGTGGGGTGCGTGAAATATATTCCCTGTGGTAAGAGAAAATTATTCTGTTATGAGTAACCTATTATTATTGTTTCACAAAATGAATCAAAGCAATCTTCTGATTAATTTTGCAATAATATAATGAAATTTAAACTATCTTTTTTGGCAATCCTGAGCTTAAGCTCAGGGGCTGAGCCGTTTCCTTGGACTTTCTCAAGGCTAGAGTTCTATCGATTGAACCTCAGCACCACTTCTGACTTTTTCTATGTATGTATTACCAAGGAATCCAACCCGAGTCTTCGTGCATGCTAGACAGCACTCTACCACTAGGCGAAACTCCTGGCCCTATTTTTCTTTGAAACAGATTATTCCCTATGGAAATACTAGTTCAAAAATAATCTCAGACACAAATGTTGAGTTCTTTAAGGTTTAATCAGGAATATACACTTGCATACACATGAATTATATGTGCACATATGTGCATATTCATATGTTTGTATTATTTTCTCTAATTAAACACTGGTTATATTCTGGACATAGAAGTAAAAAGTAAATAAATAGACAGCTTGATGCATCCTTGTTTGTATTTTTATATATTTTAAATCTTGTACAAATCTTTTAATGTAACCCTTCCATTAATTACAATAAAAATATATGGGAAGAAAAAGATCTTACACAAATCTATATAATTACAAGTTGCATCTTAATAAATACAACTACACATCTTTTATTTAAATCTTGACCTGTATTTCTCACTATTTATTTTCAATACTTTCCTAGAGGAAGGATTGCTTGCTTAATAAATGATACGACACAAGGTTATAACCCCTTTCAGTCCTCAAGAGCACAATACTTGATAGCAGCCATCACCACTGTTAGGAGGTGCTAAATGCTATGAATGGTATCTCATGACCAATATTTGGAATATGTCAGCTATCTGTCAAAAATGATCATAAGTTTTTGCCTAGCCTTGAATCCTAATGAAGTTTAACTAATATTGATTTTCTCAAAGACTATAAGAATGTTTAAAATCATGAATGCAAACTACTTTCAGAAAAAACTGTCATACATTTTGCAATGAAAATCATACCGATCCTGAATTTTCCTCTTCCTCATGAATTACTGTTGGTGATATAGTGACAGCTGTTTCTCCTACTGACATGTGAAGATTAAGGAAGGGATGAAGATTGAATAGCACAGAAAAATAAAAGACAGCTAATTAGAATGTCTTAACAGGCACATCAGCTCCTCTGGCTCACTTTGTGTTTCATGTTTTGTGTAGGTGGACATGTTTTCATACATGGCCTTCTTTTATATTCTTTCCAGTCATGATCTTTGGGGAGAAGAGCATGCCTTTACATTTTTTCATTTGTGATGTATATGCAAAAGACCACATCTTAGCATGAACTTAAAAAATAATTATTTACAAATATATATGAGAATGTTTCTTAAGACCCTTTTCTGCCACATACATGTATGTCATTCAATACCAAGATTTTTGTTATTAAAATTTTTATAAAGATTAAAATGATGTTTCTTTGGCAATTAAAGAGAAATAAAACCTGTAAAATATTTAAACAGTCAGATCTAATAAGTGACTAATACATATTTGATTAATATTATATTTTATTGTAAAAGTTAATTTTGGTAGTCACTGATTTCATAGTGGCTGTGTTGATAGGTTAAAAGTCACATAAGTATCAAGTCCATTTTTGTTAATGTTCAGGTAATGTATAGAGGGGTTACAGTTATATTCACCAGTAGTAGGTACATTACTTCTCACACATTGATACCCCTTCTCATGGTTTTGACCTCATTTCCTTCCCCTTACCCCCTCCCAATGATCTTGTTTTCCCCTTCCTTTTTTTATTTCAAATAAACAAATAAACATATGTACAATATACCAGGTAACAAAGACAGATATAGTAACAATGTGAGATTAACCAAGAGGCAGCATAAGAGATGAGAAATCACATAGTTCATTAAGAAGAGTCCATTAAAAAAATTAATGGATTATTTGTTTCCTCAATCTCATTTCTTCTACCTTCCTCAACCTTATTCTCTAACAAGCTTTTTGAGATACCACAGTGTTGGATTACTGGCTAGCTGCCCAGGGCTCAGACGACATCTGAGTGGCCTGGACCAAGGCTCTGTGCTTTAGTGATCCTTGCTTTGGTTCGCTTTTGTCTAACTTTTCCCTAGCAGAACTGACACTTCCAAAACCAAGAAGATACATCCAGTCAGATACTCTATTAGTTCTTCCAGACCGTCACTGCATACCAGAAGCTGAAATCTCCTGACGCAAAGTGGAGAGTCTACTTCTAAGGCCTCAATGGGCCTCTTCCTTTGTGTTCAGACCTCACATCTGACATGTACATCCTAGAACCAGAGAGTCAAGGCAAGAGAGTTTTGTTTTGTTTTGTTTGCATACATGAACCAAAATGAATGTATCCAATGCTCTTCATTGTGTGTAATAATAGCAGTAGAGTTGGGGAAATAGGAGCAAAGCATGGAATTTACATGTGTTGTTCCTACAAAGCAACAGGGCAAGCATGCAGGAAAATTACAGAAAAAAGAGGCACTGGTGAACATCCCTGTAGACTTGAATAATGAAGCAATCCTTAATATGTATATGATCATACTGTCTTAAAAAATGGTAGATAGACCAAGGATTCCAATGGTATAACTCTTCAGAACAGTGAAATTACAATTTAACAAAAATGAATATTAGAGTACTGGAACATCCTTTTCTGGGTACACTGAGGTCAAGGGAAAGGAGGCACACATATGAATAGAAGAAGGGTGGGTAAACGCAGTATTAATATTCAATGTTCATAATAATAAGGGTGACATTATTCAATGAATTCATGAAAAATAGAATCCTACAGTAATAAGAATTTTAATTAATTGGGAAACATCTAACTTATTTATAAATTTATAATATTTATAATCATACATTAATGTATAATTTATTATAACTCATCCATAAAATAATTATTTCTTACTTTATTTTTTTTGCCAGTCCTGGGCATTGTCCTTGGGCTTTTCTCAAGGCTTGAGCTCTACCACTTAAGCCACAGCACTATTTCTGGCTTTTTCCTATATATGTGGTACCGAGGAATCAAGCACTCTATCACTAGGCTAAACTCTTGATCCCTATTTCTTACTTGTTTTTAGTTCATTTCAAATGAACTGTACAAAAAAGTATCTCAAAACAAATAGCAATAGCAATCTTTCTCCAATCTAGCATTGCTCAACCTTAGTCATCTCACATTTAATATATTGTTGTCCTCAAACCACTTTCTTTTCATCTTTCTCATGAACTTAAACAACTCAAAAGATTTTGTTTTTAATGAGTTTTTGAACTAAGCACTACTTAGTCTGTCCCAGATTTTTCTACATAGTAGATACTATATAAAAATGATTTCTATATTTATGAATAGGTTTTTGCATAAATTATTTAGATTTTTGAGGTCAATTTTAAAAATAGAAGAATTTTAAAGTAGAGGAAACCATTAGCTATTTTCCCAATTACCAAGAACACCAGAAAAGTATTAATTTTTTTTGAGGACTATAATTCTGTTCTGCTTGGCTTGAAGATTATTTTTAAAAAATATAAATGTCTCACGAAAAGCTTTCCATTTTACTTTGTCAATTAATATTTATTTTCATGAACAACATAACAAAGAGAACTTGGGATATAAGTTAGTGGTAGAGTTTTTGTAGCATGCACAAGGCTGTTTTTATTCTTTGGCCATGAAAAGAACACGATATGTGAAGTCTGTATCAGCTAAGCCATTGGAGAAAATCACAAGAATCATTCTGTGGAAAACTTGCTTTGTGGCCTGTGGGGATCAGTCTGACGTTTTCTTGATTTTATTCATGACTATGAGGAATATATCTGGGCTCTAGGGATTTAATTTAGCACTAGTAAGAATGATATGGAGAAAGTAATTTTCAAAAGACAGGCAAGTGACTAGAAGGCTTTTGCCACTCCTTCAACAGCAGGGCAGTAGAAATAAGAAGCCAGGAAATAAAGTAAAGATTTTATGAGTGAATGGGAATGTTTAGCATGTGAGTAGATACCACATGAATTTCGAAGTAATTGATAAGAAATCTTGTCTAATCTAGTTGTAAAATCTCTCTTTGTTTCTTTGACCTTTCTGTTTCCCTTTCTTTCTCTCTGCATTTGTTACAACATATAACCTAAAATCCAATCCTTGTCTTGAAAACAGAACTGCTCTTGCATATTATTTAAAAACTTTCCTTGAAAAGCAGAAATATTATTGAATCAAATTCAAACAAAAATCTAGAAACTATTGTAACACATGACAACACAGCATGATCATTTATAAGATGGCAATAAATAAGAGTAATTCTTGTCTCAAAGCTTTCACATTTCCCTAACATTATATCTGTACATTTTTATTTATTATTTTTTAAATATATTTTATTGTAATTAATAGAAAGGTTACACTATATTTACCAGATAGAAGGTGCATTACTTCACAAACATTGCTACCCTTTCTCATGTTTTTGTCCCCATTCCCTTCGCCCTTCCCCCTCCCCTCATCTTATTTCCCCTTTTCCCTATTCTATTTCAAAATAAACAAATAAACATATATGCAATATATCAGATAACAAGGTAAGATACTTTAACAATATGAGATAACCAAGCTCCACATTTATTTATTAAACACATTATTTATTTATTAAATAATATATAAATATATTTTTATGACTCAGTGTCAAGTACTTTTTTTAGGATCTTTAAGGCAACAATCTTCAGAACAGATAAAAGTATGTTATCACAGAGCTTATACAATGTTTGGGATAAATGGTCAATAAGCAGAAGAATTTAAGCAAATTATATAATGTGATAGTGATAAATATTCAGGTTAAAAATAAAGACAATAGAAAACAATGTATTTGTTTAAAATCTTTATGTTAGTACTTTAATGATAGTGAAAATTAAAATGGTTTCCTTCCTTCCTTCCTTCTTTCCTTCCTCATTAGTTCATTAGTATTATTCAAAAAGCCTTTCAGCTGTAGTATTTTATTTTAAAGTAATAATGACTTATTTTGCTGTACACAACAGATGGACTCAAGAATATTCCATAATTTGTTTTTACAACCTTAAGTATTCCAAAAGGAATAAAGAAACTATTTTAAAAAAACAACACCTCTAGTCAAAAAAAAAAAAAGGTATCACAAACTTAAATAAGGAGAACAAAGTATCCATTGATGTCAATGACTAAGGAGAAAGAACAACTATTTGGAAAGTCAACCAAAATGTCTAATGAAAAATGCCCTGTGGAAAGAATCCTGCTATGTGCAGGCATAGAAGATTCCAGCAATGAGAGTATGGATCAGAGCAAAGATGGAATCCAAAGGAGATACAAACAGTGCAGTGTAAGCTATAATGTTCTCTTCCTTTTTATTACTGTGGGTGAGATCAGAAACTTTTGGAAGCACTGGCATCAGAAGAGCTGATTTGTTTGGTGTGAGTAGGATTTCCTTGTGTTGAGAACAGATCAAAGTAGGGCAATTTCTATTATTGACCAGGGTTTTGACCTCTTTTCTGAAGCAGCTTTACCTGAATTAATCTGATTATAAGAAGCACAGGTCAGAAGCTAGAGTCAAGTCAATTTACACACTAAAGCTACAGTTGAGAAATCAGGGTCATCGTCACAGACAAAGTTTAGAAAAGTTTAGAGCTCAAAGTTATGGTTCACAGAACAAGGGGGAGAATGAAGCATTAATGAAAATGAACATGTGACCTTTTGACAACAAAATGAATTGTCTCTGAAATAACTAATCTTTATCAATTACTACTTACAGAATGGAACAAAGTATGACTGTGTTTATTTCATTATGTGTAAAATTAAGTTGTTGCAGTTGTTAGTGATAGAAACTTCTGTTTCTACTGCATGTCAGTGGAGTAGTTTATTGGACTGAAAAAAATGTTCAATGTTGTATGCAGTCAGCTATATAGTTCAGGAAATATTCAAAAATCTCGCCAATCTGAACTGGCTAGAATTGTAGATAAAATGTCACAGTTACTAAAATAAGATAGAAGGTGATGAAAGTTACTTAATTCAACATAATCTGTGTCCTTGCTTGAACAAGTTATCCCTTATAGAAACTGGAGCGTGCTATAGTGCTAGTTCTGTAATATTGGGAGGGTACATACTACAGTGATTATGAAGTTGGAAATTGAGGCAAAGAGATTAGCATTCTATCTCTGATATTTGCCAGCTTTGTGATCTTGAATAAGTTATTCAACCATTGTCAACCTCATTTTCCTTATGCATAAAAGGTATGTTTTGTGTATGAGGAACAGAAGAATAAAGGAATTAATTTTATGAACTGACTAGCAGTCAAGGATATAATAATGACTCTGTTAATGATGATTGATCAGTTGTTCCTTTTTGTTTTAAAGTTTAAAGAAAAAATTACCAAAGAGATGAAAAATAATTTTTAAAAAGCAGAGTTTTGTAGAAAAACTGTAGCTACACGACACATTTCATCTATCATGCTAATCGTGTATCAGGAACAAATAAAAAACTCATGAGAAAAGTAACCTTTCTTCAACAATTTGAGCAAACATAAAATGCCTAAGAAACAACTATTGTTATTTTTATAATATGAGTTTGAGAATATAATTCACAGCAGTACCTGTTATAAAATGGAGAAAGATGGTGGTGATTAACAGACAGATCTAATGATTTCAATGTATGGATAAATGGTCCTATACAATCATTGGGAAGAACAAAATAAATGTATCTAAGAAATAAATGCAGATACAATAAAGGAGCAAAGCAGCTAGATTTTGAATACCAGTTTTCAGCTCTATGTATTCAGCCATGCATTCATTTGGCATCACTTAGAACATGTTTAATTTCATTATGTGTTTGCTATAACCCAACATGGTGCTGAACAATGAAAATACAAGCTATTGCAACCCTTTCCTGCTCTTAACTGCCACGAGGGGAACAGGTATTCACTGGCTGCCTGTAAACAGCATGCCATGAAGAAGTAAATAACGCAAAGGCTAATTCTGTTTGCAATCAGGGAAAATGTAAAATTTTACAAATCCTGCAATTGCCTGTTTTAAGCTGATTACACACTCAGGTAAACTTTACAAACCTTCTCTGAATTATGATGTTTCCTTGATAGAATGGAGAAAGTTTCCACTCAAGAGCTCGCATAAATACAAAAGGAAAAGATTAGTATGTGAATATGATCACATTCAGGAGCAGATGGGAAATGCGCCTTTACATATACCCAGCAGGAAAGGAAATATGTACTACTTTGAGAGGCATCCATAGCAGTAGATGAGTCCCTGCTAGAAGAGACTAGGTAGTCTGGATTGGAGAGGTCCTGGAAAGGACTATGAATCATAAGGAAGAATGTGAAAAGAGCATATTTGAGAGACAGTGAAGCAGATAGCTAAAAATAGCTAATCTGCTTGGATCTAGACTCAAAAATCACATGGCAAAAATGTCATTGGATATCAGGTTCTCCATGTTATCTGAATTGTGCTTTTCATTTAAGCTTTGCATCTTTCTTATAAAACAGCGTGTTCTACTCAAGATCTTTGAAAATCATAACTTTTAAACTACTGATAGTTTAAATATGTCGAAACTGAAAATATTGAATAATCATTATAACTACCCTTCATGAGAATGGGATTGGATTTTAGTTTGATTTTTGATCCAAATCTATCTATCTATCTATCTATCTATCTATCTATCTATCTATCATCTCTTTTAATTAGAGACCCTGGGTTTATGTGTGAACTAATACCCAGGGGAGGAAGAAAGCAAAATTCTTTGATCATTACAAATTGGTTTGAAAAAGGCTGAAGAGTTTGAAGAGGATGCTGAGCTTCATTCTCCTCATCTGTCACGTAGAAGTGGCACCTAGCCTCATAGGATGCTCAGATTTAAATGACATGATAATAAGTGCTCAGCAAAGTATAAAGCTGTCCTAGCAGTTTATCATATATGATGATTTTTTATTAACAGTATAATTATTGCTAGTTGAAAATTTATCTTCAAGAAAAGATATAATTTAAAAAAACAGTATGGACTCCTCTAAGCCATTGCTTTTGACTGTGCCTCTGTGCCCTGATGTAAGCTAAAACTGAAAACAGACTAGAAGTTGGTAACCTAATTGTGGTAATATCAGCAATTTCATTAGCTGAAACAAAAAAATGTTATGAAATCCCCTATAGCTTTTATGATAGTGAAAACAGATGTGGAAATGGCATACCCTTCATAAAAGTGTTGCAGGAGCATGGTGAAGAGGCAAAATGTATATATGTACTACTCAGGGTATGCCTTGAGTTTACTGATGAGGTGGCTGAGCCTGAGACAATAAATATGTCACAACTACTGTAGCATGCTACATGCACATTGAAATGACTAGTAGAGCAAAAGTACCCTACAAAGGTAAAATATTGTAATGAAGTTGGCTTCCTTCCATCTTTTATATACTGCTTTTCTTTATTTCATTTGCACCAAGGAAACCTATTCTAAAAATCCTCATAACTTTATTCTTTAAGATAAAGCAATGAGAAGAGCACATCTTCTGTATTTTCTTCTATAAAGTAAATATCAGTGCAATGATGAGAAAATATCAGTAAAACCAAATTGAGTGGCAGTCAACACAATATGTAAGTGGTTATCTTAAAAACTATCAAGTTCATGGCAGACAAGAAAAGATGTTTCTTATCCTAGAATTAGACTAAAGAAACATGATAAAATAAAAAGTAGTACCTTGGATTATCTTATATTATATTAAGTTCCAAGATAGAATAAGAATAGCAGTGGGAAACCTTGGGAAATTTGAAGGTGACATGTAGTTTAAACTAGCAGTAGGAAGTCTGTAGTTCATACTGCTAGTGTGAAGTTCATGCAAGTAGTAGGTAATCTGAAGTTCATATGCACAATAGGTGGTGTGCAAGTAGTTGATTGTCTGTAATGTGTATAAATGATAGGTGGCGTGTACTGTCTACTAGTAGTAAATGGTTGATAGTTCAAGAAAGTTCTTCATCAATATTACTTGTTTTTGTTATACGCACCATAATTAAGATGTTGCCAGTAGATGAAGCTGGAAAATGACAACATAAAAGCAGTTTATAGTTCTGCAATTCTTCTATAAATATAAAATTGCTTCAAACTAAGTTTAAGGAGAACATGTACCATATATATCACAGCAGTTCTCAATCCGTGAATAGTCTGTAAATTTGTCAGAAGAGCAGCAATACAGTTTGTTTTTCAGCAGTTGGTAGGACTGTTTTCATTTATTTATTGTCTGTTCAGTTATTGTTTATTTGTTATTTATTTTTGTTTATTGTTCAGGCAAAAAACTCATAAAATGGACTGAAAATATGATTTTGAAGCAACTGGCTCAGTTCTGATTTTTGTTTATCACAAAACAATCTTTCAGAGAATTATTTCAGTAGTCACAACTGTCATTGGTGAATAAAGCATTTGGCTGTTTGGACGGGAAGGGAAAGGCTGCCGTTCATATGCCATAGGAAATGAACAAGGGTTAGATTGTAAATTCTGACCTTTATGATGTTTTGAAAATGGCATCATGAATAATAATGACAGATTTAGAGTTTTGGCAGTTCATATTATTCGATAGCTAGTACCTATATCTCTGTGTTGGGCCTTTAGTATGGCACAAACCATTGAAAGCCTATCAGGCCTGCTTTATTTATTCTGGGGCAAGTTACACACTGGAAGAGCATGGCATGGTATGCAACATAAGACATTTAAGTTCTCAGATTGATTTTTATTCTTCAAAGTGATGACTTGCATGAGCTCCCACATCCAAAACCACCTATCGTGATGCAATCGCATTAACTATTTTATGGCTGGATGAGCCTGAAAGCAAAGTCCTCTTAATTTCAGTCTTTTTGTAGCTGTTTTGAAGGGTGTGTTTCACTGCACCCTTTTCTTTTTGTGGGTCACGGGGCTTGAACATGGCCTTGGCACTATCCCTGAGCTCTTCAGCTCAACGCTAGTGCCCTATTCTTGAGTTAAGCCCCACTTCCCATTTTCAAGAGGTTAATTAGAGATAAGATTCTCAGGTCCTTTTGTGCCAGGGCTGACTTTGAATCTTGATCCTCAGATCTCAGCTTCCTGAGTAACTAGGATTACAGATATGAGCCACCGAGCCTGGCTTATCATTGCACCATTTTGATGGTGCAATGTAGAAGGAAGTCTTGAGAATGTTTTCCTTGAACTGGCCTTGAACTGCAATCCTCCTATTTTCAACATCCTGAATAGCTAGGATTTTAGGCATCAGCTACCATGCCTGACTAGTATTCCACATTTTAAAAATAATGTATTTCAACATAAACATTCTGTAGAGAATTATTTAAATTAAAAGTGCATTCCATGTTGTGAAAAATGCAAGAGAAATACAATTTCTTTTAAATGGGTAATGGAGAGTATAAAAATTGTAAGAGTGGTCTGATTCCATTTCCTCTAATAATGATATAATAATTATATTATATTACAGCATTTTGCATCCAATTGAACACAGAGTCACAGATTTTACATGATCATTTAAAGATGTGAGGAAAGGCATATGTGAGGGAGCTTTGTGTTTCTTCAAAATATAATTGAACCAATTGTTAAGAAGGTAAAGCTTAATTTGACTAACAGTTACAGAAGTTAGTTTGTAAGATCAATGGAACAAATATAAATGGAGAACAAGCACAAAAGATTATGTTGGGAAGTGGTGCTGTGGCTCAAGAGGTAAAGCACTAGCCTTCAGCTGAAGAGCTCAGGGAAAGTGCTCAGGCCTAGATTTCAAGCCCATGACACCCCCATCCTCCAAAAGAAAAAAAAGAAAGAAAAAGATAATGCTGCCAATCTGGAAAAGTGTGAAAATGCAGTTTGGGTCTTTGTTATTTGTTTGTTTGTTTTGTTTTTTGCTCCATTATTCCCTAGTGGAAAAATACATTGTAAGATTTAGATCTGGGATTTCTCACAAAAGCCCTAGTGTTCAAAGCTTGAGAGACACTGTGATGCAAGGGATACCTTTTAAAAGGTGGAGACTAGTAGAAGATCTTCAAGTATCTGGGGCTTGCTTCCGGAGGAATTGTGGGACACCAGACTCGGCTCTTGCATTTCCTTCTTGGCCACAGGCAATTCTATGGTTGCTCTGCTTTCACCATGATGTGCTCCTGTGGATCCAAAGACAATGGGGCAATTGGTGATAAGTAGCATAAAAACATAGCAAAATCTTCTGTAAAGAGAACCTAGGGTCAAAAATGGATAGGTGAACTAGCATTATGTTCAAGTGGGAACAGGAGAAAATAAAGCCAGAAATAAAGCCAACGGCCTTAAAGAAACAAAATCTGATAGTATTTCACCGTCATTTTCTTCAATCGAAAAATACTTAATACGGAAGTTACGTTTCTACCAAAGTGGAGCCAATTGGGATGGTAAGCATGAAGGGTTTGGGACATGTCTCAAGGGACATGTATGAGCAAATGCCTTAATGTCATCAACATCAGTATAACATTAGAACAAAGCAGAAAAGTGTGACAGGATCCAAGGAAAATGTTACACTGGGATGGTGGACTTGAACTCTGGTAATAGAAAAATCTGGCAGTTTGGAAGTCTTAGAAGTCAGGTGAACTTTCATTTGTTTTCTTTCTCACTAACAGTCACAGCTGCTTTACAACATTTAACTATACCTGACGAATGGTAATCTGACACCTCAAACACTCTATAGGATCTAAATATACGATCGACAAGCATCTATTATAGGTTTGTGTTTTCTCAAGAGTAAACGTCTAATTTAGTCTAGCGTGATGTTTATTTACTATCACAGCAGCACAGTAAGCTTATGTTTTTCTTTCCTGAGTGTTTTCTTTATAGATGTATAAGGTGAAACGTAAACTGTAAAGTGAATTTTCCAAGGACCCACACATGCAATGGTGATTCTAAAAATCTGTTGCTTTTAGAGCTGGCAATTTCAACCCCATTCCTTTGTTTTCTTGAGAGCCAACTTTCTTCCCTATGTAATTAGACCAGATAATACCAGATTCTCCCAGTGAACCATGGAAATCAGCATGGCATGGCTAGATTTTTTTCAAAGCTCACCACAATGTGCTGTGATTACACCAACATTTTCTTTTCTTGAGTAAATCTCCCAAAAGGAAGCATTCATACTAGGTTTTGCAAAATATAAGGATCTTCTGAAAAAAAAGGAATGAATTGCTCTCTCACATTATCAATGGAAACTGGTTCCAAGATTTTCACTAATGGACTTAGAAAGTCATATAATTAAACAGCATATATTTTCAGGTTTACTTAAAAGTTAAATCACTGCTCTGAACAATTAACTGACAGGTTATTAAAATAAACTCCAAGAAGCTGGGGGGAGGGGCTAAAGGAGAGAGTGGCAAAGGAATGGAGAAAGAAATGATAGGAAGGTTACAATGATTGCAATTATAAAACTTCATGTACGTAGGTGAAATTGGAACCATGAAGTTGAGAGATTAGTGGGATTTGGAGAGATGAGGGAGAATTATAGATATAACATGATCAAATGAATTGCACTCATAAATTAACATGTCGAACTCTTTGTATAACTACTTACAGAAAATAATGAATAAACATGTTATTTAAAAATAAAAGTAAGAATCATCATGTAGCTAAATGATACCATATTTTTCTATTTAGTTTCACTCCTATTTTGCCATCAACAAATTATAATCAATAATTATGTAAAAGCACTGTCCTGAAATGCACAATTATTATTATAATGATTATTATCATCAAAGAATAAACTGTTTCTATCCCCATATAATGTTCTATTGTTGCTCATATGAGTAGTACTTATTATGTTTAGGTATAATTGCAAGCTGCATTAATGACTGAATAAAAAATTGAAAGTATGATTGGCAGTGGGTAGGGGGAGGGAAATGGGAACAAAAACATAAATAGGGGTAACAATGTGTGAGAAGTAATGCACCTACTATCTGGCAAATGAGCCTGTAGCCCCTCTATACATTACCCTGACAATAAAAAAATTAAAAAAAATTGAAAGCATTTGTGGAAATTTATTGAGCAGAACAACCACTAGAAATCTGTAGTTAAAAATATTACATATTAAATATAAGTCCATGCTCTGGTTTCAAAGCCAGGCTTCACTACCTTGACCTGTAAACATCACTTTCTTTACCTATAATACAAAGAAATAAAGCTGCTGAGATGCTTAAATGAGCGATAAAAATAAAAATATTCTCTATTAAAATGAATAGAATGAATCTCCAAATGCATTTACTGTATCATTTACACTCTATATAGGCCTATATCCTGAAAGTTTTGCACTTCATACATTAGTCTATGGTGCAGTGTTCATGATGTGGCATGTTAGTTGGGATCAGAGGCACAATGTTAGTTTTTAAACTGAAATTTTAACACAAGCTGACTCAAGTAATAACTATCATTAAAATTAACTTACGTTAACCATTGAACACACGATTTAAACTCCCTGTGTATTCTTTCCTCCCCAAGTAACATGAGATAATCATAGTAGAGATATCGTGTTTATTGACAATATTTAATTATTTAATAAATTGAAAAAAATACCTAGAAATATTGTAGGATTATTAGTAAAAAATGACCTTCATCTAGACCATACCCTAATTTTTTCAGTATCTGTTAAGAAAGGATCTCCAAAAATTAAAGAATAGGGCATCCAAAAGGGATTTCTACCCCAGCATACTTCAAATTTTTGCACAGGGATGAGAATTAATTTACATTTTTATAGCCACCAAATCAAAAAATAAATGGAGAACTCTACATTTCAGAGAAACCATGCAATACTTGTCTTTCTGAATCTGGCTTAAGAAATGAGAACTTTTTTTTTTCTTTTTCCATTGTGGGGCTTGAACTCTGGGCCTTGGCATTGACATTGAGCTCTTCAGCTCAAGGCTACCATCCTACCCTTTGAGCCACAGTGCCACTTCCCGTTTGGTGGTAAATTGGAGGTAAGAGTCTCACTGACTGGCTTTGAACCTCCATCCTCAGATCTCAAGCCTTCTGAGAAGCTAGAATTACAGGCAACAATGCTGTTTTTTACACCTCTCCCACCCCAACAGCCTGTATCTTCAGTGATCCTTCCTCATTCTTTTACTCTCAGGCTCCTGGCAAACACTAATTTACTTTCTTGCCCTATGGATTTCCTTACCCTGGACATTTTGCCTCACTGAAATCATGACATGTACAGTCATTTATGACTAGCTTATTTACTTCTTTTCTTCAGGATTCATTCATGAATGAGGAAACATCAATGCTTTATCTCTTCTTATTGTTAAGTACTGGTCTACTGTAAGGGAATATCAAGTTCATTTATTTGTTCCTCATCATGTGATGAAGATTTAAATTACACCCATTTATTGACTGCTATAAACATTCATTCTCATAGAAGCTTTTTGTATGAGCTTTTTCATTTCTCTGGGTAATATAGCCAAAAGAGAAATTGATTAATTGAATGGTTTCTTGAAATTTAACGCCTTGAGAAAATGACAAGCTGTTGTCCAGTGTAACTGTACTATTTTACAGTCATATAAGTCCTAATAAGTAAGAGCTCTATGCAAGCTTTTAAAATGAACAGTTGACTCCCAAAGATATTCTATCATCACTTCAATAAAATAAATTTACATCTTAATATCAATTTCCCAGAGATTAAAATACATCTGAAACATGTCTGTCTTCTAAGCTGTAAGCGGAGCTTTAGAGCTGAAGCTCAGTCTACTCATCTTTGTGTTCTTGGCAATCTGTGACACATGACAGTCACTTGCAAAATGATGAATAAAAAGTGGTCTGTGGATGCAGTCCATTTATTACTAGGAACTATCACTCTGTGCCTACTAAACAAGAGTTTCAGATTTCATGTAATAGAAGGGTGTTCTACTCTTCCCTCTAGTCTTCCCTATCTTGAGACTTCCTTTCCCCCTCAGACTAAAATTTTTTTAACAGAACCCTTTCCACTTGTTGAAATATGATTTCTTTTAGTCAAATAAAGTATTTCATGTGCATTTCATACTTCAGTAAAATAAGCTTACTTGCCATGTGTTTTCTTGGTGAGTTCATTAATATTTTATGTCTTATTTAATCAACTAACAGAGACAAAAAAAATCCAGGGATTATTCCCCACTGGCTTGAATCATGTTTAATGTTAATTCAGTATAGGAACTCAACATCTATGAATATTTCATCATGTTTAACCTCCAATTTCACCAGTATGGGAAAACATGAAAATCTAAGAGACTCTCTTATTACAAAAACTAGATGAAATACATAACATAGTTCTGAAAACAACAACAAAACCCCAACCATTAAAAATCAAAACCAAATGGCACTTTATATTCTTGAAGCTGGGGCATATTGAACTAGGATTTTATGGCTCCACATTCTGTTGAGAGCAGATGAGGAGACAAGATCAATAAGCTAGGAAGAAAGGAAAATGCAAGTCAAACTTTCATTGGGACACTCCACCTCAGTGCCGCAATGTGTTGATAGTTTGATGGGTGTGACTCTCTTGAGGTGAAGTGTGGGCTGGGACCCTAAATCTCTGTTTGATCAGAGAGAGCAACTAGTATGGGTCCCTGACATCTTGCTCAAGTCCAATGGAGAGTGTACATAATATAATTCTTTAGCAATACAAACTCAAAACCCAAGACAATAAGTTCCAGGACATGGATACTTTCCTGAGGTGGGGCAAAAGGGAGGGATAGAAGAATGTGCAGGGAATAGGTAGGTGTAGAATGCAGGCAAGTATGCATCGTGTTTACCACAGAATTGACAAAAAAAAATAAGGGAAGGGGTAGTGTAAAAGGGCAGGGCAAGTGAAGATTGTTGACGGAATGGCAGTGATCAAGATATATTACATACATACGTTGCTTTGTTAAATGACAAAAAAAATCCATACATAACCTAGAAATTAAGAAGAGTGGGATGGGGGATAGTGATCAAGAGGCATTGTGTTCATTATCTGCTCAGATGAATGGCAACTCCTTAGTATAACAACTTAATGAAAACTCAAAAAACCCAGCAAGGACTTGAAACCACTGCAAACTTGAAAACAAATACACCCACATGAATAGAGCAGGAAGACCCACCAGCTATTTGTGAGCTAAGGAGTTCAGAAAATATGCTCACCATAGTACTGCACTTCAAATGGATGGAGTTTCACATTTTTATTAGCCAATTTAAACATAAAGCCATCCTCAACTTACAGTTAATTGTGGAAGAAAGTACAGATTCTTTCAAAGTTGGATTCAACTGGAACCCCTACAAAGAAATGTATATCCAATTTTAAATCACAAGAAGAACTAAGTTTTCCTTGACTGTTGTCAGAAAGAAAAACAATGTGTGGAAAGGATAGAATTAAAGATGTTAAACATTCGCATAATACTCATGTATATTAATCTAAGTTGATTACAGAATAAACCAATGCATCTTTAATACAAGTGAAACACAAATTATCCTTTTAAAAGAAAGAAACCAGGCACCCGTGGTTCACGCCTATTATTCTAGCTGCTCAGAAGTCTCAGATCTGAGGATCATAATTTGAAGCCAGCCCGAGATGGAAAATCCTTGAGACTCATCTCTACTTAATCACAGAAAAATCCAGAAGTGATATGCTGGCTCAAATGGTAGAGTGCTTGCCTTGAGCAAAAGGAGCTAAGGGACAGTACCTAGACCAGAGTTCAAACCCCAGGCCTGGGGGATGAGGGGCAGCAAGAGTAAAACAGATAGTCTGTTTTAAGATTCATTATTCAAACACTTTATCAAAAATAAGATTTTAGTTCTGTTTATTTTTAAGTAAAAGTACTAATCCACTGTTGGGGCCTAGCCTCCATCCCTGAAGCCTGATTCTGGCTCAGCTGCAATTAAAGGGCTTTGACCAGGCATTCGGTCTTTTGCATACCTCTCTTAAGGCATCTCTCTCTTAAGGCATCTCTGTGTACGTGACTCGATTGAACCCCCCCGCAGTTTCGCGGGTCTCGCAGCAGCTCAAGTCTCGCGCGCTTTCCTGCACCTGTCCTGCCCACTACCTGAAAGCCCCACCCAGACCCTTAGTGGTAGCACAGAGGCCCTCTTCCTATTGGCTAGCTTCCCAGTGCCCACCTTCTCCTACCCTAACAGTATATAACTAATTGTCTGACGCAATAAAGGAGGAGAGCATCGGAGAGCATCAGAGAGACCGAGAGATCAGCAGAGAGATCTGATGCGCTTTCATGGTTAACACTGCTTCTGACTCAGCGTGGTTTTTTCTTCCCGGTGATTGGGGGAGGGCTGGGTCTTCGACACTTACCATCTCGCTTGGCTCCCGGGGGACTACAGGCTGGCCCTGTGTGTCCCTCCCCGTTCCCGTGTTGCTGCCCCGGAGAGGAGAGGAGCAACAATCCACAACCAACTTTGTTTACTTAACATATATAACATAATATTGCTTCTGTTTTAAAAATGTAGTACTACTGTGGGAGGAGCTGATAGTCCAGAGGCATGAAGAAGGTCAGCATTGGTGCTCAGATTTTACTAGATAGATTCAAGTGCTTGACTGACAATTTTCCACTTGAGTCTTACCCTCAGTTGACATTTTGCTGACTATCTTGAGGATGCACTTTTCTACATAGGGTGGCTACAAACCATGATCCCCTTGATTTCTTTTGAGACTGGCAGCTGTAAATTGTGATTTACATACAATTTTGTGGGTCATACTCATGTTGGAATTCAGGGGGCTTCACCATTTCTGGGAAGGTTCTCATACAGGAGAAGTAGGCCTCCAATCTTGTTTGGTTTGGGGTGGTTCGATTTGGGAGAGTCTCATTTTCTGCCAGCCTACATACATGGATGCAATTTGCTTATACTAGGATTCTTGCAGAAGCCCATGACATTGTATCTATTTCTTCATTGAGAAGAGGCCTTGTAAGCAGTTGGACCTCAACTGTCCTCGCACCACCATCTATGTAATCTCAATTTATGAGCAGCTAGAAATGTAGTCATGAGCCACTGCCTTATGGCAATTCATCCGCCTTGAACAATTTCTGATCACTGTATCTAAACCATCACAAATTTGGCACACTTTTGTTACTTTGTCAAGAAATCTGACTTTCATTAGAGAACATTCCTTTTCCCTTCCCTCTAGACAACCACTAACATATGTTCTATTTCTGTGGATTGTGGACATTTCACATTAATGTAATGATACAGCTTGTGTGTTGTGGTTGGTTCCTTTTCCTTTTGATTATTTCAGCTTCTCATATCAGTTTTTAGATTCTTTTAATTTTATTCTTTTTTATTTACCTCATATTATTTTTAGCATTTCATTCTGCATTAGTGATATATAACTGGTAAATAATAAATATCACATAATAAATGTACACATTTGGTGTATACAGTGATGTGCCATCACCACAATTTAGGTGAAAACCATGTCACTCCTCTCCAGGTGTTTTGTATGTCTCAAGGTATAACTGACAGTATGATTAGTAGGTTAGTACCAAGGGAAGAAAGGTACAAAGTGTTGGCAATGTTGTTGAGAAAGAACTCACCAATATTATTGGTAATAATAATGAAAAATGGTGGGGCTACTGCAGAAAACAATAGAAAGTTTCTTTAAAAATCTTAAAAGAACTATGTACTATATGACACAGCAGTCCCATATCTAGATATGTAGGTGAAATCACTTAAACTTAGTTGGTAAAAATACACACTCATTGTAACATTATTGACTATTTACTATTTAATGGATAAAAGCTTACAGCTATAAAAGATTATACATTCCAGAGGGATCTATTGTATAACATAGTGTTTCTAATTAGCAGCTACAATGTTTTGAAAATGGTTAAGTGGGTAGGTTTCATGTGAAGTATTCTTATAATAAAGAGCATAAAGCAAAAAAGAAAAGAAATGACACATTTTAAAACCCACTCTAAAGCTGTTGCACATCTGAGCCTGCCATTTTTAAAGTATAATGAATGTTGGTACTATGAACATTCATGTACAATTTTCTGTTTGGAAATAAACTTGAATTTTGGGGGATATGTACATGGAAGTGGGAATGCTGGGTTGTATGATTTCCAAGTTGAATATTTTTCGTACTTTTAGACTGATTTCAAAACATTTTATATAATCACCCTCAATGTGAAATCTACACCTCTAGCCAATGCTGTTTTCATATTTTATAATCCTAGAGGAAATGAAAAGATACTTTACTGTGTTTTCCTTTCATGCTGTTTTGATGGCCAGTGATGCTGGACATCTCATTACTTATTGTTTGTATATCTTTGTATAATTAATCCTATACTTGGTTTCAAACTGATCAATTTGCCTTTTTATTATATAATTTATACTCATTTTTATATATCCTAGATATAACCCCCTGCAAGATATATAATTTGAAAAAGGAAACTGTATAATCTTTAACTTTCTTGATCATTTGACTTCATCCAGGAGCTGGTGGTTTGCATGTGTAATCCTAGGCCATAGCTAGGAAACTGATCTGAGAATTGAGGTTCCAAGCCTGCCTCGGCAGCCAAGTTCCCATGACTTCAAACGAACCATTCAAAAACAAGAAATGGGGCTTTTGCTGAAAGTGGTGAAACACTAGCCTTGAGCAAAAAAAATGTCAGGAACAGTTCCCAGACCCTGAGATCGAGCCCCACAACTGCCAAAAAAATAAATGTTAAAGTGTCAAAGTTAACTTTGGTAGTAGAGTAGTTTGAATTGTCAGTAAAGGATCACAGACAGGAAAAATGGCAGCATCGATATTTGTTTCCTTATATGATTTCAAATTTATTCTTTACATAATTTAGAAGCTGGAGATCAGGGTACAAATACTAACTAGTTTTGATTAAATCACTTACAGATGGTCTTCATCTCTCTGGTTTTTAATTGTCCGAGAGTGTTTGGGTCACTTCTTATGTAGAAAAAGACTAATTTTATCATGATAGCCCTTCTATCCAGATCTCCAAAGCCGGACTACAAGTATGCTGTCTTTAGAGATGGTGTTTCAATACAAACAGCATACTCTTCTTTTTGCATTCTTGAGCACATCTAAGAAATTACTAAATATAAGATCATGAAATTTATTCTTATTTTATTCTAAGTTATTTAGATTCTTCTTTACAGAGAGGTATATATGCACTGTGTCTATGCAACTATGTCTTAGATGTAATTCCATCTTTTCCATCAGTGCCTGTATCATAATGTCTGAAAACATTTACATACTCTTCAAGGTATTAGTCATCCATTAACAATCTATAGACTCAATTAAAAATCAATATGTCAATTTATTAGTTATAACAATAGAATTGTTAAGGAGAACTGGTGTCTAGAACACAGTAACATTTTAAAATCCCACGGATGACTTGATTATCCTAAAAATATTATAATTCATGAACTTGTACATTATAGTACTTGAGTATTTAGTGGCCCTGTGTCAGTCAGTTTGTGGGAATAATGCCATTGTTGCATATGCTATCTCTACCACATTTCCCACTCAAATACATTTCTTAGGCTAGAACACTCTTTTAGAGAAAGTATACTTTGAAGAGAGAGGGAAAGTTAATTTTTTTATTATTTGTTTTCTGTTGCTGGATGCCATCACTCTTGACAAATCCTCCTTTAACTCTCCATTAGTGTGACATGCTAGGACATTAAGTATTATTCTCTGAGTCATGCTCCTCAATGGTACATAGTGAATTTCTCTAGGGTTGAACAACATGTTTTGTTATGCATGACAATTTTATAGTACCCACTATAGCATTTTAACTTAGTGAATACCCAACAAGGCACAATCCCAAATACTGCTAGTTATATAATTATAATTCTGTTGATTGCTGGAGAGTCATGATTTGATTATGTTTTGTTTTGTTTAGCATTAGAGCTTTGTAGGGAGATTTAAATATTCAGCTTGAATGCTATTTTGTGTGTCTGGGACTGTTTGCCACAGCAGGTATTACCTAACCAGATGTTAAAGCCACTCAAATTAATACACTGCACCTTGTCAAACATGCCTCCTGCTTTACCCTGTCAGAGCTGCTGAAAATTGGCTTTTCCTGCCAACATAGTTTTGTGTTGGCAAGCATTCAGCACTGACATGTCTTTGCCACAATGCTTCCTGAGCCAGGTGATATTACAAATATCCTTAAAATGTTCCTTTATAGTAAGTTTCAAGTGAGTCCACTGCCAAAAAAGCAAAAATGCATATTAAATACCAGTAAAAGCAAACCATTCTTTCCTTCCTTGTCCTTTCATGATTCAGGATCAAGGACAAGGTCGGTATAGAACTAGCAGGCTTCATTCTTCTGTTAGATTCCTTTCTGATGATTTTGCTCTCTCTTATTTCATGCACTTGATTCAAGAGCAGGTCTCACAAAGTATTTTTATTTGTAAAAGGGAAGTGCAGTGGGTGGAAGGGAAGGTAAACTTGGAGTAGGTAAGTTGGTTCTAACCCATTGTGTTGATTTCCAGAGAGAAAAAAGGTACTCAAAGTTAGAGTAAGAGCCCAAAGAGACTTCATTCAGCCTGGTCTATCCTGCATATGTACGTGAGAGAATGAATAAGAGGTTTTGGACTGTAAGCTTGGTTGCTGGACAGACTCGTCACTAGGGATCACTAAAAACTCCTCTTCATATGTATTTTATGGCATCATTAAGTTTAAGAATTAAACTCAAAGATTCATGGCCAAGGGCACTGTCTTTTTTATTGTATTTTGTTGTTGGGATAATGTACATAGAGGTTACAGGTATGACATAGAAAGAATTTTCTCCAAATTCCTATTTTATAGACATTAATATTATAGAGTATTATGTTTTTTAGATAATAATAATCAAAATCTTTGATTAGCAAGAATTTAGTGGGTGCAGAATAACAAAAGTGTACTTGCAGAAATGTGCTGAATATTTTCATTGTATCACATTGATGTCCATTATGATAGTCTAGTAATGGCAAAATACTCTGCTGTCTATTTTTATTGTTACTCCTAAGGACAGACAAATTCTTCTATCTGGGTTATAATTAAGATCATTATTATGACCTTTTAAAGCAGAAGGGTAATAGGTAGCATAGTATTTTTGGAAGTGAGGCTCAAATATGTAACTCTCAGTTTATATTTCAGATATCATTAATGCCAAAAAGTGCATGCTTTGTTATGCCTTAAATATCAAATATTAAAGCAGGTTACATCAGCCTAATACAGTCTGCAATGTGGGGGGATAAAACAACATTTTATGTACAGATTTTTAAAAATCAAAGAGAAAATATATTTTGCCCAGAGTTTAAGTTTCACTTTCATTCCAATTTGGGCAACCTTACTCAGCCAGTTCTGTGAAAATTCTAAAAGTCCAGTTGTGCTTGTCAAATCGTATTAGTTCTATAAGCCATTTTACCTTCAAGCTGTCTTGCCCAGGGCTGACCAGAAGACATGGCTGTTTCACACAGTAATTCTGGATGACAGCTTTCCCTGGGCTTATGTGGGTCTAGAAGACAATTATAGAATCAGAGGTCATTAGCAACACATTTGATTATGTAACTTAATAATGCAAAAATGAAATCTTAAATATTTAAAATGGTCCTATGATGGCATAACAATTTTTTTGTTTCCAAGTTACCTATTTTCTAAATTGGAATTTGGGGATCTTATGAGATCATGGTATCTCTTGTATAGCCATGAATAGATATAAAATTTAGGGAAGAATTTTTAATTGTAAATAGAAGAAACTAGAAAATATAGTAATTAGGGAAAATATTGCCTAAGAAACTAATTATAAAGAATATTTTGAACTGGTTAATTTGTCTAACTTAAATGTTAGGTAGTCAAATCAGCATGCTTCCATTCTATACTCTCTTCTGAGTACTATTTTGGATTTGCTAAATGGTTGCACAGTAATGTAGTTGGTGGTACTTACTGAAGCTGAATGCCAATCCATTTTTAATTTTTTATCTTCCTTCCCAAACAGCTTTTTTTCACGCTTGTTTAACCAACACTTATTCAGATACATGGCTGCAGAAATAAGACAAGCACATTCAGTCATTAAATGGTGATATTAGAGAAAGCAAGTTTAATTGTAAGGTAAAGATGGCTCAATGTGTCAGAAGTCTCTCTTGGACTGTGTGATATCACTGACATGAAATTTCAAGGTTAAATTTCTTTTTGTTATGAAACTCCTCTTGGCTTGCTTTCCTGAAGTACGTATTCACATAATAAATCAAGGTTTTCCAAGCTTTTAATAGATAGGAAAATATACTTTAGCCTCCAAATAAAGACTCCTCAAGTTTGTGAGGCATTATGAAATGAGTCAGGGGAGTTAGTTTCTTTTCGTCTCTTAACCTAACAGTTAATGATGATTGCTCAGGCGGAGAGAAGCGATGAATGGAGAAAGGAAGTTCTCAACTCCTGTTTCTTTTCTTCTCCTGCAGAGATTACCTGACAGGACAGAAGGAAACAATTGAGTAAATCTTTATTTTGACTATCTGTTTTCTGCTTCAAGAATAACACATTCATTAATTTTGCATTAAAATTGATTAAAGGCTATGTGTTGAAATGAGGACCATGAGCTCAAGCCCAACTTGGGCTACTTTCCTTAAGTTTTTGTTTTGTTTTGTTTTGTTTTTGTCAGTTGTGGGGCTTGAACTCTGGTCCTGAGTGGTGTCCCTGAGCTCTTCAGCTCAAGGACACTTCCCTACCTACCCTTGAGATATAGCTCTACTTCTGTTTTTCTGGTGGTTAATTGGAGATAAGAGTCTCATGGACTTTAGTGCATAGGTTGGCTCTGAACTGCAATCCTCAGATCTCAACCTGAGTAGCTAAGATTGCAGGCGTGAACCACCATGCCCAGACATTCATTAGTTTTGATACTGTCTCAAAACTAATATGTGTATGTATGTATTATTTACATATATATGTGTGTGTACATATGCATGCATATATGTAAATATGCACATGTGTGTATACACACAAATACACATGCATACATGTATACAGAAACATGTGTATATGTGTGTACATATCTATCCACCTCACTCCAGTTAGAATGGCCATGATCAAGAAATCTATAACAGATTTTGTGTCAAAAGGACATTACATGGCTAGAAAAGGCTTATCTACCTATTTGTCTAGATTATTGTAGAGATTTTTTTAGCTTCACAAAGTACATTAAAAACAACAATCTCAAAGATAAATCTCTTGTTTCCATTGCTTAGAGTTCATTTCATTTAGTCTCATCCTATATGACCTTATGTGCATAGCTTTTGAGCTATTGTGATCCTCTGCTAGGAGAGTCCCGATTATTAGAAATGAGGGAAACCATTGAGTCTATGTTCCTTTAGGTCTGGCTTATTTCACTTAATATGATTTTTTGGCAAGTCTTTCCATCCTTATGAGTGGGGTGATGTCACTCTTCCTGATGGCAGCATAGAATTCCAATGGTACAAATACCATATCATCTTGATCCATTCATCTACTGAGGGGCATCTGGGTTGGTTCGATATCCTAGATATGGTAAGTGATGCTGCAATGAACATCGCTGTGCTCATAGCTCTATTATGCCCTTGTTTCTGCCCATTTGGGTAAAAGTCAAGGAGTGGGATTTCTGCGTTGTAGGGTAGCTCCATGTTTAGTCTTTGGAGGAAACACAATACTGCTTTCCAAGGAGGTAGAAGCAGTTTACACTCCCAACGAACAGGGTAGTGGTGATCTCTCCTGGCCACATTCCCACCAGCATCTGTTGTTACTAGATTTTATTGTTGTTGTAAAGATTTTTGACAATAGGATAATGAAAGGAGAAGTTGGGAACTAAAAAAGAAAAATCATTCATAATTTTAAAAAATTCTTAAATTAGCTTTTCTTTCAAAAAAATAGGTAATCCATACAGACTCAGATATATGTGGTTTTTATATCAGAATGTTGTTAAATATATAACCTTGATTTATATGGTTTTAAGTCAATATTATGGTGTAAGAGTGTAAGATTATTTTAAATGCCAAGGCATTAATAATAAACAATACAAAAATGTATTTGTTAATTCTTTTCTCAATCTAAACTGTATAATATATGGTGTTTAAGGCTTTTAGAGAAGGATTTACTCCTTTTACTTGTTTATTTCTATTCTCCACTTAAATAATATGGTCAGAGAGTTTCACCAACCTTTAAGAAAGTAGCAATCAGGGGAATATATATTCATCAATCAGGGTAGAGAAATGCAACAATGCAGTCTTTTATCTAGAGTCTAATCCCTGGTTTACATGTTGAAGTCTTTCAAGTACCTACTGCACTGGTGCCATTCAGAGAAACTCAGCAAAATAAATGGTTTGAAGCAAACAACAACAAATAATTAAATTCTCAATCTTTTTCACTTTATCACATTCGTCTTACTCATTTAGATTTTTACAGAATTTCCTTTGATGGAGGTTTGCTCTTCCAATTCCACCTTCTCTATTTCTTTTTGATTTTGTATCTTCTAAGAGTACCTTTTAACTTGGAACTAAGTTACTCCAAATATTTAAGTATTTGGTAAACATTGATGTTACTATTGAGACTACTGAAAATCACTTTACAGGGTTTTATGATGATATGGATATGTTTACTACTTTTTATTTAAACAATATTTGTTTATAACTTGTAATGGAGAAGTAGCTGAAAAAGTCCCGATATTGAGTAATTTTTTGTGTGCCTAAATGAATTATATAATGGTAAAAATATCTAATTCCATTTGGGTAAAAAAGATATTGAATATTCATTTAAAATGTCATTAAGTAAAAGAAAATGGGTTGTTCCAGAACATACAATATATTTGGTTACCATGTAACTTGTTTTTAATTATTATAAAAAATTAAATGCATTAATTAAATGCCTACCATGCCTGAAACGCATAATATAATAGTAAATATATTGTGCCAACATGAAATTGAACTTTTCTGAAATACTAACGAATATACAGAAGAAAACCATTGATGTTACTGAATTTTTGATACCTCATTACTTTATACATGGCAGGTACATTCTCTTCTTCACTTTGCTATGCAAGTAAATCTTCTAATCTCTAAAAAACATACATTTTTAGGATTTTACAGTATGTTGATAATTTAGTATGCTATCTTTGAATATTGATGGATTTGATTCAATGTGTAAATTTTGAAAGTTGTTAATAAAAATAGCCAAAAAATTATTCTAAAAATATGTTTTTATATTAACGATCAATACAATATAATATTTTAAACATACTTTATAGAGGCAGTAAAACACCATATTGCAATGACATGCATATAATAAATATCATGGATTAGTAATATTGACAGTACAACCAAGTTGTTTTAATAGTAGTAGATGAATCCTATAATTTTCAACAATAGGCATTTTAGATATTATTATCTAGAAAATGTTTTCAAATATTTTTATTCCTTTTCCAGGAATTTGCTGCATTGACAAAAGAACTGAATGCCTGCAGAGAACAACTTCTAGAGAAAGAAGAAGAGATCTCTGAACTTAAAGCTGAAAGAAATAACACACGAGTAAGTATAAGGCCTCCTCTTAGAATTCATTCTATACAAAATTCAGTATATGCATGTTAACAGACATTGAAAATGTTAGGTTAATACAGTCTATTGCTTTAAATAAAAAGGAGGAATGAACATACTAAAAACTCAAAATGAAAAGGCCAGGAAACATAAATTATAGTTTCAGCTTTTAAATCAGTAGGTTGCCTTATAAAATGTCCTTATTTCTTATGGCCTTTATTGGTTTGCACAAAGAAAAGATGCATTTCAATAATGATTTCAAGCTTTCAAATGCATTGGAGAAAAACAATACCTCAGAAGCCAGAAATGGGCAAAGAAAGAGAACTTTCAGAGAGGAGGGAGTTTAAATGATGGGATACTCTGATAGGACATGGTAGATTTTGGTACACACTTCTTCACAGTAAAGAACTTACTGAAAAACACAAGAAAAAAGATGTTTAAGAGAGAAAACTATCAAACAGCCCCAGCAGCAGAACATTTAGCTAGCATAGAATATGAAAAGCCCTGAGTTCATTCACCAGTACTGAAAAAACAGAACAAACAAAGGCCTACCATTTATGTTTCAGATTTCCTTCAAAGCGATTTGCAAGTGTTATGGTTGAATGTCACTCAGAAATTTCTAATTTCTGCTATTGGAAATTCTTGTATTTTAACAGTCAGATTGTATAGCATGTGATAATCAGTTTTCTATCCCAGATACTATATTTCTTAGTTCAAAAATAAGGTTACCAAGTTTTATTAAATATGTAAGTTATCACATTATTCATAAATAAATTATAAATTCTTTTTTTGCTAAAGGAAGATAGAAATCACTTTGTGTGGACAGCTGTTCAATTTAAGTATTAAGCAGAGAAAAAGTTTAAGTGTTATACCTATAAAGATCAATACTGAGAAAATAAAACACATTTTGTGGTCTAATCATTTTATGCTTGGCAATATAGAATACTATAAAAATACAAATAAATGCTCTATAAACGGTGAAGATATCTCTCTACTAAGAGATACTATGCATAATGGCATAATGGCATTTAAGTTCAATGTATGTGGTTATGTATCCCATCACATGTGTGGTAGAGAATTCACATGGGTGATTATGAAATGCTTTTTATTGAGGAAGTGAGGGGCTAGTCACACAGACTGCCTCAGATCTTTCTAAGCGCAGTTTAGATACTGTTCACAGGTATCAGATGACTATTAATATTACATACCATTGCAAAGGCAAAGGCTTTGATTTCTGCTGCGACATTTCTTCTGCTCTCTTCTAGTATTTTATGTATACTTACTATCCATAGGTTAACAATCTCTGATGAAAGAAGCTAAACATAAAATAGGAGAATAAAACTGAGAAGGGAAGAATGTCCATACCTTTGGACATATTTCCAATGAATCACCATATTTAACACTCAGTAGTCACATACTAGAGTTTCCTGCTGGTAATCCCAGCAACCTGGAAAGCTGCAAATGGTAGGACTGCAATTTAAGGTCATCCTGGGTTGAAAAGTAGGTGCGACTTCAACTCAATATAAGGAAGCAGGATACAGTGGTATGTATCTATCATAGCAGTGATGATGGAAGCCCATGGTCCAGGTGCTTCCTTACAGAAATACTCGTGTCCTCCAAACAAGTCCCACTGATGCTGCTTCCACTGACCACCCATGGGGGGAAGGTCTGACTCTGATGGACTGACCCATAAATTATCGTAATCTAACACCTACAGATAAACATGGCCAAAAAGCCCTTCTTAGATTCTATATCAGGAAGAGAGGAGTTAGAATTTCGCTACAATTAGGTGTAAAGAGTATATATAGGGTTGGAGGGAGGGCATGGATAAAGTAATAGAGCTGCTATCACCCAAACACAAAGATGTGAGTTCAAATCCCAGGACCCCAAAACAGGAAGTTTGAGCAGTAACAAATGACAAATCTTTTCTTATATAGCCTTTTCCCCTTATCACTTTTGAAAGAACAAATTTCCAAAATCTTTAGTGACCACAGCCAACTATATGCCTTGCCTTTTAGGGTATGTAGATTCTTGCATTAATTAAATCTCAATGTGTGCTCTCTATATAGTAGAATCAATAGAACAGTTCACATGTTAATCATAATATTGTTAAGGTAGCATATGGTAAGTAGTTTCTTTAAAGAATAATTTGTTATATGTATGATATATCATAAAATTAAATACCACCTTTGGTCCCTCTGGGCCTGAAGTTGAAGCTGGCAACTGTCAAATCCAATTATATTCTTTGGGTTTCACACAAACATACATGAGTCAATATATATTTTAAGAAAGAAACCTGGCCGGGAGTTTTGCCTAGTGGTAGAGTGCTTGCCTAGCATGCACGAAGACCCAGGTTCGATTCCTCGGTATCACATATATAGCAAAAAGCTGGAAGTGATGCTGAGGCTCAAGTGGTAGAGCTCTAGCCTTGAGAAAGTCCAAGGACAGTGCTCAAGCCCTGAGCCCAAGCCCAGGACTGGCAAAAAAAACAAAAGAAAGAAACCATACCTAACTACTTTAATTGATTCTGAGCATATACTAGTTGCATGTAAATAGCTTCTCAGCCTAGCCAGGTTTTATATCTAAGACAAAAACGTTCTGCTTAAGCCAGTTTTCGATTAGATCAGTTGCCTCTAAATGATGTAAGTATATAATAAAACTGGGAATTTCTGGTAGTGTCAATTGCTATTCCTTTAATTGGAAATAAGACTTTAAAAAGATCACAAATATTGAGTCTTCACTCTTGTACTGTTTGGATCTAATAGCCACATATTAAGGATACCTCAATACTTGTGTACCCAATGCTATGGACATGGTATTGGAAATATAAACACAACTACATAGACATAAACATTTATGACTCTAGAGAATTAATGTTTTATGACATAGATTAATATGTATCTATGACATATAAACCCTCAGCCTAATTTTAATTGTGTTCTAAAATCTAAGTGCCAATGATAGTATAGATTCCCTTCTTGAATACTTGTTCATTAAACACGCCATTTGAAATATGATATAAAAATCAATGTTAACTAATTCTTTAATAAAAAATGAAAGTGAGACTCTTATCTCCAACTAATCACTAGGAAATGGGAAGTGGGGCTGTGTAGGGTGGTAGCTTTAAGCTGAAAAGCTCAGGAATAAAACCCAGGCCCAGACATAGGGCAGTAGCCTTGAGCTGAAGAGCTCAGGAATAGCACCCTGGCCGAGTTCAAGCCCCATGACCCACAAAAAGAAGAAGAAGAAGAAGAAAAAAACAACAACAAGATAAACCTCTTGTTTCCTTGTCCTGGAGTTCGTGTAGCTTCATCTTATATGGTCATATGCACATAATTATTGTGCTATTATGATCCTCTGCTAGGAAAATCCTAGGTATATTAATTATTACAGATGGAGATTCTCACTTTGGAAAAAAAAATCACAAGTAATGTTAATGTGGTAACATTCCTAGAAGCAGATGGCATTGTAGGAAAATCTGCAGCCATGATAAAGGGTAAGTCCATACATGTGAGGAAAAGTATTCTAATGCAAAAAGCTATTAATCTGGCACATAATGAAATAGCCTTGCTTTACAATGAATAGCCGATCTCCAAGTACACAGGATCATGTGAGAGGGTCAATTTGATGACTCCAACTAGCAACTTAGTTATTCAACAATGGTAGTAACTCTATCAGCTTTAATCATGAAAAAAAAAATTCCAGGTCAATAACTTCTTTTCTTGAAATCAAAATCACTCTTTCATGCTTACCGAACACATGCTAAGATATCTAAGGAACTAGGCTGATATCTACAAGATGAATATTTTTACCCAATAGATCCTTGAAAACCTCTGCTGTAGTGGCAACCAAAGAATCCATTCTAATTTAAATCCATTATCTGACACATTTTATGCTTCTCATTTGCCTAGTATTTTTACTCTGCCTAAATGGCTGCAGGCCTTTTCTTATTATCTATGGTAATGTAAAAAGTAATCCTAGCATTAAAAACATGAAACAACATTTTTAAATGCTTATAGATGTTGTGATTTTGGGATTCAGAATGAGAATGGTACTTACAGCAGTTCTCTGCTCCATTCTATGTAAAGTATGAGCTAGGCAAACTTGATAGCAGCAGGGAAGATTTTTTTTTGGAGGGGGGGAGGCTGGGGCTTGATCTCTAGGCCTGGCTGCTGTCCCTTTCAGCTCCAGGTTCCTGCCCTACCCTTAGAGCAACAGCTCCACTTCTGGTTTTCTAGAGGTTAATTGAAGATAAGAATCTCATTGTCTTTAGTGCCTGGGCTGGCTTTGAATCTTGATCCTCAGATCTTAGCATCCTGAGTAGCTAGGATTGCTGGTGTGAGCCACTCCACCCAGTTAAGGGAAGAGTTCTTTTTTCTATCAGAAAAGTAAGATGGAAGAACTGATGTATAGTGTTTGTCAATTTACTTGGTGTAAAATCTTCCATTGTAGCTGATTTTAGGCTACCAGCACAATGTCCTTGAGTGTAAAATTAGAACCATAGCACTTAAAAAAATTAATGAGGATTTCTAAATGACACGTGACACTTGGTTCCTAAAGCCTGGATAGGAAAAATCTAGCACATAATGTTCAAGGGGCAGAGATAAATACATGTGAGACCATTTTCACATTCTAACTTCTAGCAATTAGAACAAAGGAGAAAGGACAAAACAATGCAACAGACAAATATATCAGAAATGTACTTTACAACTTGTGGGGGAGGGAAAGTAAGAGATTTATGAGGGAGGGGATAAAAAGGAATGTACTCATTACCTAATACATGCAACTGTAACCCATCTGTACCTCACTCTGACAGTAACATTAAATTTAAAATGACTCAGGTGTGAATTTTGAGAAAAAAGACAAGATTTGTTACTTAGTGTTACTAAGAACTTATCCCATTACTGTGCTGTAAAAAAACCTGTAATCAACTAGCCACCAGCAAATATCCCAAATGATTAAATAGTCAACCCAAACTGCCTTAGCTCAGGTGCATAAACAGTATTATTTTGTCAGGGAAATGATAAAAGCCCATTTAACATTTTCTCCACTTTTGCCTCTTGTATGAATATCCAGTCAAAACCAACAAGAATCACCTTTGCAATGTTACTGATACTCATTTCTAAATAGGCTATACTATCTTAAGATGGTTTTAGAAGTTTCTGTCATTGATCAGGTAACAGGCTAAAATCCTTGTGATCTTTCATCAAAAGGAAGAGAATGAGGTACAGAAGAAACCACTCAGACTCAATCTTCTTTCCGTGTGGCTTGTGAGATGCAATTCCAACATTGCATTTCCCAAAGCATCTTAGTACTCCAGTTTTTCAGACCTCCATCTCTAAATCCTCTCTGACCTCCTGTGTCTCCAGAGTAAACCAGCCATTAAGCTGGGTCCAGTCTGATGTACTTTTGCTTTCTATGATTTCATTATCTTCCATGGCCTATTTGGCAACATCTTCTTCACTGCTGAAATCTACAAACCCAAACTATATGGAGGATCTATGTAGTTTCCTAGTTAGTGACTAAACTACCATCAAGAGATGTGTGTGTGTGTGTGTGTGTGTGTGTGTGTGTGTGTGTGTGTGTGTGTGCCTATCTTGATTAAGATTGCAGAATGCTGTCTCTGAGGTTTTTGCTCAAGGCTGGTGCTCAAATGCCACAGCTGCACCTGTGGCTTTTTCAGTAGTTAATAGGAGATAAAAGTTCACAACTTTCCTGCCCAGGCAGGCTTCAAACAATGATTTGCAGATCTCCTTGGCCTGAGCAATTAGGATGACTGGCATGAGCCACTGACATTCACTTAGAGAGACTTCTGGATGGCTATTTTCCTGCCTCAGCTGATTGTTCAAGGTCCTTGTAACTCCTGCATGATTGTTCTGCTCTCAATTTTCATTTTATTAGGGGACACTAATCTTAAACATCTTCAAATGAAGCAAAGGCTAGAAATTTATACATTTTGAACTTGCCATTTTGATTCTAGGAATTTTTGGGAAATTTTCTTCTCAAATATTTGTGGCATTTCTTCTGTTAAACTGTAGGAAAGTTTGTTTAAAACCAGTTTTTGACTGACTTCTCCAAACAGGGTTCTTTCCACCCCTCTAGTCTTGACATTGACCTTTTCTTCCAATGTACTTCAAGCAAATGTGATGGCAGCCAACATCTATTCTTTCATTTTTTTTCGCAGAGGCTTTTCTCTGCATGAGATTTTGTCTTAAACCGTTTGCTATTCCTATGTTCACTGACTATTCTTATCCCCATAGTATCTTCAGTGCTCCTGTTGATTCATCTTGAGTGACATTGCAAGGGACATTTAGTGCCAAAGTATTCTTATATCTCCATGTTTTGTATTTCCCATGTTTGTCTAGTTTACTTACGTTTAAAAAAATTATGTCAAGTTGTGACTTCCAAGGCTACTTTTTTCTCTCCAGGTTTTCAACAGCTTCAAAATCCAAATAGACAAGCTTTGTATTCATCGCAGTTCTTGCATGCATGAGACCAAGGGGGAAAGTATTAGGGGGGGGGGGGAAAGAAAGATGACCAACATTAGTTGTTAATTTAGTAGCAGATATGGGAGAATTTAGGTTTTACACAAAGACATTAAAAGATATATTTCATGCTATCCATTCTCCTTTTTTTCTTTTTGGAGCTACTTGCTGTTTTGATTTTTCCCTTTGTCCAAGTGCTTCTTTGACAGGTTCTTTTCCCTCCTCATACTCTGCTTTACCTTTTCATCCTTCTTTTCCTCCTCCTCCTCTTCATCACTGTCATCATCCTTACCAAGTTCCCAGCTTCACATGAACAACTTTTGTAAGATAGTATCTCCTTTGTATGCTGTGGTAGCTTCTTTACCTCCCCCATCATCTTCATTACTTATTTATCTTGGACCTGAGTCTGCTCTGGGGATGTAGGTGCCAAGACTAACAAATACATTCTTCTTCACTTCCTTTACCCCAAATGACTTTTGGGGATCTCAGTTCTTTTATATATACATATATATATATACACATATATAGTAATAAATTGAAGGGTTACATTATATTCACCAGATAGAAGTTGCATTACTTCACATACATTGATACCCTTTCTCATGTCTTGGTCCCCATTTCCCTCCCCCCCAACCCCACCCCTCATCTTGTTTTCCCCCCTTCCCTATCCAATTTCAAATAACCAAATACAAATATATCCGATATATCAGATAACAAAGTGAGATACTGTAACAATATGAGATAGACAAGGGATGGCAAAAGAGATGAGCAATAACATAGTACATTAAGGGCAACAATCACTCATTATATGGCTTTGGTTTCTATATCCTAGAGGTCCTTTCATTTAGCGTCACACTGTATGGCCTTATGTATCCAGGATTTGCTCTATTGTAAATATCAGGAGAGCCCAAGGTTTCTACTGATTATGACAAATGAGGGAAACCATTGAGACTGTGTTCCTTTGGGTCTGGCTTATTTTACTTAATATGATTTTTTCTAAGTCTTTCCATTTCCTTACAAATGGGGTGATGTCGTTCTTTCTGACAGCAGCATAGAATTCCATTGTGTATAAAGACCACATTTTGTTGATCCACTCATCAACTGAGGGCCATCTGGGTTGGTTCCATATCTTTGCTATGGTAAATAGTGCTGCAATGAACATCATTGTGCTAATGGATTTAGTATGTCCTTGTTTCTGGATCGTTAGGTAAATGCCAAGTAGTGAAATTGCTGGGTCATAAGGAAGCTCTATGTTTAGTCTTTTGAGGAACTGCCATACTGCTTTCCATAGTGGTTGAACAAGTTTGCACTCCCACCAACAGTGTAATAGTGATCCCTCCTGGCCACATCCCCTCCAGCATCTCTTGTTATTAGATTTTTTGATCCTGGCCATTCTAACTGGAGTGAGGTGGAATCTCAGAGTTGTTTTGATTTGCATTTCTTTTATGACCAGAGATGTCGAGCATTTCTTCATATGTCTATAGGCCATTTTTGTTTCTTCTTCAGAGAAGACTCTCTTTAAGTCTTTGGCCCATCTTTTAATGGGATGATTGTTACTTTGGAGATTAGTTTTGGATTGATTCAATTTTTTGAGCTGTTGATGTATTTTAGATACGAGGCCTTTGTCCGTTGTATGATTTGTGAAGATTTTTCTCCCATTCTGTAGGCTTCCTATTTAATTTACTAGCTATGTCCTTTGCCCTACAGAAACTCTGCAGTTTAATGAAATCCCACTTATCCAGCCTTTCTCTGATTTGTTGTGTTGTTTCTTGGTCTTTATTAAGAAAGTTTCGACCTGTGCCAAGGAGGCCTAGTGTGTCTCCTATTCCTTCTTGTAAAGTTTTCAGTGTGTCGGCTTTTACCTCGAAGTCTTTGATCCATTTGGAGTTGATTCTCAGTTCTTATATTACAGTTGGTTGTATATGTCTATTTTAAAATCAATGTGTTCCATCAAGATTCATCATGAGTAAGTAGAATGATTGTCACCATGGTTTAAATCAACATCATATTGATATGCTCATTTCATTTGATTCAAAAAAACAATTTACATGGTCAAATATAGATAAAATAAGTTGCATATTATTGGAGCACTAGTTTTCACATTGTTCTCTAAAACATTCTGCAGCATGGATTCTTTAGTAATTATTTTTATTGGATCATACATACTTGGACAAATATTCTATTTCTGATGAATATAAACTGGAATCATTAGCATTTAGGTAGCATAACTTAAATTTCAATAACCTCCCTTTAATGTACTTTGCAAACCCTGGCTTGGACACTTCAGTTTCTCTGTTGACACCTGCCTGTTATTGTCGGAGGCTATTATTAATGAGAAGCTGGGATAATTTAAGATAAAAGTCCTTTCTGGGTACTGATGAGTTGAATCCACAAGATAATTTGATGTTGATATTCTGTCTCACCCCATAGCTGTTACTGGAGCATTTGGAGTGCCTTGTGTCGAGACATGAGAGGTCACTCAGAATGACAGTGGTAAAGCGGCAAGCCCAGTCACCCTCAGGAGTGTCCAGCGAAGTTGAGGTTCTTAAGGCACTGAAATCTTTGTTTGAACACCACAAGGCCTTGGATGAAAAGGTATAGTATAGACAAAAGAATCAAAGCTCGTCTGTACTTTTGTGATTAGGGTCGTTTCCTGTCTTCCTCTTCTCATTCAACTGAATCCTCATGTAAGTCAGCTCACAGGATCATATATGAGTTATGTCAAAAAATCACTGTTAAAAATATAAGTGGATGACTGTGTATGCCTTGGTAGTCAGCATGACTCTTTTACATACTGAATCCACGGTTTAACAAAATTAAACCTGTAGCATGAATATTATGGGCCTAGTTCAGAGGGCCATTTGAAATTCAATGTTACATGGTATTATGCAGTCTCCATGTTTCTCTGTCTCTCTCTCTCTGTCTCTGTCTCTCTCCCTCTCTCTCTCCATCCAGTTTCATCTCCCTGAAATGCATGTCTATAGATCACAAAGTAACAGACCACTATTGGAAATTACCCCTATTTTGAAGCGCAAATTGGGTATAATTTCACTTTCGTACATTTACATTAGAAACAACCCATTTTGAGGGGGCATCTAATGTCTTAGTTTCACATATATTTGAGGAGTCAGCATGTAACAGCATTATGTATTGGAAGAAAATCTTCCTCTTAGGTCTTTTAAAATATATCTGTAAGCTTCTCCTCGTTGTTACTCAAATAAGTTTTACTGGCAGATATAAGCCAATGTGACAGTAATATACTTTGGGATTAGTAAGGTTTATAATATAATTTGAATTTTGTGAAATTTTCAAGAATGATCTTTAAAAAATTAATAAGATTTACATAATAGGAATTGGGACACTTCAGTCTATATTATATGGCAGTTTCTGAGTATTAACATTTGAATTAGAAATTATTGCTTAATTCGACCTAATTTTCAAGCTTGCTGAGATCTTTGACCCATCCAATATTTATTTACTTATATATTTTTATCATCAGTCTTTCAGATGTTCATTGAATAGATTATGCACAGTTTGTGCATAGAATAGCTATAATTTTTTCTTCTAGATTATTAACAAAAATATTAATTTTTCAGTTTTAGTCACAAAACCTAGTTTATATATAAGTTGAATAAAAAGAAATACATATTATAAAAAATTCATGATAAATACAATATTAAATAATCATTTATTATATTTAATATTTAGTTTCCATTAAAACAGCACCTCTTTCATTACAAAAGTACATTGTTAAAAATGTCCAAAATTTTATAGAATATTTACTTAGAAGCAGATATATGACTCAAAAAGTAAATAAAACATTGTGCTGTATAATATAGATTCAAAAGAGCTGTTTCTTTCAATTGTGAGAAAATAAAATGTCTTCAAGAGGGAATGATAGTTTATTGACCACATACAAAATAATGTAGAGTTGTTAGAGTGGGGTTTTCAGAGGAAATGAAACATTTTGAATGTCTTAAGTGAAGGAGCCAGCCTAGATAGATAAAACTTTAAGACTCTTAGCACCAATAAATTAGCTAAAAAAGAAAAAAGAAACAAAAAACCTTGAAGTAGATGTATAAATAAATTGGTAGAGCAAAAAAACTGGGCAAGAGTGTGAGGCCCTAGTAAGGCCACAAAAGAAAATAAAACAGAAATTAAAACTTCTTGTATAAATGTATATTTCATAGTTACAGGGTAGCCCTATAAACAAGTAAATTGTCTAAGGGACAAACTACATGGACAATAGATGTATTGGAATATTGAATTTTATTTTTTTATATTTGATAGAATTAAGGTAAGAGCCAAGTGCTGTGGTACATAAATCTAAATCTCAGCCCAGGCTACCATAATGAGAGGCCTACAAATGATAGAAAGAAGAAAGGAAGGGATGAAAGGAAAAAGGAGAGAAAGTTATATCAAATATGTACTTGTATTTAAAGAAAACAAGTAACAACACTATTCCTATAATGTGATTATTCCTAGTCACAGAAGAACAACAGATCCAATAAGAAAAGTAAGGGTAAATATGACATTTGCTGGTGAAATACTTAGAGCAAACCAAAACACTGAAAGATTTATCAAGCATATTATTTTTCCAATCAATGCATTTCTAGCCAAGTTGATGAGGTAAATATACCAATGTTTTATTACCTGGAAATGTTGGTTGTTCATTTATTTATTCACATCCCTCCCCTTTTCCCTCACTAAGTAGAAGAAATATATAAGATGATACAGATGAATTTTATTAAGACATCTGAAAATTAAGCACACAGACAATATTTCATCCTATTGTCAGTGTAAGTGAAGCTTTTATGTCATTCTTCACTGATAGTGGAGGCATGCATGTTAAGATTTATATTAATTCAAAATATGTTTAAAATCATTTTTTTCATATAATGAGTTTTATATTTATCACTTGTGGGTAATAAAATCTAATTTGTAAAAATCATTTTTCAATTTATTTGTGGATGACTATTCCATTTCCACATTACTTGATTAAGCTTGATCATTTTTATTCCTTAAGAGATCCATATAATGATACTATGAAATGCTTGGTTAGTCATAATAAGACAATGGATCGTAAAAGTTGCTAGGATTTTCAATACAGCAAATGAAAATCAGGAAGATATTTTAACTTGGATTCAGGCATTCCTTACATAACTTATGACTGTCAGAAACATTCCAAAGTATCAACAACATCTTTTGTAATAGAGTATCTTGTCTACTTCAAGCATTTAAAGCATGGCCTAACTAATGTTGCATTTAGTGAGTTCATGGGCTTTTATTTACATAGCTTCATATTAATGTTCTCACCCATGTAGATTCTTAAACCTTTTGAAAAGCAGAATATTTTATAGTTGGTTTAGAAGTGAGTACAAATCGTAGCTAAACTTACCAAGCATGTTTGTGAAGCTCTTTCTCCTATCTACATTTCATGGATCAGCTATTTTACCCAGATTAATGGTTTTGGAATATTTCCTGCTTTTGCAAGATTTTTTGGTGGGTCATGGGGCTTGAACTTTGGGCCTGGGTGTTGTTCCTGAGCTCTTCAGCTCAAGGCCCCACTTCCCATTATCTAGTGATTAATTGGAGATAAGTATCCCAAGAGCTTTGTAGTGGCTGAGCTGGCTTTGAACCACAGTCCTCAGATCTCAGGCTCCTGAGTAGCTAAGATTATAGACATGAGCCACTGCACCTGGCTTGCAAGATTTTTGTAAAGAAAATATGCTCTAAGTTAGCTCATCACTGATTTCCTTCAAAAGTAACCATTGCTTAGTTATTAGTTAGCATTAACCATATGCACTACTGTAAACAATTGGATTCTGTGGTGTTGATCTACTCTAGTTCTACATAAAAAATCTTGTGCAACTGTTTTGTATAGTAAATGCTTACTTATGAATGTATCAATAATTTTCAAAGAATCAGGAAATAGCAAATATTTAATATGTGATTTAGTGTGCTCAGCCACTTGAAAATGCATGTTATCAAAAAGTATTTGAATATAATCATTTTGATTTGTTTTTAATTCCTAATTAGATTGTAGGTTACTAGAATACTACTGGCTTTTTCTTTTTTTGCTAACTGGCAAACAATATTATGACTCTGCCTTTAAAATTTTTATTTATCTGGGTTGCTATGCATTTTAAATATTAATAAATTTTATTACAACAAATATTTTACTATACTCTTTAAGTTAAAAAAGTTCCTAATAACATAATTATTTTAGAATACGTTTTTACTATATAGGTAATGTAACATTTGCATGGGAAATCTATATTAACTCCTAAAATTAAAAAATTCATTATGAGTTACATCTTAAAATCTGTGGTTTATTGATTTTGAAAGAAAACCTAAATGGCTATATTTATCTATATAATTTAGCAAAAAAATTCCATTTGAAAATTTTAATTTTGAAAAATGTAATGTAGAGCATATCTGCAGAGCTAAGCAAGTAACAGTTAAAACAATTATAGAAGTTCTATGAAAGGCAGAGCTAAAGAAATATCTCTTTGAATTTCAGTTATGTAAAAACATTTCTGAATCATCATTACTTCCGAATTAAAATGTACAGAGTTTTTGGTTCCACCAAATGTAATTGTTTAATCTTGGATATTTGGAACGTAATCGGATTTCAGAAAAGAATTAAGTACTTTGCAACTTCAAAATGTGGTAAATCCAAAGTTAATACAAAAGAGCAATGAAAGTGCAATGCGCAGTCATTGGGTTCTAAGCAGCCATTGCTTTTAGGAAAGAATTTATTTATGCAGTTAGGTACTAACTCCCGGATGAAATTTTATTGAATTTTTTAAAAGGAGAAAACTTTCTTTCCTATTTTTCATGCTAAACTAGTGACTATTTTTTCAGATGACTTGTAACACACTTTTGCACTTTGCCTCCCCTTACTACCAGTCTGAATTCAGAGCAGCACCAGTCAATCTCCAAGCCCAACAGAAGTTCTATCAGTGAATCAGAAAAGGGATTCTTACACGAAATCCCTTGATAAAGTGAGGCCACTGAGGTGACAATGTTTTTCTATTGTTCCTGCAGGTTTCTTTTTCTGGGCACTTAGAGCTATAAATACTTTACTAATTTCCCCAATTGATTCTGATGATGTTAATGATGGGATCAGCACAACTTAATACTATGGGATGTACATTACTGCACATATTTTGGTTTTTCTTCTAGGTAAGGGAGCGACTGAGGGTTTCTTTAGAAAGAGTGTCTGCACTGGAAGAAGAACTAGCTGCCGCTAATCAGGAGGTAACATACCAAACTTTCTCCTCTTTTGAGGTGCAATACCCCAATGTTTCATGTTACTTTTGTTAAACTGTCACACATAAAGAGAAATTATATCCAGCCTATGCCATTGAACAATGCCTGTAGAACAAGTTGCTTGAGTCCAGTTCTTTGATTTCTGGTACTCAAATCTGTCACTTAGCAGTCCAGAGGAAACTCATAAATAGTTCATGAAATGAAGACTTAGAATGAGGTGGTCAGCTCTAAAAGCATCTTATGTAACTCTTGGAAAACATTTACATAAAGTTAACACACACATACATGCACACCCGTGCACAGCACACACATTCATAAACACATACACATATACTTCCCCTCTGGCTGTACCTGTGTCTTCATTTTGCATATGAATATATATTTTCAAACCACAGTATATACTATTTCCAGCATAATCTATTCTAATAGGAAAAATCAAGTAAATTACATTATACTTGTGAATGATCTGGCTTAACAACTTGAACTCTAAAGATAGTGGACTTTCAGCTACACAAGTCAGGACTATGAGATTAAATGCTAACTATGCATAAAATATTAAACGAATGCATAATATTTCTCTCTTTTTTTGGTTGGGGCTTGAACTCTGGGCCTGGGCACTGTCACTGAGCTCTTCAGCTCGAGGCTACTGCCCTACTCCTTGAACTATAGTGCACTTCCAGTTTTCTGGTGGGTAATTGGAGATGAGTCTTTCCATGCAAGGCTGGCTTTGAATCGCAATCCTCCTATCTCAGCCTCCTGTGTAGCCAGGATTACAGCCAAGGGTGTTTAGCCATACAATTCTATTAATACAAGAAGATTAGAGCATTTTAATGACTAGATTCAGTTCAGCAATTTGAACTCTTTGGGAAAAAAAGAGAAGGGTAATAAGGGTCTGATATTACAAGTCATCACAGAAGACAAAAACTTTTTAGATAGTAAGTAGCAACAAAAACCTAGGCTTTTTATGAGACAGAGTAATTTATAAGTAAGTTAGAGGAGTACAGGGAGAAACGCATATCAAATGTGTATTCATTTTATATTATGTCATTGTTAATTCAATGATTTATGTATGTTAAATATTTTCTTCTTTTGGTTACATTCCTCAAAATATTTTATTGATAAGAATGCACAAACAAAAGTTAATGACTTCTAATATAAAAGCCTTGCTTATCATAATAGTGGTATAATACCTATTTGCCCTATAACTTATATTTTTTATTTCTTTTTGTGTGTGTGTGCTGGTCCTAGGTCTTGAACTTGGGACCTAAACAGTGTCCCATAGATTCCTTTTCTCAAAGCTAGCTAGCACTCTGACACTTGAGCCACGGTATTGTTGAGGGTTTCTCTGAGTAGTTGATTGGAAATTACGATAGAGTCCCACAGACTTTCTGTCTGGGCTGACTTCTCAGCCTCCTGAATAGCTGGTACTATAGACAAGAGCTACCAGCATTAGGCTTATCTGATATAATAATATCTACTTTATTTCTCCAGCATATCTCATATGCTCGTGAGGCTCTGAAAATTTCCTCAAAGAATAGCCCTTGCATGGTTCATTCAATTATACATAACATGGGATAACATAAGAGCAAAACTAGAGAAGGAGTTTTGCTTCCTGATACAGTGTTATCCTTCAAATGTATTTTCAGGCACTCAGAAACAGGACAGTATTTTCAACTTCCAAGCATAGATAAGCTAACTTTCAATTACGTTCCTCTGAATCTACTACAGGCTTTTAAAATATATTTTTCATTTTAAGTAACTTTTATAAGAGAAAAGGTATTCTCTTTATGCATTATTAATTTTATTGAATTTTATTTTTTACTGTACTGTTGATGTGACTTGACTAAAATGCACTTAAGAAATCATAAACTCAACAAAAATATTAGTTTTCAAATACTGAACTGTTGATAAATAATTCATTTTAAGAATATTACAAACTCAACCTTAATTTTATAATGAGTTACTATTTCAAAATGAAATACTAAAAATCAAAATTAGAAGATAGTTCAGATTGAGATCTTAATTCTCTATAATAACAAAAATTAGTAAAAGAAATCAACTAAATGTAAAGCACCATATACTGGTGATAGCAAGGTGGTTTAAAAAACTGTCAAAATGAGAATTCATGCTACTGGTAGCTTTAGAAAGGGGAATTTGGGGCCTAGTAGTAGAATGCTTGCCTAACATGCACAAAGCCCTGGGTTCTATTCCTAGGTACCACATACACAGAAAAAAGCTAGAAGTGGTGCTGTGGCTCCAGTGGTAGAGCGCTAGGCTTGTGCAAAATGTGTCCAAGGACAGCACCCAGGCCCTGAGTTCAAGCCCCAGGACTGGCAAAACAAAACAACAACAATAAAAAAGGGGGGATTCGGTGAACTTTGAATAATAAAGAAAGCTTTTCAAGAAAATACTATAGAAAATTAGATCCATATTTTTTGTAAGAAACAAGGTCCCATTATTAAGAGCCCAGAAAAAATATAAATGCATATACATACATATATATCATAGATACAAATAATGTGATCAAATGAATAAAAACATGTGGAAAATTTTAATTTATGCTTCATAGTTTAAAATAACATTGAAATACATTTAAAGGCTTATATTATCATTTGAGAGTGTGTATAGCCAATTCTGCCAGCATCATTTAGTGAACAGTACGTTTTTCTTCCATCCTGTATTTTTTGCTCCCTTATCAAATATTAGGTAATTACAGGTCTGTTGATTCATTTCTGGGGTTTCTGCTTCATTCCCTTATTCCTCATGTCCATTCTTGTGCCAGTACCAAGCTGTATTTTTTTTTATAAATAAGGCTTTGTAATACTGTTTGAAATTTGGTATTGATATTTCTCTAATACTGTTCCTGCTAAAGAAGGGATCTTATTCCGTATGATTTTTTGCAATTAAAGAGTATTGTTGGTACTTTTTGGATATTGCATTGAATTTCTAGAGAGATTTTGGGAGTTTTACCATTTTCATGATGTTAATCTTTCCAATCCAGAAGCATGGAAGATTTTTCCCATTGAACCTTGCTTTAATTGCCTTTTACAGATTTTTAAAGTTTTTATCTTAGAGGTCCTTCACATCTTTGGTTAATTGCTAGATATTTTTTAGGCTATTACAAACGTAAACTTCTTATTGTTGGCATACAGAAAAGCCACTTATTTTGTGGGTTAATTTTACACCCTTGTATATTGCCAAAGTTTCAGTAACCTAGGGAAAGAATCTATAGGGTTCTTTCAATATAGGCTCATATCATCTGCAAACAAGGACATTTTTTTAACTGCTTTGCTCCCTATTTGAACCCCCTTTATGTTTTTCTCTTGCCTCTTTGCTCTTGCCAGGAATTTCAGTAATGTATTGAAAAGATATAGAAAAAGTGGTCTTTCATGTTTCATTCCTGATTTTAAAAGAAATGGTTTTGACTTTTAACTTTTCACCATTAAGTATAATACTGGTTGTAGGTTTAACATAGAGAACTCAACGATTTTTTTTTTGAGGAAAACCAACAACATATAAAAAAATTGACAGCTGGAGGCATATGCTCTCATCTGATTTCCATAAAAGATTTCATGCATTATTTGACATATCCATAAGTTTTATATCATTGTCTGTGATAATTGTACAGCAGGAGGAAAACTAAAGAAAGACATTCAGCTCATGATTGACTGATTAGGACACATATTGATATTGTGCCCAGGTCTTGGGGCACATTTTTTAAAATTTCCACAAATCATCTACTCTGGTGGACATGTATTTTCACTTATTTTTTCTAGCATTTCTCTAGATTTTATGTGAATCATTATTATACTGAAGCAGCATTATAAAAAGTATAGGAAATAACTTTACATTCTATTCTGGGAAAAGCTCCGAAGCATTTTATTATACAAGAAGTGTGGAGCTGGCGGTCTGGCTTAGTGGTAGAGTGCTTGCCAAGCATGGATGAAGACCCAGGATCAATTCCTTGGTACCACATACATAGAAAAAGCAGGAAATGGTGCTGTGATTCAGTGGTAGAGCACTATCATTGAGAAAGCCCAAAGGCTTTGCTTAATACCTGAGTTCAAGACTGGGACTGGCAAACAAAAAACAGCAGTATGATATTTTATAGATTTTCTACATACAAATCATACGTAAACTGACATGTAATATATAAAATATGTACATATTAGTATAAGGAATAGAAAAATGGTTTGTATTTGCTTACTAAATGATATATTAATTGTCTTAATCTTTTAAGCTATATGTGTTTATATTTATGTCATATTTTATTTTTTTCTTAAAAGAAGGTAAGATACTTCATAATCAAAAACCATTTTCTTTAATGAAATTAATACTAGAACATTTAATTTAGTGCTTAAGTACAGTAGCAAGCATTTTCAAAATGTGCTTTTTTTTTTTTTTGTCCATCATAGGGCTTGAACTCTGGGCCTAGGCACTGTCCCTGAGCTCTTCAGCTCGAGGTTACCATCTTACCCCTGGGCCTGGGTATTGTCCCTGAGCTCTTCAGCTCAAGGCTACTGCCCTACCTCTTGAACCACAATGTCACTTCCGGTTTTCTAGTGGTTAATTGGAAATAAGAGTCTCACAGACTTTAGTGCCGGAATCCTCAATCATAAGATCTGAGTAGCTAGGATTACAGGAGTGAGTCAACATGCCTACCTAGCCTTATATGCTGCATTTTGTGCTACAATTGTCTCCCATTTTAATCTTTGAATTTGACTTAACTCTTTGCATTCAAACAGTTCTAATTTGCTGGGGGGTGGGGGCAGTAGCTCACACCTGTACTCCTAGCATCTCAGGAGGCTGAGATCTGAGGATCAAGGTTCAAAGCCAGCCTGGGCACAAAAGGACTTGAGAAGCTTATCTCCAATTAGCCTCTAGAAAAAATGAGAAATGGGGCTTGACTCCAGGGTAGGGTGGTAGCCTTGAGCTGAAGAGGTCAGGGACAGACCCAGACCAAGATCAAGCCCCATGACCCACCAAAAAAGAAAAACCAAAAATGTTCTAATTCATACAATTTCATCTTCCTTGTTTGCCAAATACATTTACTCTTATCTTTTTCCATTCATTTTGGAATTGAGGTAGTTCAGATTTTCATTATAGTTTACAGCCAGTTTTTTTTAACCTGTTCTTTTATTTTCTTTTTTCTTGTTGGGATAATGTATAGAGGGATTACAGTTATATTTGTCAAGTAGTAGGTAAATTATTTCTTACACATTGTTACCGCCTCTCATGCTTTTGTCCCCATATCTCTTCCCCCCACCCCCTCCCAATCATCTGTTTTCCCTCCTTCCCTTTCCTATTTCAAATAAACAAATAAACATACATATAATTTACCAGGTAACAAAATCAGATACAGTAGCAATATGAGATTAACAATAAGGGCAAAAGAAAAGAAGAGAAATAACATAGTACATTAAGAACAATAATCACACAAGATAAAGCTCTTGTTTCCATATCCTAGAGATCCTTACCTTTAGCTGTTCTTATTTTCTATGCAATCTGGATCATACCCTTGGAAGAAGTCTGAGATGTAACTTCAAAACTATTCTCTTCTGGTTTCTTCACTCATGCATACTATTATTTTGTATAATTGGTATGATATACACTAAGAGATATACTATAATAAATCTAAGAAAACATGAACTCCATGGTTCAAAAATAATAGATGAGTTTGTGTTCATTAATGTCAGTGTATAAAATGATAGAAGAGGAGCATTAATTTGACATGGCTCAGCCCTGTAGGGTTCTGAATGTTAAGCTGTTAGAGTCTGCTTTGATTTTGGTTAAATGTGGGTTAAATTGGAGCATAGATGAAAGGTTAACATAATCTGACATGGTATGTTAACAGGACCTGATAGGTTATTTTGACACTGACACTTGCAATTGGGCATCTTCTGTTTACTAGTTTCTTCATTAAGTGCTGGGTAGAAATAAAGAATTAGTTTTACACTTTAGTGAGGCACATAGAGATCTAAGGTGTGAGAACAATGAAAGGAATGATATTGATCAAATGGGAAGTCCTTTGTACAACTAAAAGATAACACAGTTTTAAAAGCACATCTGATGGAGAGCTAGTGTTTACTGTGCACTAAATTACAGTTTGGGTAAGTAAATAAAGCTCCAGAGATAGGTCAATGTAATAATTGCCTATGAAGATGAATGAAGTTAATACTGTTAATGATATCCTTAAAATGATAAAAAATGATAACTTATTTATGTTTGTCTCATTACGCAAAATATAATTATAATGAACTATAACATAAAATGGATATAAGTACCAACTTGGTAGTATTACTGAAATACTTAAAAGGGAGTAATAAATTACAAGAATAAGTGACATTAAACTTTTCCTAGGTAAATTTATTTTCATTTAGAATGATGAGTAAAGGGAGATTATAATTAGTGGACAAAACAGGATATACACAGGGTTAGAATGGGAATAAGTCTACAGACACAAAAAAAATCTGAATTAGGATGATCTTTATAGCCTGAAGTGGGCTACATTCTCTTTGTAGACAATAGGAAAGAAAAAGTTTTTATGGAGGGTAGAGATGATTAAATTTTTTAATCTTCCAAATGATTAGAATTTTGAAAATACAAGAGTAAAAAAAATGTATGTAATATACATGGTACTGTGTTCAAAGTTCAGGTTAAGAAAAAAATGATTGCTTTCAATAATCAGGAGTCAGGTTCAGAAAATAATAAAATGAAGAGGACACAGGCATTGTCCAGTCTGGAATAAGTTTTTGTGCTTTAAGTAATGACAAATATAGTTGAGTCAAATATTAAAACTAAACATACACATATTGAAAATTTGATGTCAGTTTATGGCTCTTTCACTGGGATCCCTTGGGCAGGTTGTATTGTTAGTACTGAATACATCTTCAAACTTATTGTCCTCAAAAAAGTGACTCTAAATTACTTAAGTACAATACAGTCTTCAATTCTTGTCCAGTATTTTTGTTTTGCTCAATATGGAGAAACTACTCAAAAGTGTATAATAAAATGGAAGCACAAAAAGGAATAAAGGGATTACATCTAACAATATGTGTGATTCCTTAGCAGCAGCCCATATATTTTTAAAATTATTTAATTAAGCCAGATAAAATGGATTCTTCAGAAGCTCCTGTGAAAATTCAATTGACAGACTAATTTGTAGTGAATGTACAGGAGTGTTTATTTTAAAAGCTTTTTCTACGTGATTGCACTATAGATAAAAACGAACTATCACTCTTTGTTGTAGACCAAGCCATTTCTTATTCATTTTGCTCTATGTGTACTAATTCTAATTACCACATTTACCAACTTTCAAGTGGATTTCCTTAAGGAAATCAACCTTTCATTTAATCTCCTTTACAAACAGACTCATCCTGGGATATAAAAAGAATATGCACAGGAAAGTAGTAGTCATAATCATTAGAAATAATCTTGGATTCAGATGTTGAGAAGAACTAAAGGAAGTGAATTCCCAAATAGGAAATTTGATGCATAGCTATTCAAAACCATTCATTGATTCATAACCACTATTCATAACCATTATATAATGATAACTAAAACAATTCTATATTGAGTGAAAGTAAAAGTACAAAGGTGAACATGCACACATAGTTAGAAAATACCAAAGAAGCAAATAAAGGGAGTTCTATTTTGTTTTTGGTTGGTTGTGGGACATGAACTCTGGGCCTGTGACTCTGGGACTTAAACTGTCCTTGAGCTCTTCAAGTCAAGGCTCCCACCCTACCACTTGAGCCACAGGGCCACTTCTGGCTCTCTGGTGGTTATTTGGAGATAAGAGTCTACTGGACTTCAATGCCCCCAGCTGGCTTTGAACCATGATCCTCAGATCTTAGCATCCTGAGTTCTAGGATTCCAGGTGTGAGTCATCACACTAGGCAGGACAAAATGTTTTGTACCATACCATATTTAATTTTGTATTGAATCTTTATAACTACAACTGGGACCCAGCAAGGTTTCGGTATTACTTACTACAAATGTTAATTTTTTCCAGCCTTGAAATTTCAGCCACTTTCAATTTTCACCTAGTGCACTTATTTTGGAAGATAATGACTTTCTGGAATAAATCATCATATGTATTCAAAATAAAAAAGAATGGATAAGGGGGAAAAGAAACACGTAGTGTAGTAATGAAGATTTTGGTTTGCAAAGGAAGGAATACAGAGAGATTGGACTGGAGAGATTCTTCCCATGGAATTGCAACTTTTCTACTAAGGGAGGTAAAAACAAATGAAAGAATTTATAAACAAGGTTATAAAGACTCTGTCAAGTTCATCAGTGTTAAGCCAGTACAGATTTATAATAGCACACTCTTCTCATAAATCAACACAATAAATCAAATAAAAGCCTGTTTTCTATAGTGTTTACCATCTGAAGCAATATGGACTCCTCCATCATATTTTCATTTAAACTTCTGCAATCCTTTTACTAACAATATTTCAAAAGAATGAATCCAAATATGAAGTGAAAGTTATCTCTTTAAGACTTGGGCCACTTGCAATAAATTTAGAGGTAAATTATTTTTTCCAGAACTTCATGGACATAAAACCTTTGGAACCTCTTGAAATCTATGAGCAGTTCATCTCTTTTTAAATGGTTTAAAAGAAACTTAATAGGTGAAAATTATCCCCCACACACACAAAAAAAATGGGAAAATTTACTCTTCAGTCCTTATGAAGGGATCTGCTTTAAAGGAACTGAAAGAAATACTCATCTCAAATTAATTTTCCAATTAATCAAAAGGCAAGTCAGTTTTCTGATCAAACTAAGAACTATTGTATATGTCAGGTAAAGTCAAAGATGTAGAGAAATAAATCACTGCTAAAGTTCTTGCATTATTATTTTTTTAAACGTGAAAACTAAAATCATTTCAAATTACTGTTTGTCAAACTATTCAGTTTTTAGAACTTTCATTTTTATTTCCCAGGTCTGTGAGAGAAAGAAGATGTAATTTTGTTTGTCTATTAGCAGTTTGTACAATGAATCAATCTTATGATAGTTTTCCAGTTTTCTGTAAACAATATAAGCTAATTCAACTGATGAGTTTCATTGCATCATTAATACACAAACTGGTAAATTTCAGACTAATTTTGAATTAATGCTGTGAATAAAATGTCAAACATAGTGACACTATTTCATGGATGATCAAGGCAAGTGAGGATCTCTAAACTCACTGGCACAAAGTATTTGTTGAATGACAACTGTGTTAGCATAGAAATAGGACATTCCTGAATCATTGAACTTCTGTCTCTTGCTATATAAAATTCAGGGGTCACTGCCTACAAAATTATGAGAACCAAATTGTGATATAATAAACTCCTTTTTGTTAGAAATGTATGTGCTTCTTCATTGCTTTTATTTTTATAGAATATTTGAATGTTGATTTAATAATGTCTATTTATTGGAGTAATACTTATTTATTTATTTCCATATATTTTATTGTAATTAATAGAAGGGTTACATTATATTCACCAGATAGAAGGTGCATTACTTCACAAACATTGATACCCTTTCTCATGTCTTGGTCCCCATTTCCCTCCCCCACCCCACCCCTCTTCTTCTTTCCTTCCTGTCTGTTTCTTTTATTGGTGAACTCAAAAGTTTCAGCAGCATCACAGCGGTATTCACAAAGATGTAGGATTTTTATTGTATGTCTCAGTTATCCTTATGAGGATATTTTATTATAAAGATAATTGCAGAAACTGTGAATTTCCAAAGTTATTACCATCAATAGGACATTTTTTCCTTTGTTCTAGATAATTATATACTCCAAGACAAAAAACCCTTCCCAAATAAGATATCAGTGTGACTTATGGAAACAGTTCAAATTCAACAAAGAAATCCAACAAAATTTATTGTTTGCTACTTGCACCATTTTTTGCTTTAGAATTTCTAAGACCTCTGTGAGGTAATTGTCTAAAATAGAGATTCATGTTGTTTCCTATTGTGTATGAAACATTTGAATTCTGTTTGCAAATATTTTTCATAAACTCTCTCTTATTTTTGTTAGAATCTTTTCATTGATGAAAACATAGGACCTGTTCTCCTAACAGAAACAAGGGATGTTTTATCTTTGCATATGAGATTGTGAACTGTTTTCTTTTTTAATATGTCCATGCAAAGATCTTTTTCATATATTTTTATTGTAATTAATAGAAGGGCTACATCATATTCACCAGATAGAAGGTGCATTACTTCACAAACATTGATACCCTTTCTCATGTCTTGGTCCCCATTTCTCTCCCCCCACCTCATCTTGTTTCCCCCTTTCCCTATCTTATTTCGAATAACCAAATAAGCATATATACAATATATCAGATAACAAGGTGAAATACTGTAACAATATGAGATAGCCAAGGGATGGCAAAAGAGATGAGCAATAATGTAGTACATTAAGGACAACAATCACTCATTATATGGCTTTTGTTTCTATATCCTGGAGGTCCTTTCATTTAGTGTCATTCTATATGGCCTTATGTATCTAGGTTTTGTTCTATTGTAAATCTCTGCTAGGAGAGCCCAAGGTTTCTACTGATTATGACAAATGAGGGAAACCATTGAGCTTCTGTTCCTTTGAGTCTGGCTTACTTCACTTAATATGATTTTTTCTATATCTTTCCATTTTCTTACAAATGGGGGGATGTCATTCTTTTTGACAGCAGTATAGAATTCTATTGTGTATAAATACCACATTTTGTTGATCCACTCATCAACTGAGGGGCATCTGAGTTTGTTCCATATCTTTGCTATGGTAAATAGTGCTGCAATGAACATCATTGTGCTAATGGATTTAGTATATCCTTGCTTCTGGACGATTGGGTAAATGCCAAGTAGTGGAATTGCTGGGTCATAGGGGAACTCTATGTTTAATCTTTTGAGGAAATGCCATACTGCTTCCCATAGTGGTTGAACAAGTTTGCACTCCCACCAACAGTGTAGTAGTGATCCCACCTGGCCACATTCCCTCCAACATCTATTGTTATTAGATTTTTTGATCCTGGCCATTCTAACTGAAGTGAGGTGGAATCTTAGAGTTGTTTTGATTTGCATTTCTTTTATGACCAGAGATGTCGAGCATTTCTTCATGTGTCTGTAGGCCATTTTTGTTTCTTCTTCAGAGAAGACTGTCTTTTTTAAGTATTTGGCCCATCTTTTAATGGGATGATTGTTTCTTTGGAGATTAGTTTTGGAGTGATTGTGAACTGCTTTCTATATTAATAGCAAGATAATGTTTAATATTAATATTTGATCATATTTCATTATAGAATTGCTTGATTTTATCCACCTATTTATAAGGGTACATACATTTAAGCTAATGACCAAGTTTTTAAACAAATTACATACTGAAACTTAATGAAAAATAAATTATAGCATGAAGATAAAAGAACATTGACTGAAAGTGAAGGGATTTAAATTTGAGTTCTAGATCATTAACTAATTCTATAAACCTGAACAAATTATTAATTTCTCTCTGCCTCTGTCAGATTTCTTGAGGAATTGAATATTTGTGCATTTTTTAGTTTTGACTAGTTTTTTGAGTAATGATTTATGGACTTGAAAATAGCAAAATATCTTATAGAAATTTAATAAAATTATTTATATATATACAAATGAAAATAATTTTCTATTGATATAGCATCCTTGATGATAAAAAGTATTTGGATAGTGTACTCAAGACTAAACATAGGTACAATTCGAATCATCATATGGTTCCATTATGAATGTTAAAATCTGGAATACACTGAAAATGTCATACGACATGTGGGAGGGAAAAAAAAAACAGGAAGGAAAATGTGTGAAAGAACAAAGGAAAGGTGGCTTTGCCTGAAAAAAAATTTACTCATTACCTCACTTATGAAATGGTAACTCCTTTGTACATCAGCTCAATAATAACAATAATTTTTAAGTTAAAATTTGGAAATCAGAGTGTTTTTTTCTGGGTGCTATAAGGAGAAATCCAAATACAAGATGCCTTCCTCTGAATTTGAAAATTGGAAAATAGCCCCTTGGCAACCCTGTCTTTCTCTTTTTTTCATATATTTTTATTGTAATTAATAAAATGGTTACATGATATTTGCCAGATAGATGGTGCATTAATTCATATACATTGATACCCTTTCACATGTCTTGGTCCCCATTTCCCTCCCCCACCACCCCACCCCTCATCTTGTTTTCCCCCCTTCCCTATCCAATTTCAAATAATCAAATACAAATATATCCGATATATCAGGTAACAAAGTAAGATACTGTAACAATATGAGATAACCAAGGGACAGCAAAAGAGATGAGAGACAACATAGTACCTTTCTCTTAATTATATATTTCTTTTCAAAGAATCACTGCTACAGGTGTCTAAATCATCTGTTTATTTTCTCCCAGCTATAGAAATTCATTATACTATCTTCCAAATCAGTAGGTTTTAATGGATTATTTCAATATTCATACTTTCTTCATATTGAAAGGTAAACTTGGTATCAACTAAATTAATAAGGCTCATAGTAAGTCATTTGGTTAATTTAGCTAGTCTTTTTATGACAGATATTAAAGCTAAATTCTTATCTCTATAGAAAATGCCCAATGAAGCATTGATATACATGCAATTATTTGAAAATGTTGGATTTCTAAATTGAATATATCCAAATGTTTCCCATTGGTGTAGAATGAAGTGTAATTGAGTCTAAATTAAAACTTCTGAAGTAAATCGCATGAGAATGCTGAAATGACTCCTGTGCTTCAAGTGTAGAAAATGTCAGCTCAAGAGTTTCATGACACCTGAGTGCACTCTTTGTTCCCATTTCCTATTAGGCAGCAAAGCACAGTGGATCTCAAATGCTGAAAAAATTGGGAACTTACAAATAATTGATCTCTAAGAACAAGAAGATGAAATAAGCTGTGAACCAACATATTAACAATTTCAATTTTCTTGAATAAATATTAATGACTATCTTTTATTATAATGTGCAGTAAAGCTATCAGAGCCAGTGCTGATATTCCTCTAATTATGGTGGAAAACATCCCAGTAAACCCATTGTAAAATAAAATTGTCATTAGTGCAAATGGATTTTCATTAGAGTATGGGCTATTTGCTCTCATGGCCAGAGACTGCTTGGGATCTGCTATTCCTTCCAGAGCCCAGAATTGCAGGAAAACATCGAGCTATTCATTGATAGCCTGGGAAGAGATCAAATATTGAAATCAAAATATAGTTTCTACTGCATATGTATTAGATATGTGATGTCCTCATGAAGTCACAATACTCTTAAATCAAACCATAACAAATCAAGGACTGTCTGTTTAGTAGATGTTATGAGCAGAGCTTAGCCAAGCTTTGAGGTTCAAAAGCACAGAACTTCACAAGAGGGCCCTTCCCACCCCCAACCCATCCCCAGTTCTGATTCCAACTGCAAGTTCAGGAATACTCACTGCTTTACCATCAGATTCAAAGATCTGCAAAGGAGACATACAGGCATATAGAAAGTTATTACATACACATAGGTCTGGTGTATTCGAAGACAACAAATTAAAATCAGCCAAGGAAATCTTTCATTAGGGATGAAAGCTAAGGATTCATTGGAGTAGCCAAACCAGAGCCCTCACTGAAGTCTTCCTGTCTTTGGATTCTATTGGGGTTCCACTGCAAAAAGTGATTGCATTTTTGACTGTTCATGTGGCATATTTCAGTCTCCAAAGCCCCCAATACCATGGTGTTGAAATTTCTTACACAGCACTCTCCATAACTTAAAATTAACAGCTGTAATCATTCATCCTTACAAACTTTTGTGATCATCCTTCAATTATTTCAAGGTTTTCATTTTCCTTTTGTAATTATTATTATCTTAAGTAGCTGCACAAAGGAGTTTCCATTTCACAAAGTTTATGACTACAGCGCATCTTACCAATGTGACCTCTTTTAACATCCTCCCCTACAAACCCCTTCCTTCACTCTCTTAAATTTATAGGTTATATATTGGATCCCTGATTGTATTGTCCTCTTCTCTAAATTTGTCTACCCTTTTCTCCTTTCATTTTTTGACCATTCAAATATAAAACAATTTACAGATTGATGATCTGACCGAATAGAGAAAAATATGTGGCAAAATTTATTTTAAAAACTCTATGAAAAAGGGATATTTAAGTGTAGTTTGAAATTAAGGAGGGCATGGTGGGGAAGTGGGGAAAATAGCTATTCATCCTGTCTGACTGAACAACATTAATATGTTTATTCTGAGGAAAGTCGCCAGAACACAAGAGGACAACTTACTTTGTCTCTAAAAGATTTGGACTTCCACGAGATCAGCGAAACTGTGGATAATCGTTTATCCTTTCTTTCCTTATTAATTATCTCAAGCATTTTAGAAGTTACTGTCCATGTGGTTGTGAATTAATACATATAAACTTAAAACTATATCTGTGCTATTAATAATCTGTGTTATTAATAATGTTGATAATGTTACTATTGCCTTTTTAGATATAATTCCATCTAATGTATTTTGCAGGTGATTGAGCTGAAATTCTCAGGGGTAGGGTGTTCTATCTATTGTGGAGTTAACAGGTGATTATTTGTTGGGCTGGAAACGGTTATATCTCTCATCATATATATACCTCATTTTCTCAACCCATAAAATGAGTATATAAAGATCATGTAAGTTCTGCCTTTTCTCCCTATGAACACATTTGAAGATAACATAAAATAAAGTGAAAATACATACTGATTAATATAATGGCAATTAATTACCCAAGTAAATGGATTACTTTAAAAGGTTTGTTCAGAATAATGGATTCAGTATTATTTTTTTGGTGGAGTGGGGGCTATTTCTAGGCAAAAAGATTAAATGGATAAACCATTTTCTTTCCCCCTGCTTATATTTTTACATGTTGGAATGACTAATGGAAATGGTTTCTGCCTTCCACATTTTGTTAAGTAGTTTTCAAGCAGTTTGAAATGCTTTCTTTTCCTTAAGATTTTTTGCCACAATAGGAACAACAAAAAAGAATTGTTCTAAAAGAAAGCCTATAATTTTGTCACTGCTGCCCTGACTGGGGAAAAAAAACCCTGTATGTACTTATAAAGTTTATCATGCCTCACTGAGGGCATCAGATCTCATGATTTTGTAAAGACAAATCATTATGTCTGTAATCAGAGCAATTACTCTGACATTTTAAAAGTCAAATATTTGCTGAAAAATACCATATATTTGAGTTGTTAAATAGAAGGTTCACTCTAAAAGTATCAAAGAAATTCCTGGCAACAGAGGACCACACTAAAACAAAAGACAGAGATACAACTAAGAGTATATAAATGTAGATTTTCAAGTATTTCCTTTTACATTTGGCTGTACAGGAATTTGAACTTAGAGATTCAGACTCACATGACTAATTTGTTAGGCACTCTACCATGTCTCCTGCCTGACTTTTAACTTTTTGTACTCTTGCTTTAGAAATATTTTTAGTTTTTCAGTGCTAAGGGGATATCAGTACCGAACTTCATATTCTAATATAGAGCTATAGTAATGAAAACAGTTTAGTACTGTCACAAGAACAGGCATGAGGACCAATGAAATTGAACTAAAGATCCATAAATTAACCCACAGACCTATGGCCACCTAATCTTCAATAAGGGAGCCAATAAAATAGGATGGAAGACAGACTCTTCAACAAATGATGCTGGCAGAATTGGTTAAGCACCTTGGATCCTTCTATGTCACCCTTCATATAAAATTAATTCCAAATGGATCAAAGACTCTGAGGTAAAAGCAGATACCCTGAAATCTTTATAGGAAGGAATAGGAGATACACTAGGTCTCATTAGCACAGGTTGAAACTTCCTTAGTAAAGGCCCAGAAACACAACAAATTAAAGAAAGTTTGGACAAATGGAACTAAATTAAACTGCAGAGCTTCTGTATGGCAAAGGACATAGCTAGCAAGTTAAATAGAAGACCTAGAGAGTGGAAGAAGATCTTCACTAGCCATACAATAGACAAGGGCCTCATATTTAAAATATACCTACAACTCAAAAAATTGAAATTCTCCAAAACAAATCCTCAAAGAAACAACCATCCCATTAAAAGGTTGGCTAAAGGCTTAAAGATGCTAAAAGGCTTAATAGGACCGAAAAATGGCCAATAGATGCATGAAGAAATGCTCAACATCTCTGGCCGTAAAAGAAATGCAAATCAAAACAACTTTCAGATTCCACCTTACTCCAGTTAGAATGGAATTATCAAGAAATCTGGGGAAAAAAAGGTTGAAAATAAAGGTTGATCAAGCAGGAAAGACCACATGAAATTGCTTTACACTGGGATTTGTGTGCTTTTGTGGTGCTTCACATCTTATTTCCAGAAAGAAAGCCCTTATGGTGAAATAGTTGCTATACTGATTTGGGGTCCTTAATTTTATCTGAACAAGCGTTTCAGTTTTTATTTTTCCGCCAAGTAATATGTAACAACACAAATTTAAACTGAATTTGCTAGTAGAGTTGCTCAATGTAAATAATAAAGCTCTTCTGTTCTATTACTTTCTTTGTTCAGTTTGTTTTATGTATTGCAACCTCAGTGTAATCTAAACATGGAAATCAACTAGAATTAGAATAAGTACCTCTGTAGAAGCAAATTATGTGTTGGTATGGTGAGATTTCTGTTAAGTCTCGCTCCTGGAATTGTTAATTGAGTTTGGAATAAAAATAGATGAAAAAAAAACCCTCTTGTTAATTAGGCTTGGATACTGCTCTGAAGTTGTGGTAAAAAAAAAAAAAAGAGGCAAATAAGAATTTTAAAACATGTCTAGGAAGGTCCCTGCAGAATTAGAAGTAGGAATTTTATATGGACATGATTTGTTTTTTTACAGTTGTTGGACAGTTTTCAAGATAAGTTTAAATAACTCTGTCTCGTAGAAATTACAAATAAACATGATGAATAATTCCTAGGAACAATTGAAGACATCTTTTGATTTAGAAGATATTTTCTACCTTGTGTGCCATAGCAGGGAAGGAAAATTCCCTACAGACTACAGAACTGGTGTCCTAGCCTACATACATATTTATTTTGTGGATGCAGGGAATCATCTTATTAGTAATCAAGCAGAATTACAATGTCAACTTTCAATAGCATTAGTTTAGAAATTGTTTCTGTTGTATCTTTTTCTGTATGGCCTCAAGAATATTAAGTATTCAATGTATGCTATCTTCCTTATTTATTTATTTATTTATTTATCTATCTATTTATCTATTTATTTACTTATTTATTTTTGTCAATCATGAGACTTGAACTCAAGACCTGGACAGGGTCCTTGGGCTTTTCCTTGAGGCTAGCACTCTACCACTTGAGCCACAGCACAACTTTCTATGTATGTGGTACCGAGGAATCAAACCTGGGTCTTCGTACATGCTAGGCAAGCACTGTCCCATGAGGCCAAACTTTTGGCACCTTATCTTCCTTATTTATAAAATAAAAGTTATATTGAACCTAGGACCCTGTTGAGAGATTAGTACATAGTATAATGTGGAATTTGTGTTTATCTTTAATCTATCTGTATACAAATAACCTGGACAACCTGTTTTGAAAACAATGAAATAATTTTTAATACATTATAATTTCATAATTTATTTAAAAATTTATGCTACAATATATTGTTAGAAGCCTATGAGGAGCATTTAGTACTGAGCTATCTGCTCTTGGAATTCTGTTTCTCTATTTCAGGTAAATTCATGCTGAATCTAAAGCACATAAGCACACTATAGTTCAATGCATTTGAGTCATAGTACCTAAGCTGCAGTACACTTGAAATTATTTTTAGTAATATTCTGATACACAGTGGAATTGTTTATTACTTTATATTTGCTTAATATCTTGATGACTCTCAGTAGAGTGCCCTGCCTTCTCTTCTAAATGCCTCCTCAAACTCCACACATGAATATCCTACAAGGCTATATCATTACTTGTTTGTTGGCTGGTTGATTTTTAACAATGAACACTTTTATAGTTCCTTTTTAACTTTAAAACATGTAATATGAGCATGTGGAAAGCCTTCAGGTTCGAGTAGTTTTCTCCCTGGATTACTAATAACATTTTCTTACATAGATCCTACATATTTTCCAACTTCCCACGGATCTTATAGGTTTTTTGCTGTCATTTGACATTCCATAAATATTTCCGGACGATCTTTTTTTCCCCCCAGCTAGTGTCCTAAGAACAGGGGTTGAATAACAATTAAGTTTCAGTGCCACAACACTCAGTGTCAAAAATGGATTACCAACCCCAATACAGTGGCTCAAGCCTGTGATCCTAGCTACTCAGGAGGCTGAGATCTGAGGATGAGCTTCAAAGCCAGTCTGGGCACTACAGTCTGTGAGATTCTTATCTCCAATTAACAACCAGAAAACCGGAAGTGGCATTGTGGCTCAGGCATAGGGCAGTAGCCTTCAGATGAAAAGCCCAGGAACAGGGCCCAGGCCCAGTGTTCAAGTCCCCATGACCAAACAAACACACATACAAACAAAAACTGGGTTACCAACACCTAACATATGATCGCAATTAAGTAATAATTTCTTAACATGAATTATTTTAAAAAATAATACTGCAGACTTATATAACTAAATTCTCTGGAAGTTATACCCCATAGCCTATTCTCAAGATCTAAGATGAGAGGAAGGAAAAGCAACCCAGATAAGAAAAATTTAAAAAATGCCTAGCCAAGATGGCTAGTGAGTAACTTCAAGCTCTTCAGAGAGCTAGAGGACAAAGCAAGTAGACCTTACATAATGAGTATTTAAGTAGCTTCAGATGCAACTTACTATTGACAAAGAAGATAGCTATGAATATTCCCACATAATACAGAAAAAGAAGAAGGCTAATTTGTACAAGACCATTTAAGTAGCAACAGTTCAAGAGGCTAGGACTTTTCACGGATCTTGAAAGCATATTTAAGGAACGCTAGCCTTTTTAACATCACTTTTTAGGTGACCTTTTTAGGTGCTTTTTAAAGTTCTTGAAGCTTAGAAAGGATAATATAGTCTGGGCACTGGATGTTCATGTCTTGTAATACTAGCTACTCAGGAGGATCCGAGGATCAGATCAAGGTTCAAAGCCAGCCCAGGCACTGAAGTCCTTGAGACTGTTATCTCCAATTAACCACTAGAAAATTGGAAGAGTTGCTGTGGCTCAAGTAGTAGAGCATTAGCCTTGATCTGAAGAGCTCAAGAACAGTGCCCGACCCCTACTCCAAGCCCTTCTCCTACAAAAGAGGATAATATAGATAAAAAGGTTTTTTTTTTATAAATGAGTGAATTTATACTTTGTGGGCACATAGTAAGGGAAGAATACAGATTATCAATTTGTTGTCTCTGTCATGGGTGTTTTTTGGAGGCAGGAGATATTTTCCTAGGATTGAATCTAGAAGAAATTTGTCTTCATTTTTCCCAGAGTTAGATATCTCTACAATAATGCTTAGCGATTATTCATTAAGCAAATAAATTTATTGATTTGAAATCTCTGATAAGTGATAAAAATTGAGGAATATAAAGACATTAAATAGTTCTGTTACTTGCCATTTCTCTTAAGAGTCATGCCTCTTGTTTTCCAAGGCATCAGCTTCCACTGGTGTTAGAGTTCTTTTTTAGGGAAAAAAATCACATAATTTGACAAAGTAATAGAAACATTTTTGTGTATCTGATTTATGTTTCTTGCACCCTCTCCTAGGAAGTCTTTATATTTTTACTTCCCTCCTGTCTCCATGTTTATATTCACAAATCACCTAATATCCATCACATTCCCTTTCCCTTGCATATATATATGTATGTATATGTGTGTGTGTGTGTGTGTGTGTGTGTGTGTGTGTGTGTGATTTTGTTTATAAATTCTCTCCTAAAATAGGATTGGAAGTTTCATTAGGTCAAAGATTTCTCTCCTTTCACCTTCATTTCATTTGTCTAAGGTGAAGTCCGAAGAGAGAATGCTTCACTTTTCCCAGTGCAAATGGAAGGAGCAGTGTGTTGATACTTACAATTAAATCAAGTGTTTAACTTTTCTTCTAAAACTACCCAAGACATTTTATTATTGGCAAGTAAAATAGCAAGATAAAATCATATAATAGTCATTGAGCATATGATGTATTTTACATCATTCTTTTAAAAAATTGGCTTGGTTTATTTGTGAAGAAAGAAGGAAAGCAAGCAAGAAAGCAAGCAAGCAAGCAAGAAAGCAAGAAAGAAAGAAAGAAAGAGAAAGAAAAGGAACAGAAAAAGAAAGAAAAAGAAAAAAGGTGTTGCATGCTAGTTGCTGAGAACAATGCCTTCCTTGAAACTGTTATTTGCAAAACACTGTGAAAACATGCTTACAGCATTTTTAAAACATAGTACAGCAATCATATATTACATATTTCATGAATGAATTTGATGCTATGATGTTTCCTATAAAAGAGAACTAATTCACTCAGTAATTCACTCACTGAAACTTTGTAATAGGTGGCATGCTTATTTTAGGTACTAGAGGACATTTGAAATTTATTTGACTTATAACAAATGAGAATTAATTGGTAAGCTGAGAGTTAAACTTGGTGTTCTAACATTCCTAAAGAAATATTGCTTCTCTAATTCTAAGGAAATTATAAGAAAATGTATAGCAATTTTAATGTCCTGGTACATTTAACTTGCCATATATATTATTGACTGTGATACTAATATTAGAAAAAAATTAATTCTCAATAAAACTTCCCCATGTATCAATGGTAAGACAACCTTATTGCCATAAAAGTCAACATGTTGAGAATGTTATATAGACATCATTTTCTAGGAATTGACTCATTTTCCCTTGTTCATTTCATGTAATCCATTTTTATGTTAACTGAGATGAAAGTAATGGCACTCTCATCTCAGGCACTCCCCAGCTTTTGTTACTCCCGAATCATTTGGCTCATGTTCTTTATTTTTCGTATCCACTTGTTAATTAAATGATCATGCTTCCATGGAATCACCTGTTCATGATGATTTGATGTGCTACTTCCAATGAAAATTCTATTGGTACTATAATGAGGCTTAGAAAATTACATTCCCTTGACATTGTATGAAGACTTCTGCTAGCTAAGTAAACATAAGAATGAATTATTCGATTTTAGTGAGTACTAGACACAAAAAATGAGCCAGGGTAGAAAGTATAACAGTCTACTTTCTTCAGAATGAAGTTTTATTGTTGTTGGTTTTTGTTTATGTGATATTAAGGATTGACCTTGGGGATCTTACACTTGCAGGTGCTCTGCTACTTAAAACATGCCTCAGGCAACCCAGCTGAGTGTTGAAAGCTGGGATATTACCAGTTGTGGTGAAGTGGGAAACACGGTGCTGGGAAAGGAACAATAAAATTGCTCTCTTCTGAGTCTAAGAGATTCAGCTGCATTTGAGGAAGAGGACTGAGGCCAGTGGGATTTAGGCATAGGTCAATGAATGCAGTATGGATCTTGTATGAATGTGTTATTTTGGAAATGTTTTAAAAATCAGCAGAGTAATATGTTAGAAGACATTAAAAAGGTGAGTCTGGATGCTTTAGGCTGTCAATGGGTAAGAATGAGAGTAGATGAAATATTGACATATAATTATGATGATCTCCTAGATATAACCCAATAGATCAAAGCACTGAAGCATTGGCAGGCAGCACAACAAAATTCCAGCCACTTCAAAGTGTCCATAAGTCCATGTCCTGCATTTGCCTTATGATTTTAAATAGCATATAGTTGTATGATTCAATGTTCATTGTTATAGAAAATAATTTTGTTAATATCTAATTAGTCTGAGTGGGTAAGATAAGACACCAATGTAATATAAAATATTTTAAAACCATGAATATAAATAGTAAATAATATTTTAAAAGGCATTTTGGAAAGATCAGAATTGGTTTGCTCTGTAGATTATACTGAGATCACATATGTTACAACAATCTAGGAAACCTTTCTTAGAAAAAATAACATATCTATAATTTTTAAGATGTAATTCCAATGCTGTATCTAGAAAATTTTGAGGATATAATTGCTTTCTGAATTTTTGTAAGTAAATTGGCCTATAAAATACTAAATTAATATGCATTAAAATAATAATGCGAATACTTTAAATATATATAGTAGTTTTAGTTATTTAAGTCCAGGTTTTGTATGTGCTTGCTTTTCATTTGTAACATATTATCATTGTATGTAAATAATATGACCAGAATTAGTAATTGCTAACCTTCAATATCTTCAATCTTTTCATTTAGGTTTCCTTTATACTTTAAAATAAAAAATGATAAGATTTTGTGGTAATGTTTCAGAGGATTGAATTCAAGGCCAGGAGCTTACTAAGGGAGCACTCTACTATTTGAGCCATGCCTCTAGCCTAAAAATATTTAGGAAATTTCCCAAATTACATTAAAGAGTATTTTCTAAATTAGCAACACATGGACCAGATTGGATTTTTAGGTGAATTTCCAAACAGATAACATTTTCCATCTACAAAATATTTTTAGGTAATTTTCATACCGCATTAACCATTTCTTTAGAAGAGATGTTACAAACTTTTATAAACATTATCATTTAAAGTATTGACTTAAACTTTGAAAATATTTTTGATAAAGCATTGTGACTAAAATTCCATGCTTATTTTTCATCATTCCCTAACATCCATTAGTGACTAACTACAAGTCAAATAAATTCTAGCTTGACACTATTTGTTTTAAAAGAACAATGCTTTTATTTTGCAGATTGTTGCCTTGCGTGAACAAAATGTTCACATACAAAGAAAAATGGCATCAAGTGAAGGATCCATGGAGTCCGAACACCTTGAAGGGATAGAGCCTGGCCAGAAAGTCCATGAAAAGGTATGGCATATCTGACATGTTCTTTTATGGAGCTATCTCTTGTTATAACATTGAATAGTACTATGAAATACAGAACATTCTTTATGCTTGCTAACTCTTTGGTCAAAGGCCTATGAGGATTTCTCTTCTTATTTACCATTCAAAATTTGATTCCCAGAAGAATGAACGCAAATATTTATGTATATGCTTATGCATATGAATTTTAAATTTTTTATTAGTTGGTTATATATGTGTATATCTTCATATATATTTATAAATATATATATATCTAAGTAGTTGCACAAAGGAGTTATTATTCTTTCTTTTGCATTGATTTTTACAAACAATTCTTTATTTTTGTGTGTTAAGTACTGGGCACTGAACCCATCTTCTCTCATGTTGGTCCAGTACTCTACCACTTGAGCTATGTCTGCCTTTTGTTTCAATTTTGTTTTTAAGATGGTATCTTGATAATTTTGCCAGGGCTGACCTGCAAGTTGTGGTCTTCGTATTTCTGACTTCACCTCTATATGCAATATACTCCTGAAACACTGAATCTAACTAAACGAATTCAATTATATGTGATTGAATTTATACATCAGAGAAATAGGTATAGATACATGCATATATGGATTATAAATTAGACTTAGATACATAGATAAATGAGTTATATAATTTACAATGTATTTAAAGTCAGACATGTATCTATTCAGGATCATTTTAAGTGAAATAATAAAACTTTGGAATTGAGAAGTCTATTAAGTGGCATAAACAAATGATGATTTAATTGTTATTCATTAGTACAAGATATTTTTTGGTAGTGTCTTATTGGATTTAGAATTTGCTTTGTTTTGTACAAAAAGGCTTCATTACTACTCCTGTTCATGGGAGACTGTGATGGATGCCACACATGAATCTGTGAAACATTTGCCACCTTTTCGGAAGGAAATGGGTCTCCTTTGGACTGTGGCTCAGAGAGTCATGGGAAATCAGCAGTAGTGCCACTAGCAAAAGATTTGCCTGTGCTAAACCATTTTTTATAGCATAAAAGAAATATTACTATTAGGTACAGATATCTAGGAAAATTACTTAAATATGTACATATCCAGGACTTGAAATTAGAATCTCCTGAATATTTGCCTCTAAAATGTTGTATTGTGGGGATCTTTAAACTTCTTAATCATTTAGGTCACATAAATAAACTAGTTAAATTGCTCTAATTGTAAATGCCAAAGGGTTCTAAAACCTAGAGATTGAAAGCAAGTGACTGAATAACGAATAAATAGTACTCCACTTCTTTCTACAGGAAAATGAATCAAGAACTTTCCAACTGAAGCTGTAGAAACAAATGGAGGGAGCTCCTGTGCTTCCTCCTTTTCTCCAAGAGTAAGATTGGAGGGAACTGAGCAGGCCAGATTAGTTTCCAGAGAAAGACTTCCATTCCAGTGACTAAGAAATGAAAGGCATTATTCATTTGAGAGATATTAGGTTTTATCCATACACTTCATAGAAATCCTGAGCTAAATATTAAGAATAAACTAGTTTACAGAAAAGTTTCATACTCCAGATCTAAGATTACCATAAACATTATTATTATATCCTTCTGCTAAATAAATGGATATTAATTTGGCCACTTATGAATCAGCTCTTAAGAATGAGATACTTGTTGTCAGCACACAATTTGGAAACTAAAATGAATTTATTGCCATTTCATTTAAGTTGTATCACCAGGAGTAAACTTGTGCATCTCAAAGAAATAGTATCACCCTGGTTTGCATACAGTTGGACTGCTTTGTCTTTTTTGTAGATGTCCATGAAATATTGTTTGCTATAAAAACACAAACACAGAACAGCAATATTTATGCCACTCAGTTCCAGAATTGAGGAAATATGGCTCTAGAGAACACTAGCCAGTATAATTAAATAGAGGAACAGATTATTGCTATTTGGAGTATCTATGAAGTCAAGCTTATCACTACAGAAAAGCATAGTATTACAAAGTATATTGCAAAATGGGCCCTCAGAGGAAGGAACATAAGACTACTGTAACATACCAATAGATCTTTCAAAAAGTGACTTGTGATCCTAGTTAGTTACGAGTCACGAGTATTACTCCTTGTTTAGGGCAGTAAAATTGCTTAAATTACATAGTCCAGAATAGGTTATTATCAAACAGGAGGTATTGTTATGTATGTGGCTTGAAAACTCTTACCAGAAAATAGTTGACAAAAATAGTCTTGTAAAAACACAGTCTGAAATAGGACTTATTAGTCATGAAAATGTCCCACAATTATCAACACTTTTGAAACAGAAGGGAAAAAGTAAGCTTAACTGAAACAAACTTGAATATGTCTACATAACATTAAATCTAATCAATCATTTTAGGAAACTAATACACATTCATGTCATCATAAAATTTTTTAGAACACTAAATGTTATCATGAACAGAAATGGTTAGAATAGCATTTTCCATGCCCCTTTCAAAGAGAGGGCTTATTGGCAAACTTCTCAAAACAAATGTATTGCTCTCAGATCAATTGCTCTCAGTATTTTGTGCTTCCAATTTTATTTTGTGGCTACAAATATTTACGGAGGCATATGGATCACTAGAAAATTCAACAGTGGATAGAAATTCAGAAGATATAGCCTCTCTGATAAATGTACAAAGTAATCATGTCTGACATTGTGTCATAGCATGATCACTAACATGATGTCACTGGTAACAGGGGGAATACTTAAAAATTCAACATCTGGGAAAAGGAAGGCTTGTTCTATTATAGCATGATCACAAACATAATGTCACAAAGATATTGGAGTGCAAAGGAAAAAGGATAAAGAGCCTTATGAATCCTGAAGTATTTGAAGATACCTAATCACTAGATGGAAACATTCTGTGGGTGGGAATGCACTTCTCTCTCCCATTCTAGGAAAGGAAGCTGACTAGTGGGCAAGGGATGGAACTGAAAGTGACAAGAACAGCCAAAGAGTGCCAAATCTTAGTGTTTATTGATTCTGATAAGGGAGTCCAGTATTGTTTGTGCAATTGAAAGCAATGACAGTTTTTTAAACAAGGAAACATTTGAACTAAATTATACTTATGAACAAATTCGAATTACATGAAAAGATAGCTATTTTCTTGATTTTATATGTAATGAAATTGGTTTGAAATGATTGTTTTACTGAGGTAAATTAACTTTCCTCCAGTTGATACTCTATATACATTCCTTTACCAGAAAATGTGTTACTGAGCTATTATTGGTTTTTATTCTTTCATAATTAGGTCTCCTTTTTTGTTTGCTAGTGTCTGGCAATACTGTTCTTGAACTCAGGGCCTATCCCTTGCTTGGCTTGCTTATTCTGCTATTATTCAAGCTCAAAATGTCTGTTTCTATTTTTATTATTCAATTGAGCTTTCAGGTAATTAAAGGAAACGGGAGGAAGGATATATGAATTTTTTATCCTGCAATAGGAAGGCCTAGGTACCTAGGACTTGTAAATGTCTATAGTGTACTAAGAAAACACATAGAGCAGGTGGTTGAGTGGTCATTATTCATGTATTTTTAAAATTTTTCAATATGTAAAGCTCCACATGCAGAGCATGCACCATATGATGATATTTCTAGTGATGCTATTCATCTGTGAATATGGTTTCTTCTAACATAATCTATAAGCTAATCTTTAAATAATTTATTTTTATGGGTACTTGAGTTTGGTATAAATTAAAAAGCTAGTGAATTAGATGTGTTGAACTATCAGGTTGTAAAGCAGTAAAAATGTGAAAAATGCAAGTTTTTTTAACTTTTTGATTAATACAACTAGTTACACAATTGTTACATTGTCATACATTCATTTGATGTTTTTTAAATCATATTTACTCTTCTATTAAAGTACTTCCTTAAATTGTTCCTCCAACCTGTCTGGAAACCTCATTAATGAAGGGGAGAAATATAAAACAAGTGTAAAAATTATTACAGTTTTCTTAAAGTGTATAAATTACTTCTTTCATCCCTGTGATATTTTTAGAGCAAAGAGTGCGGGATTAAAGTGAACAGGAAGAGTTTGACTAGAAAACTAATAGGTGTATAAAGATTAGAAATGAATTACGATTAAAAAGGCAGCATGAAAACTACTTAACTTCATGGAATCAAGAAAAGAGAATGCACTCTAAGCAAATCTTAAGCCCACACATGTATTTAATAGGAAAAGAGCTTATTTGATCTAACCTGAGAATTTTTTCATATCATTAAGAAATCTAAAGCAAAGAAAGCTTTGTTAAAGTGTTTGAATGTCCCCAGAAATCATTTGGGAAATTTGTTCTTTTTTCAGTAATTTTAGTACTCTCTCTGTAATCATTTTTCTTAGTTTGTCTACTCAGCTCTTACTACATAAATGTTGCTTTACTTAAAAAAATATTATGTCTAGCCGGGTTCAGTGGAGTACACCTGTAATCCTAGCTACTCAGGAGGCTGAGATCTGAGGATCACGGTTCAAATCCAGCCCCAGTGATACAAAACCACAAAGCTGAGAGAATTTTATAGCCAATTAATCTCTAGAAAATGGAAGTGGAGCTGTGGCTCAAGGGTAGGGCAGTAGCCTTGTGCTGAAGAACTCAGGAACAGAGCAGAGGCCAGAGTTCAAGCCCCATGATTCCCCCTGCACCCCCCCAAAAAATTATGTCTTGGCCTCATATCCACCATCACCTTTTGTTCTATTATTTTTGCTTCTCTTTGCAGCAAAGTCCATTTAAAGGGATACCTTCCAACTGTACTCAACTAGTTACTTTACATTCTCATCTAATTTTATTCCCCTGAGCAACAGGTAAATCCCTATAGCAATTCTGTTATTAGTCCCTGTTCTCATTACTTTGACAAAACCCCTGACTGAAGCCACTTAAAAGAGGAGTATTTGTTTGGCTCATGGTTTCAGAGGATCCTATCCATGAGAGTAGTAAAAATAATATGGGACAAGAAGTAAAGTTGCCTCCTGGAAAGAACTCAGGACAGAGAATCTTTCCTCTAGCTAGTCTCCACCTCTTCAAGTTTCTACAACTCTTTGAAATAGTGCCATGTTGTGATCAAGTGTACAATACATGAATCTGTTGAAGTCATTTCTCATTTAAACAATAATACCACCTCTTCCTAAAACTTCATCTGCTATAAAATCATTTATGGTAAGGTCCAGGTATCTAGAATAATTCTAGTATCTATAAATCTCATAAGAACTTAAAATATATTTGATGAGTAAACGAATATCACATTCCACTAATATTATGTATTCATGGATCACAATTATTATGGATTATTATTCACATTCCAATCAATATTATATACTTGTAGATCATAATTATAAACCAGTTATTACCAATCATTACCAATTGCCTCCCTTTCTAAGCCCTACCAAATTTCAATTAGCTTTTTTCTTTGGTTAATGAATTAATTTGACAATCGTTTCCTCTTACCATCTATATAGATGGCTTATGTATCCATTTTTTTTGTATTTTGTAATAATACTGTTCAATTTTTTCATAACCATCTTTCAACTTAATAGATTCACTTACCAGTACTTATAATTGGCTTATGAGAGGAGATAGCATTTCATTTTCATTTTTTCTCACATGAATGAATACTACTATATAAAATACTATTGATTTGTTATTGATAATCCACCCAGAAATCTTCCTCACCAACTTTTAAGTTGGTTTTGCTCTTAAACTATCTATGTAATTAAGCAGAAAGAAAGCTTTACTTTCTCTTCCCTTCCTTCTGAATTTCATTTCATTATTCTTTTTTTGTTTTTTGGCCAGTTCTGGGTTTGAGCTCAGGGCCTGAGCACTGTCCTTGGACTTTCTCCAGGCTAGAGCAATACCACTTGAACCTCAGCACCCGTTCCGGCTTTTTTCTATGTATGTGGTACCGAGGTGTCAAACCTGGGTCTTCGTGCATGCAAGGCAAGCACTCTACCACTAGGCCAAATTCCTGGCCCCATTTCATTATTCTTGGCTAAGACTTTAATACACTATTGAATAATATGAGTCTCAGTCATCTTTCCATTGTTCTGACAGAACATCTGAGATAAATATCTTTAAGGAAAAACAGTTTATTTTGACTCACAGTCTCCTAGGTTTTAGTCTGTGATTGTTTCTCCTTGTTGTCTTGGGCCTTTGGTAGAAGAAGAGAGTGGGAGGGGAGGGGGGGAGGGGGGAAGGGAAGAGGAAAGACCAGCATCCCACTGTCATCTGGAAGAACCCACATTCAGTTTTCCAACTTTCTTTCTCTAGGCTCTGACTTCATCATTGTTCTTCCACCTCCACATAGTGCCATAGGCTGTCATCCAGAATTTCAGCATATGTACTTTTACTGGGAAATTCAAATTATGCAATGGTTCAGATGACATATTAACTTTATATATATATATGTGTGTATATATATGAATATGCATATATAATCCCAAACATGCATGTATAATGAATATATTACTATATAATGCATTTGTGTATATACTTTATATTAGGTTACATAATATATACATGTGTTTGTATATATAATTAGTATAAACTGTATGGTGCCTCTAAAAATCTATATTTTCATGGTAATAGTATTTAAGCTTTATCAATTAATAGTGATTCCTCTTGCTACCTGGAAGATACATTTTATCAGAATTAGAATTCTCTTCTACATATTTACTAGAGACATTATAAAGCAAAATATGCTAATATCTTCATAGGAGCTAATTTTAGTGGTGGGTTATTGCCAGTGGCATAGTGCTTAGCTAGCATGCCTTAGGCCATGAATGTAATATTAGCCCTGTGGGGGAGAGGGCAATGTCACTTATTTCATTTATGGATAGCTTGATTATTTCACTAAAATACAAGTGAGCCTGAATGATACCAACCAACCAACAAATAAACAGTAAATCTGATGTAATTTCTTGGGGCTGTTGTTACTTAAATTACCAAGAACCCCCCAAAACAAGCACAAAAGTCCAATCATTCATTCGAATAATTTGATTTGAGTATTGAAGTAACAATTGAGAAGATGTTCTTTATTAAACTGCTATCTCTCAAGTCCGTGAAGTCCTTTTGAAAACAAACATTCTCACAAGTTCAAATTTCACCCAAACATCATGCCATTGTAAATCTTTCCATTATTCTCCTCAGTGTTGACCATTTTATACTTATCAATAAAATTTTGTTTTAGTCCTGACTTACAGTTTGTTTTGATGGTATGTTAACACAGCAATGAACTTATTTTGGCAAAATTTAATCACTTATTAGCCTGTCTCCTTTCTACTTGGATGTAGAATGAGCTTTATCTGTGGTATAAGTACTTTCAGCTTTTCTTAAATATAATTAAAGTGATTTGAATAGATGGATTTAAATTTTAGACTGTATCTCAGTGGTAGAGTGCTTGTGTAGAAGAGAATAAGCCTGGAATTCATTTCCTATAGCACCAAGAAAAGCATTTCATTTTATTGGTGATTCTTATTAATACATATTGTCAGTATAAGAAGGTATTTTATGGGCTGGGAGTTTGGCCTAGTGGTAGAGTGCTTGCCTAGCATGCACGAAGACCTGGGTTCAATTACTTGGTACCACATACTTAGAAAAAGCCAGAAGTGGTGCTGAGACTCAAGTGGTAGAGCTCTAGCCTTGAAAAAATCCAAAGACAGTGCTCAGGCCCTGAGCTTAAGCCCAGGACTGGCACAAAAAAAGAAGGTGTATTATGATAACTCCATAGTCATATACATTGTATTTTGAATATAAAACTGAAAAAAGGAAAATTGATATCAAAAACATCCCCATGGGTACTCTCAAATTACCAAGTAGAGGAAATACTGCAATTTAGTCATATACATATCATATGTGCGTATGTGTTATATGTATATTTATATGCATATGTATCTCAAGATATAGTCTGTTATATATTTGAATATAATATATTTATATGTGTATATAAATTTATATACATGTGTATATACATATATAGTTATTTACTTATATAGATATATGTAGAGGTATAGTTAGTATATATGTCAGTTCTTGGCATTACACCAATGTTTGGCCCTTGTTATTATCATACAAAATATACAATATTAACCTATTGATTTATGTTTTGATTGGAGATAGTTTACTAACAGGTAAATTCAGAGGATACGATGTTAAAAGTTTTGTATAAGCACTCTTCAACCACATAAGTCTCATTTTCTCCAAAAGCTTTATGGATCTATATTTAAATCTATAAAATTTAGGATTTTGAATGTACTTTTCAATTATTACAAAGTATTTCTCTCAAAGGTTGTCTTAATGATTGATGTATTTTAAATATAACTTTATTTAGAAACATGTTTAAGTAAATCATTCTATGCCTTGGATATATTTGTATCTAATGTAAACATCGCTCCAGTCAAAACAGAAAAATTCCCATCACTGATACAAGCTGCTCACTGTCAATCATCCTGATCTGTACTGGCCAGACTGTAAACATTAATCTGCTGTCCTAGCACAATTGATTAGAAATGTCTTTTCTAGAATTTCATATATGCAAATTGACCTTCTGTATCCTCCTCTATGTTTAGCTCCTTTATCCCAGCAGAATGGATTTGTGCTTTATTCATGTTACTGCAGATGATGCTAGATTGTTTATGTTCATTGTAAAAATTAATTATATACAATATATAAATATATGTTATATATTAAATATAAGTTATACTTGTTTCCACTTGAAAAATACAGAACATATCTCCTACTGTATCAGAAGTATTTTTTCAATTTAATCACATAATATAGTGCATACATATTACTCAGAAAGAGTTCCTGTTGGCACACTTAATAATTTCTCCTCAGAAGATACGTTAACATCTCTACTAGAAATTTGACATATGTGATAAATCATGAACCAATAGTCATTGGTCTGTACACTTGATCAATAAAATCTGTTCCTTTGTCCAAATGGAAATCAGTGCCCATTAGTGAAAAATTATCCTTTTCTGATCACCACATCCTTTGGTTGTACCCCATTTTCTACAATTCTATGTGGCTTCCTTTTCTAGATTCTCTAAGTAAGACCATATGATATTTGTTTCTCTGTTGTGTGCCCAGTTCACTTAACATAATGTCCCCCCACATTCCTCTATGCTGGTAAAAATAAGACTTCCTTTCTTTTCAAAGGCTCAGTAGCATTCTATTTGTATACACACTACATTGTCTTTTTGCATGTAAGAGTGAATAACCACTTAAGCTGATTTTCTGTATTGGCTACTATGAATAACGCTGCAGTGAGCACGGGAAGGAAGGTATTTCTTTGAAATGTCAATTTTGATTATGTGGTTATATACCCAGAACTGAGATTATTAAAGCTTACATTAGCTCAATTTATTATTGATTTTAGGAAGCTCCTTATTGGTTTTCATGAGTGCACTACTTCACAGTATCGAAGGGTTCTAGTTTCTGTGCATTTTTGCCAAACCTTTCTGATCTTGCTGGGTAGCCTTCATTAGCCTCCAACTTTTGCTCATCGTATCTCAACCTGTGAAATATCGGGGTCACAAGCTTTCGACACTATACCTTATTCATTTTTGACAGTAACTATTCTAACAAGTGAGAGGTGATAACTCGCTCTGATTTTAACTTTCATTCCCTTCGTGGTTTGTGATGTTGAAAAGGTTTGAAGACCTGACCTAGATTTTTTTTATTTTTCATATATTTTTTATTGTAATTAATAGAAGGGTTACATGATATTTGCCAGATAGATGGTGCATTAACTCCCATACCTTGATACCCTTTCACATATCTTGGTCCCCATTTCCTTACCCCCCAACCCCACCCCTCATCTTGTTTTCCCCCCTTCCCTATCCAATTTCAAATGACCAAATACGCATTTATCCAATATATCAGATAACAAAGTGAGATACTGTAACAATATGAGATAACCAAGGGACAGCAAAAGAGATGAGAGATAACATAGTACCTTAAGAACAACAATCATTCATTATATGGCTTATGTTTCTATATCCTAGAGATCCTTTCATTTAGCGTCCCACTATATGGCCTTTTGTATCAAGGTTTTGCTCTATTGCAAATCTCTGCTAGGAGAGCCGAAGGTTTCTACTGATTATGACAAATGAGGGAAACCATTGAGCCTAAGTTCCTTTGAGTCTGGCTTACTTCACTTAATATGATCTTTTCTAAGTCTTTCCATTACCTAAAAATGGGGTAATGTCATTCTTTCTGACAGCAGCATAGAATTCCATTGTGTACAAATACCACACCTTGTTGATCCACTCATCAACTGAGAGACATCTAGGTTGGTTCCATATCTTTGCTATGGTAAATAGTGCTGCAATGAACATTGTTGTGCTGGTGGATTTAGTATGTCTTTGTTTCTGGATGATTGGGTAAATGCCAAGTAGTGGAATTGCTGGGTCATAGGGGAGTTCTATGTTTAGTCTTTTGAGGAACTGCCATACTGCTTTCCATAGTGGTTGAACAAGGTTGCACTCCCACCAACAGTGTAGTAGTGATCCCTCCTGGCCACATCCCCTCCAGCATCTGTTGTTATTAGTTTTCTTGATCCTGGCCATTCTAACTGGAGTGAGGTGGAATGTTTCACATGATTGTCTCAATAGATGCAGAAAAGGCATTTGACAAGATCCAACACCCCTTTATGTTAAAAGCTCTGGAGAAACTAGGAATCCATGGAACATTCCTCAATATAATAAAGGCTGTGTATGACAAACACACAGGTAGTATTATACTTAAAGGCGAAAAGTTAAAGCCATTCCCTCTAAAATCAGGAACGAGATAAGGATGCACACTCTCTCCACTCCTCTTTAACATAGTATTAGAATTCCTAGCCAGTGCAATAGGCAAGAAGCAAGCATAAAGGGGATCCAAATAGGGAAAGAGGAAGTAAAACTTTCCCTCTTTGCAGATGACATGATCCTGTATTTAAAGAATCCTATAGACTCTACTCCCAAGCTCCTTGAGCTGATTCAAAACTTTGGAAGGGTAGCAGGGTATAAAATTAACCCTCAAAAATCAACTGCCTTCCTCTATGCCAACAGTGAGAGGAATGAGGCAACAATCAGGAAAGCAACTCCTTTTGCAATAGCCTCAAAGAAAATAAAGTACCTAGGAATTAACTTAACTAAGAATGTAAAGGACCTTTTTGATGAAAACTTTAAAACCCTGAAAAAGGAAATTAAAGCAGAACTGAGGAAATGGAAAAACCTCCCACGCTCCTGGATTGGAAGAATCAATATCGTGAAAATGACAATCTTGCCAAGGGCTATCTACAAATTCAACGCAATACCCATCAATATCCCAATGGCATTCTTTAAAGAAATAGAAGAGGCAATCCAAAATTTCATATGGAATAATAAAAGACCCCATATAGCAAAAACCCTTCTTAGCAGAAAGAACAGCGCAGGAGGAATTTCAATACCAAACTTTAGACTCTATTACAGAGCTATAATTATCAAAACAGCTTGGTACTGGCACAAGAACAGGCCTGAAGACCAATGGAATAGAACTGAAGACCCAGATATTAAACCACAGACCTATGGCCACCTAATCTTTGACAAGGGAGCCAAAAAAATAGAATGGAAGAAAGAGCCTCTTCAACAAGTGGTGCTGGCAGAACTGGTTAAGCACATGCAGAAAACTAAAATTGGATCCTTCTTTGTCACCCTGTACTAGAATTAATTCCAAATGGATCAAAGACCTGGAAGTAAAAGCTGACACTCTGAAAATTTTACAAGAAGGACTAGGAGATACACTAGACCTCCTTGGCACAGGTTGAAACTTTCTTAATAAGGACCAAGAATCACAACAAATCAGAGAAAGGCTGGATAAGTGGGACTGCATTAAACTGCAGAGCTTTTGTATGGCAAAGGACATAGCTAGTAAACTAATTAGGAAGCCTACAGAGTGGGAGAAAATCTTCACCAACCAAACAACGGACAAAGGCCTCATATCTAAAATATATCAACAGCTCAAAAAATTGAATCTCTCCAAAACTAAAAGTAACAACCATCCCATTAAATGATGGACCAAAGACTTAAAGAGAGTCTTCTGTGAAGAAGAAACAAAAATGGCCTATAGAGACATGAAGAAATGCTCAACATCTCTGGTCATAAAAGGAATGCTGACCTAGATATTTTTGATGACCTTCTTAATTTTGTAGTATAGTATTCTGGCTATTTAGTCTTCTTGTTGGATTGTTTTCTTGCTGTTGAGATATTTGATTTCTTATATATTTCTGAAGATATGTCTAGTCTTTTTAGGCAGCACTTTCAAATTATCCCAAAATACATAACCTCTTTCAGCTTCCTTCTTATAGGTTGTGTGTACAGGTATAGTTTACATCGCTGCAATTCACTATAGTAATAGTCTCTTTTTAAAAACATGTACACTTCTGTATATTTTCTTCAGCATAAAGCCTCGAAGTTTAAAATGAAATTTTAATAAAACTGAAAATACACTATTTCTGTTTTTTATTAATATTGTCTTAATATAGTTTATCTTTTTTTATTATATGTAATAAATAGATATCATGTTCTTACTATATTATCTTTGGATAACATGATAAATATAGATTTGCTAAAATAATGGCCTCTATCTAATGATTATATACTAGAGTGATTTTTGTTGTTATATATAAATATGTACAAAATATAAGCACTCATATTTTCAGCTTTTATATGTATAGTTCTTATATATTTAAGCTTTCAGTTCAGATATATTTCTTTTATTATTGTAATTAATAGAGGGGTTACAATTATATTCACCAGATAAAAGGAGCATTACTTCACACACACTGATACCCTTCTCATGTGTTTGTCCCCCTTTCCCTTCCCCTCCCCCCTCCCCTCATCTTGTTTTCCCCCTTCCCCTTTCCTATTTTAAATAAACAAATAAACATATATACAATATACTATATTAAAAACTAAGATACTGTAACAGTATGAGAATAACCAAGGGACAACAAAAGAGATGAGAAATAACAGTACATATGTATTTCTTAATCGGATTCTTTTTAGACTTTTTGTATTATCTTTAAGTAGATATGAAAAGGTATTTTAATTCAATGTATCAGTATATGAATATAACCAGTAATCTGTTTCAAATTCATTGACTTGATTCCTTATTTTAAGATTCACTAAGTTTCCTTAGAAGTTTAGCTTTTGGCCCAAACTAGCACTTTTCTGAAGTTTCTATTTCTTAGTGTGATAGCTATTCCAGTTTCACTTCTTGCCATTCCTGCATTTTAAATGAACAGTAAAGAAATTCCTAGCTGAATGCTATATGGCCCACTCCTGTAACCCTAGCTACTTAGGAGGCTGAGTTCTGAGGATTATGGTTCAACGACAGAGGGGCACTTAAAGACCATGAGACTCTTATCTCCAATTAATCAGTAGAAAATGGTAGTGGTGAGCTGTGTCTTCAAGGTTAGGTTGGTAGCTGTAAGCTGAAGAGCTCAGGGACAACACCCAGGCCCAGAAGTAGGGTGGTAGCCTTGAGCTGAAGATTTCAGGGACAGCGCATAGGCACAGACTTCAATCCCCAGGACTTACAAAATGGAAAGAAAGGAAGGAAGGAAAGAAGGGAGGGAGGGAGGGAGGGAGGGAGGGAGGGAGGAGAGAGAGAGAGAGAGAGAGAGAGAGAGAGAGAGAGAGAGAGAGAGAGAGAGAGGAGAAGGAAGGAAGGAAGGAAGGAAGGAAGGAAGGAAGGAAGGAAGGAAGGAAGGAAGGAAGGAAGGAAGGAAGGAAGGGAGGAAGGGAGGGAAGGAGGGAGGGAGGGAGGGAGGGAGGGAGGGAGGGAGGGAGGGAGGGAGGAAGGAAGGAAGGAAAGAAGGAAGGAAGAAAGGAAAGAAAGAAAGAAAGAAAGAAAGAAAGAAAGAAAGAAAAGAAGGAAGGAAGGAGAAAGAGAGAGAGAGAAAGAAAGAAAGAAAGAAAGAAAGAAAGAAAGAAAGAAAGAAAGAAAGAAAAGAAAGAGAAATTCCTTAAATTCCTAAGTGCCAATTCTTTCCATTCCCCCAGCGTCTGTCCAATGGCTCTATCGACTCCACAGATGAAACTAGTCAGATCGTGGAACTACAGGAGTTGCTTGAGAAGCAAAACTATGAAATGGCCCAGATGAAAGAACGCTTAGCAGCCCTGGCTTCCAGAGTGGGAGAGGTAGAACAGGAAGCAGAGACAGCAAGAAAGGATCTCATTAAAACGGAAGAGATGAACACTAAATATCAAAGGGACATTCGGGAGGTAAGTGGTTCAGAAAACTGGGGATCTTTGCAACCTGAATGCTGTCGGGGAGAAGCTCTTTCCATAATTTCCCTTAATGGCATGCATGTAGGCTTTACTTCTCTAATGACTGTAACTGAGAACACATTATATAAAGTACTTCTTTGGTAAGGTAAAGAAATAGTTTCCTTCATCAAATCTTTAAATTTGTGTGGGAAGAAACATTGGGCATCAAGTCTCAAACATAATAAAGACTTCCTGAGGCTTTTAATGAAGTTTGTAAAGTTCAAACTTTTAATTTTAAACAATGATTCACATGAGAATGAATCATGAATTTTCATCATCTTAGCATATAGGAATACTAAGACATCAAATGCTCTCCTAGTTTGTATGAATGTGACTGTTTATGTGCAAATGGGTTATACATACATATTACCAAATCTTTTTTCAATTTTGGGTAAGCTTGTCAATTGAAAAAGGGAGTACTTTTAAATCACTACAAAAGATACAGGGAGGTTTTATTTTTAATATTACTCAATCATCATACTTGCTAAGATGAAAGTCTTAGCCATAGAAATGAGTCATGACTTTTCACTTTTCCCGCTTTCATATTTTCTTACAAATCAGGTATTACACCTTTTTATAGGACTGGTGCATCATTAACCAATTGTGAATACAGTTGTTGCTGTTCGGTCCATGCAGTAGTTTGTACTCATTCTCTCTGTGTTATTGAATTAAGGACTGGGTTCTCAGTCCTTCAGAGTACATGATGTCTCTCCCTCACTGCAACATGGGGTTAATAAAATGCTGTACTCTGGCACTGGGTTTATAACATGCTATTATCTTACATTTCCACCATAGTGCTTGAATACCCTCATCTCAAGGACTTTTACTAGTATGCTTCCCTTTCAACTGTGGCATGCCTTCCCTGTTCTACCTGTGTTTACTTTCCTAGAAAGCTTATATACTCTCATGGCTTGGTACCCACCCATACACTCATGAACCCCAGTTTACATCTCCAGCTTGTTCTTCTCATTTCCATATTTCTAAGAGATGCATAGAAACATGTGTCTTATTTTCCTTGATGTTTCTCCAATAAAGCTAGCCCCTAGCAGAAGGGCACATCTGGTAATATTGTTGCTGGGGCTGAAAGAACTGAAGCTGTCCTTGGTACCCTGCTAGCACTCCCACACTGTGTTAGTGCAAAAGTAAATTCATTATCTATAAACACAACAGTTATGACCATAGAATTAATTATGTTCAAATTATTCTGGGATTCTCATTACTCCACAAAACCAATATCTCCCTCTAGCTTATTAAAATAGTCTCCAGACTGCTTTAGGTCTGAACTCAGACTCTATTATTTAAGAGAACAGCCTTAGTTCTATTACTTTGAATAGGCATACCTTACTCTTCTGCTTTAATTATTTTGCAGCTCTTATTCTACTTGCATGCACTTGAAATGGCCTAAACACATCTCTGTCTCTACTCTCAAATACCTCTCTCTTGACCTTACAGAGTTCAGCTCCTCTTCTTTCATCTTAGCCCTCTGTTCAATTATTGTCACTTCTTTAGCAAGAAGGGCCTATTTTGTTGCAGTTTTTTAAATCTTCTCAAAGAAATGTTCTCTGACTTTGCTATTTATACATACATGTTTTCTCTCTTTTTTCACTTAAAGCAAAGCAGCACTTACTGTTCCTTGAGTATATATTCAGGATATATATATATATATATATATTTTATATACATATATATATAGAGAGAGAGAGAGAGAAACAGAAAGACAGAGAACCATGTGTGTCTGAGAGAAGTGATATATAATATATGTATATATTATATATTATTCCCCATCTATAATGAACTCAGTTTCTTAGTAGAAAAAATTAGTTCTAATTGCCAATCCTATGACATTACTAGTACAGTATGACTTAAACATTGTTCATATAAATACTTGCTGATTAAAGAAAAATTTAAGAGGATAAGAATAAACAAACATATAATTAAATTTGAAATGTATTTGGCTTTTCATTGAGGAAAACCTGATGCATCATTTTGAGGTAAGCTGAAGTTCTAATCACTGGTTTAGTACTCCAAAACCAATATCAGTATCAATTAGTGCTACAAAGGAGTTTCACAGTGACACATCCAAGTATACCTTGAACATGCAAACTCCCTTGAACACACTCCATCTTCCTATTTACTTCCCATTCTCAGTGAACTTCATTGGTCCAATTTTGCCTGTGGACCTAAAATGTTCTGACGGTATTCCTTATTCCTCACTTTGTGTTCAACCTTGATCTTTCTCCTAATATCCACAGCCAGGAAAGAACCTGTTTTACATACCTAATATTTGCTTTTAAGTGTATTCTAATTGCTCAAAGTGGTTTCACCTTGTTGTTTTGCCCTTCCAAATTTTAATGGAATGAATCTCTTACTGTGGCCTTCCCCAGACCTCAGCATTATTATTCAACAGATTTAGTTTCTCTCACAGATACATTCTATTTCATATTGTTCACCTCTAACATTCTTTCCATATTCAATGAATTAAATAATTATGTTCCATTAATGGTTTCTAAATCTATTTTACATTTTTTACCAAGAAAGATACTCTGCAAATTTTATTTACCTTAATTTTATCTTCAGTGTTTTTTTTATGTAAAAGTAGATAGCCTGGATAGGAAAATACATATTTGAAAAGTAGATGATCCCATGCATAGGGTTTTGCAGTCCAGTTCTAAGTCCAGAAAATCACTAACCATATATAGATAATAATATCACACTGGATAAACAGCTGTGCAAAGTTTTTCAATGAAATTTTAAATGACATTTTGTTTTTTGAACCTTGTCTACCAAATTTCTTTTTAAAAAATCTTCAAAAGTTTGTAATCAGGTGAGACTTTACAAATATCATATTTTTGGTATTGGGAACATATTTATACTTTAAAAATCAACTAGATATGTCACTCTGAAGCTATATATTATATGTATGTAATAAAATCCATGTATAAATAAATTTGAGGTTTAGAAGTCATTGAATGTTTTTGCTTTTTTATTGGGGTCATTGTTCCGGTAGAAGTTTTTAGTAGCTAAAAATAGCTCTCTGCTTCAGAATCTCTAAAGGACACAGAGGGAACTCTAAATTGTAAATTTATCATTTATTTTTAGAATCACAGCCTAAGATAAAACTTGAATCAGCACATGAATCACTGAATCAAATATGCAATCCAACTGCCTATATCATGACCTTTACATGTAGCTCATGCCATAAAATAACAGGTAATCATGGACATGCTAATAACTGATAAAGAGCAACTATTTCTCAAGTGTCTATTCTACATAAGGCCATTTACAAAGTACTTACAACATTATATCACCTTACTCATGACAATAATGTTATGTGATGAGTGTTAATAGTCCAACAACAGCAAAGAACATGAGAATGCGAAAGTGTAGGAAAATAATAGTAATATGACTTAACATTTGATAAAAGGTAAATTTATACCTTTTCCTGAATCTATTGCTGTCAGAATTTATATATACATATATGTTGGTATATATGTATATGTATGTATATATAAATGTATATGTATATAGAAATGCATATGTATATATCAATATATATAAATATTTACAGCCTTGCATACACACACAGTCGAGATTTAAACATTCTCTTCAGGGAAAAATTAACACACTATTCCCAGAACTCAACATGAAGATGAAGTGCATAGTAAGTGGTTACAAAAGAATTAACTGAAGTATCATAGACTCTATGGGGAGCTCAAATCTTTCAGAAAGACTAGGACACATATACATTTGACTTCTCTTTTAAAACTTATTTTATTATTGTTATTTTATATTACAGATCCAACCCAGGTCCTCATGCATGATAGGCAAGTAAACTATAACCTCAGTCCCAAGCTTCTATTTAAAAACTGAGTTATTCTTTTTGTCTGGGTGAAGGTAGATTACTGAGGTATGATATTTCTTAGTTAAAACCACTTTGTAGCTTTGTACTGTAGTCCCTATCATATTGCAGTTCTACCTAGCATTGTACTTACTTCTACATAGTGAGGTAAATTGTCTGCTGCTGGTTTTAGAAGAATGCCATGTATACAGTAGGCAGATTCAAAGTGTTCTCCTTTGCATATTCAGATAGGAGAAAGTTCCTAGTTACTATATGATATAAGAACATTTCTGACAAGTTAAAATTCATACAAAATGTTGTATTCCTTCTATAAAAAGATATTTTAAGAAAACCATAATTGTTCTATTTTGTCATTTTATTTAAAAAACAAAACCACATTAAATTCTGTGAGAATGTGGTTATTCTTTCCTTCCTTCCCTCTCTACTCTCTCTGTCCCTTCCTCCCTCCATTCCTTTCTCCTTCTTTCTTTCCTCCCTTCTCATACTCTTTCTCTCTGTCCCTTTCTCCCTCTCTCTCCCTTTCTCTCTCCCTCTCTCCCCCCTCCTTCCTTCCTTCATCTGTTTATTTTTGATTATCTTTTAATAATTGTACAAAGGAGTTTCAGTGCAACATGCCAGTTTTGTGAGTACAGTACACTCATTTCCTCATTCTCCTCCATCTCTCCCAACCCCACCTGTCCCCTCAGTTTGCCTAGTTCCATTTCCCTGTGTTGGAGTGTTGAAGACTGAATGAACAAGTTCATAGATAATGGTTTACATTTTTATTTTAGGCAATGGCACAGAAGGAAGACATGGAAGAAAGAATCACAACCCTTGAGAAGCGTTACCTCAGTGCTCAGAGAGAATCTACCTCCATTCATGACATGAATGATAAACTAGAGAATGAGTTGGCAAACAAGGAAGCCATCTTAAGACAGGTTTGATATCCCTCCCTTGGTTTTGTTCTGAACTTTGTGTACACTCTCACTATTCTCACAAACCATGGAACAAATAAAATTTAGCAAATGATTGATTAATTATACTCAAAGCAGTAGAATAGAGCTCATGAAACAGTCTGAGTCCTACTATGTAATTTATTTTTTAGAAAAGTAGAGAAATTATTTGGCTTTATTATAATCAAAACACTTGCTATAATATATACAATATAATATGTATAATAATTGCTTCTGTAAATGGCTAAAAAATAAAAGTGATACTCTAATCTTGGCTAAACTAAATCTGACTGTCTCTTATATAACTTGAATTTCAGATGGAAGAAAAGAACAGACAATTACAAGAGCGTCTTGAACTAGCTGAGCAAAAGTTGCAACAGACAATGAGGAAGGCTGAAACCTTACCTGAAGTAGAAGCTGAACTGGCTCAGAGAATCGCAGCCCTAACAAAGGTACTGCACTAAAACAGTTTGTCAGCCTAGATATCCGTGCAGAAACAATTGCAATTAGTAAGAAAAAATATTTTCTTTAGGTAATATGAATGTCAAATCATTTTATGTACTTATATATTGTTCAATAACGTTTTTCTTATAGCATATTTCTTAATTATGTTGACTTGATTGGTTCTTATGTTGTTTCTTTACCTATTTAAATGTTAAACAGACAAATGAAATTTAATTTTATCATTAATTCTCCATGGTGATATTTGCATATAAGAAAACTCATGGAGATGTATGTGCAATATTGTTTGATTTTTTAAATGTATTTACTTGACATGTAACAATTTAATAGACTTCACATAATTGCTACTAGAAATATAGGAAATAAACTGTTGGTTTCTTTTCAGATTCTAGTGTGATAGAACTTGTTAGAAGTTGTAAGTTATTCTTTCTTAAAATGTAACTTAAAAGCTATTAGTCAGCATATAAGCATTTGTGATTTTATCTGAAAAATTAAAATTAATCATACTCTGGTGACTATTCAAAATTATTCAGCATAGTATGCTTAATGGATTCTACACTATTTTTGAATGTTAAGAGTTTTGCAGACATCCTTCTGTAAAAGACTATTCCAACTCTGACCTTCTGATGGAACAGCATTACTTCCAATGGGTACTTTTCATTGGAATAGAAGTCCTCATTTTTATCTCTGTAAAACATTCTATTTGTATGTTTTAGAATTGATTTAAAAATTGGCATGCTAATACAAATATTAGGATTTTTATTTAACACGTCAGCTTATTTGACTTTTCTTACACATTGGAGTGTGAAATGAAGTTGAACACAGTTCAAGAAGGCTGGGTATGATGGTTCATGCCTACAATCCCAGCTACGTAGGATTCTGAGAACTGAAGACTGACATTCTAGGTCCGCCTTGGCAGAAAAACCTGAGAACCTGAGAGACTTTTATGTCCAAACAACCAGCATAAAACTGGAAGTGGAAATGTGGCTCATAGCTTGAGTGATAGAATTTTAGCCTCTAGCAAAGAAGTTAATGGGGAGCATGATACCCTGAATTAAAGTTCTAGAACTTTCTTTATCTCCCCCACAATGAACACACAAAGTATAAATAAGAAATAACTGTCTGATGAGAAAGGGTATCAATGTATGTGAATTAATGCACCTTCTATCTGGCGAATATAATGTATTAATTATATTAATTATAATATATTAATTATAATGTATTAATTACAATAAAAATATATGAAAAAAAGAAATAACTGTCTGGTCCATTGTGATATGTGTAGTTAAACACATTACTATAACACATATCACTAGCACTAAGATAAATATAAATCAATAGAATTAAGTAAATGGTCACAGTATTGCTTAGAAAAAAATACTTGAATTTATTCCTTTATCAGTAAGAGTACATTTTCATCATCCTGTGTTTGTGTGTGTGTGTGTGTGTGTGTGTGAGAGAGAGAGAGAGAGAGAGAGAGAGAGAGAGAGAGAGAGAGAGAGAGAGAGAGAGAAAGAGAAAGAGAGAGAGAGAGAAAGAGAAAGAGAGAGAGAGAGAGAGAGAAGCTCACTTTCACTTAAGTTTTCAGGAATGAATTCTTGATTAATGGCTGTAGGTAAAACTAAACATTGGCTTTGACAAGTTTTTATGCAATTAAATATAATGAAGCATTTATTTCATTTTAGTACTATTAAAATATCAGTAATGACATCTTAATGTAGACATGTCACAGTTCTACTATGTTTGAAATTAATTTTCACAATGTCTTTTTGTAATTTCAATAGTTGAGGCTGAAAAGCATGGAAATTTTGAGGACTTAAAAACCATGTATTATTAAAGATAATGAATTAATGATTTATTACCTTGAATCAGTGACCTGATTTTACTATCTATGAAAATGGGCATTTGGGAGATTATACAGACATCTGTAAATCTGGATTCTAAAATTTCAACACCATCATGACTCACTAATCTCATTCTTGCTTAAGAGAAGTTTTAAGTTATATTGTAAACTATATTTTTTATTGGACTTGAAGATTAGAACAGTTTTCTACCTGGAAATTTGCAGAAAATACAGGACTAGGGAGAAAGACAGCTTATTTGTTATATTTTCATGACTAAGGTAATAAAGCTATGAGGAAAGAAAAATCTTACAAAATATAAATATTTGCATAGAAAAACTAGATTAGAAATTCATAATGTTTGCTACCTAAATTGAAAAAATGCATAAAATACCATAATTATATATGAAAGATGACTATTTTCTGTAACTGTATAGCATACTTACAAATAATATTGTAGTGGTGTAAGTTCCACTGTTTTAGACTGACATCAGCTTGAAATGATGTGCTCTGGAGTTTAGCCTTATAGTTGTGACATAGAGTTGTTTTGATGTGACAGTTACTTAATTTGCAGTTAGGACTGAAGTGTTAATGTAATGTTATGTGTGACTTGTGCCTAACATACTAATACAATTCAGCTATCAGCTGTGTCACATGTGTTAACACTCTGCATGTGTGGTCACTTCACAGTCCCCTGCAGGACATTCAACTAACCTTCACATGGGGCAAGCCGACAGTTCACAAAGCTCTCTGCTACCTTTAAACTTTATGACATAGCAAATGCACAAAGAGCCCGAGGACATTCCTCAGTGTCATTTAGTAGATACACAAAGTTTCTTGTCCTCATAGCATTATCACTATCCTGATAATTGAAGGACTTTTAATCATTTTTGTTTAAAAGTTCAAACCAATCCCAAATTTGAGGATAGGCAATTAGATGCTAAACAAATCACCATATAATGTGCACCATGAGACCAGATGCCATTTTGTAAATTGGCCACTGTTGCTAGAAAAACTCAGTCTTGCTTGAGCTCATATTGTTTGGAAAGTAGTCACTAAAATCTGCCCTATGGTTTAGCTTCATTTCTGATTTCAACACATTAGGGTCAGTAATCATTTTTTTTCTCAAATGAATTAAAGCTGAGTCACTGCTAGTGTATCATTCTCAATATTGAGACACATTATTTCTAGTTACTATATAATGAGCAAACAAACAAAAATTCGAAACTTTAAATGAACTGATGATGTCAGAGACATCTTCTGGTGTTTGGTTTCCCATAATTCCAACTCTCACATGACTTTTCCAGAGGTGCTTTAGTTTGGTTTGTGGTAGAGCTTCATTGCCAGCCATCACTAACTTCTCATTTGCCAGGTTGACAGCTTTTTCTTTGAGCATATCATTGTTTTCCATTTATAACCATCAACTGTATCATGTTCACCAGATATCAGTGTAGTTATTTCCACATGAAATTCCGTCTGTTAAAGTGATTAAATTTGCCGTCACGCTTTTATTTTAAGCATTCTGTGCTATGTTCTTTTTGGTGTCAGTGTCTTTAGTTCTGATTTTTCAATTTTGTCCCTCTCCTTTTCCTTGACTCGTTAGTCTGATCCAACCTCTTCTACCTCATCTGATGATTATCAATATGTTACGGAAGCTAAAGTACAAGAAATGATCTCCATACGTAGGAAGGTAGTCCTACTGGACTTTACTTTCTATTGCTAAATAGAATCCATCTAAGTTTTTTTCTTTTTGTTTATTAAATTATGTTATTTTATTTATTGATAATCGACCATTTGTGCAGTTCAGTGCTTCAGGAGCTTAAGATTGGACAATGGCAGGTTTGTGTTCAAACCATGCACAGTTTGCATGTTACATTTGGCTGATTTCATTGCTCATACACAACTCCAATGTTTTGCTGATGCTTGGATGTAACAGGCCTTTGTAGCTGACACATTTCAAGCAATGCTGTTCAGCTGCCTGTTTAAACAAAGTTTATTTTTGAAAACTGTTTGCAGTTGGTAGTAGCTTGCTTTACATTTTATTTCAATTTATTTAGAGGAAAGGAGTTAACCACATCTTACTTTTTAAAATGTATTCATCGCATTTCTTATCAGGCTGAAGAAAGACATGGAAATATTGAAGAACGCATGAGACAACTAGAGGGCCAACTTGAAGAGAAGAATCAAGAACTTCAAAGAGTATGTAGATTTTGAGGGGTCTCCATACCACCTATTTGTGGATGTACAGACTTCATAGAAAGAAAAATTTTCTCCATTAAGACTTATATGTGAAATATTAAGGATATGTCATGTATATATTTAATTTAAAAGATTTCTTCCAATCCTGTCAAAGCATACCTAAAATTGAATCTAATTTAAATCTCGTGAAACAGTGAAACAAAGCTTACACAGTCCTGAAATTGCTTTTTTTTCCCCCGTGTCATTTTTTTTCTTGAATGTAAGGCTAGGCAAAGAGAGAAAATGAATGAGGAACATAATAAAAGGTTGTCTGATACAGTGGACAGACTTCTGACAGAATCCAATGAACGCCTACAGCTGCACTTGAAGGAACGGATGGCTGCTTTAGAAGAAAAGGTATAGTGACTGGGGAAGGGACACAGGAAGCTGTATTGTGAGCCTGCCTGTCTCATAGACCTCTGGAGCCATCTCACCACTCATATCAGCTTCACCTTCCTCCATGTAAAAGTGGCTGACACATTCTTAGAAGGCACTCAATAATTCCTGTAGAAAATGATCATATGAATTCTGAGTGAACAAAAATTCTGCATGACTCTATTGTGCAAAAACCTATCCTAGGTCCTTGATAATCAGAGGCAATGGCCTCAAGTGTGTCGTGATCTTTCTCATACAATAAACAGCTAAGCAGACAGGAATTAAACTGGGAGGAACTATCCTACCTTTTTTTTTTTTGCAAGTAACCAGTTACTGACAATAGTCTAAAATTCAAAGAATGAGTGAGATTAGATGATCAAACTATTTTCGAGATCATAGGTTTGGGATCCAATATTTCTAGCTGTATCAGTTCCGAAGAAGGGCATATATATGAGCTTCAAGCTGATTCACAATTTCACGTCTTAATAGTTGATACCAACCAGACAGGCAAAAATGTAAGTGAGCTGGTTGCCAATTTTAGAGCATAAACCAAAGCAGAGGCTAAAACCCAGGTGGACAAAAATCATTTTGGAAATGAAAAGATATATCATAAACATACTTTAATTCCTTACACTTTTAGATAACCTCAGTGCATTGATTATCCCAGATCATGTTTGTCTAGTTACTTACTCGTAGCTGAAGAATAGCCTAAATATTTGTAATTTGCAAAGAAAAAAATCAAGAGATTTGTGCATATTAATATATACACTTAAATATTTCCCTCAATTTATTCCTCACTTCTCTTCTCTTTTCTTCTTTTCTATAGAATGTTTTAATTCAAGAATCAGAAAATTTCAGAAAGAATCTTGAAGAATCTTTACATGACAAGGTACTATGGACACATTTGTGGGGCTTCTTTTTTTCGAAATCATGCTGATGGACTGTTTCGCAAAAAAAAAATGCAAAAACATCCATAATGTTTCTTTAAAACAAGTTTCACTTTTACATTATGTCTATGGAGATGTGTTACATAGAGAGAGTAAGTAGATTTTACTATTAATACATATTAGAACATCAGTACTTTGGGAGCAACTTCATGTTACTTACCATCATTATTTCTCCATTAAAATAAGCATTATTTTGACTTTTGAGAATAAACTGTGTTGTGTCTTGGTTTAGGCATCATATCAATGAAATAAAAATGTATGTCATAAATAATGCCTAGCATGAGGTATCATTTCTGTATTATAGGAGGAAAGATCTAGCAAGAGTATGGAAATAGAGAAGATGTTGGGTAAAGAAAGGACAAAGAAAATATAGAATAATTACCCAGGATGATATACATTATCATTTAAACATTATCATTTATTTCCATGAACAAGATCTGCAGATAGATAAGTCTATTACAGCACTATGATTGGTGGGTGGGGCCTAAAATTAGCATCTTACTCTTTCTGAAATTGTTCAGAAAGACTACAGAGAGGAACCAACACTTTAGGAAGTTCATAAAGATATGCATGATCTTAAATAAGTAAGGTAGTAGATGGAGCATCCCCTCTGGCACAAAGAAACTAAAATGGTTGACTAGATGATGCATCAGAATTTGACTGTGATCGGCATGTGTTTAGAGAACTAAGTTTGACCAGATTGTGAATTTTGGACTTGATCTTGTTATGCAATGTGATGTTATTCTGGGCTTTGTGTGATCCTGGCAATATCCCCAGAACCCATTCCCCACCACCTACCCAAGCCTTAGAGCTTCCACAATCTGCCTAAGCAACCGACATGTCTAATCATTCCATTCCTTGTGTCCTTGTTTATGTCAATCTCCAGAGAAGGTAACTTCAGGTCATTTTTCATTTAGACTATCATTTCATATAGCAAAATGCATTGTAATTTGACCATATATTAATCATTCACATTTCCACTCAGCTAAATATAATCGCAGTCCACAGTCTGTAAAATTCTCTTCACTCAACATTTTCCCTTAAGACCTTTTAATTAATATAGTTTGAAATTTTGGAATCTCTTCTTTATGTCAATTCATGGTGAGCTTGTCTGTGCTTGTAGATTTGACCACTGCCTATGCAATGAGTAATTTAGCTTACTTTCTGGTTCTTCTCTGCTGATGAAATTCATGTACACTTGTTCTATTTCATTGTTTGCTTTTGGTCACCTACATAGGTCAGATATTTGTATTTGTAGCTCAAAAATAATAGGACATTCCTCTCCCACCTTTCTTCCCAATCCTCCCCTTGCCTGGATGCACTAAACATCATCAGCACCATCCGTGATCTACTACTATCAATGGACTCTTGCAACTTCTTTCTTTCAGGCACTCATGTTAGAAAAGTGGTTTGTTTATAATAACTGTGCTTATCTTCTATCCCTTGCTCAATTGAATACACAAATTTTATTCATTATTCTCCCAAAAATAAGTGACAATTATTCTGTGTTCCCCCATAAGATCGTCTGATCAAGAAAGTCAAGGCTTGACCTTTGCTGCTATGTACATTTTAGAAAGGTTCCAGTATATTTTTTTCTTTCCTGCCTTTCAATCCCAATCTACAGCCCATTCCTGAACTCTCAGAATGATCACATCACTTCTTGGATTGTCCCTATAACCTCATCCCTTCCCCATTGTTCCATGGCTCATTCACCATAAGCATCCAAAGGGTTTACTGAAAGCTTTTTCAGACCTTTCCCAGTGGTACTCTTTCTCAGTGGTACTCTTCTAAATCTACCTCATACCCACAGTTCAGTCTCCTCATCTACCTTGCCAAATATACTTCCACTAAGAGACATTCATATTTTCTCTTCCTTCTCTACACCACACATTTCCCAAGGTCATCCCATGTTTTATTAACCTTCATTTTTCAGACCTTTGCTCAGAGATCACTTTACCATTGCACATGCCTTCCTTGATTCCACCCTTTTCTTCCTGATGAATACTCTAGCCTGTGCTTCCTATTTGTGTATTATTTATCTTTCCAAAGAGATTGTAAATTAGGGGAGAAAGGAAGTTTTTCCATTTTCCTCTCACTACTCAATTTTGGGTGTCTGGCATTGATGAGGTGTTCACTGCATTTGTCTGGAAATAATGAACATGCGATCTGATTTGAGAAGAAACACTTGACTATTTTTAGGCAAGTACTTATGTTTTAAATGACTTGTAGAAGTCTGTGTGTGAGAGATCAAAGCTTGTAAAAAATTGCTGAGATAAAGGTTTGAGAACTTAAGAGTGGGATGGTGTTGGTGAGAATGAAAGAGGAAGACAGGCAAAATATTGTAAAATCCAGACAAACATAATATGTGATAAAAAATATAAATCAAATAAAATGGCCAGTGATGGCCACTAAACAGGGAAAAACAGCACATAAAATATAGACGATACATTTTTGCAGACATAAAACTTACAATTGTTAAAAGCAAATTATCTTTATTGTTGTTACCTAATAACTGGAAGACAGCTCCTTTCTTCATAAGTTTACATTTTTAAAAGTGTAATTACACCCTGAAAAAAATATCTGAAGTGTAAACAACTGTATTGATAATGTGTTAAAAATTATACTATTCATTTCCCTTTTTAAAGTGATGCTTTTTACATATACTTTTAATTCAATATTTTTGCTTTGCCCTCATGGAGTAATGATACATTTTTAATTACTAAACAAATAAAATATTCTCTTTATTGGAAAAATTTGGTATGATTTATATTCTGCATCTTTAAATGATATCTTCATAGTTAATCTTGATTTAATATTTCCCATATTTTGAAAATAATTAAAATTATTTAACACAAAGGAATATGGATCAACTTTGATAAATATATGTTGCTTCCACAATTATTCCTATGCTATCTTATCTAATAATTTTTTATAGAAATATACTGTGTTTATTTTTTCAAAAAGCTATTTGTTTACCATAATTTAATGTTGTATTAAAAACATTTGACTGCCATCTGAGTAACATTTTTGTTTTTAGGAAAGATTAGCAGAAGAAATTGAAAAACTGAGATCTGAACTTGACCAATTAAAAATGAGAACTGGCTCTTTAATTGAACCTACAATATCCAGGTAACATTATAATTTGCTAAACATGAAGATGAATCTCAATGTGGTTTTGTATCTTCTCAACTAAAATGAATATCTCACTTTGCTCAATATTCACTGCCATATTTTGACTCCTCACAGAATTAGTTTCTGCATTCCAAAAGAACTTTCTAATTTAAAAGTCTTTTCTCAAGATATTCAGTGAAAATGTAAATCAGCACATTTGTATTCTGCATTTAATTACATAGAGATAAATATATTTTACATGATTCTTTTAATTTTTATATCTTTACATAGTTGTACAAAGGGAGTTCAATTCAACAAATCAATTTACAAGTTCAACGAATCCTGATTAATGTCATCCTTTCCATCATTTTCTCCTATCTTTCCCAAACCCACATACCCCCTCAATTTATGGTTCCGTTGTCACATCTGCACATTGAATAAAATGACTGTTTCCACCCACATTTCCTCTCTGTCTGCTTCCCTTCCCTTGACCACTCTCTTGAAAACATGTTTTAGCTTTTTGATCTTCATTTGGTTAAACTGTTGGTTAATTGCTCAGAGGAATTTAAAAATATATAGTCTTAACTTAAGAAATTGTACTACATAAGAGATTATATTTTATTCCAAAACAAGGCATCAGCCCTTTCTATATATGTTCACAATAAAGAATATGTTCAATGCTTAATATGACTGATCAAACGCCACTGGTAACAGTCATTTTGCATCTCTGTGTTTTCAAAGTAATTTTGGGTGACAATAGAAAGAGAAATGATGTGCACATGTGTATATATATATATACATATGTGTATGTATAGAGAGCATGAAATCAAAACTAGTCATCTCTCCTCAATTTGACTCACTGCTCCATCATAAACAAGACAAGCAAAAAAGATGGCATCTGACTGGATAAATATATAGGTGGCCAGCTGTTGGAAATTTCTGAAAATCACATGCTCTAGAAACTGACTTTCTTGGTGCTATGATCCTAGGGGTGTTAGCTCTGCTAAGACACACATGTACATCTGGTTGGATGACAGTTGTATTCTTAGCACCTAAAATGTGTATGTTCTACATAAATATTTTTGAATGAATGAATACTGAGTAAGCCATGCTTTACATGACCCACAAAAAGCCAAATTAATAAAAATGATCATATGCTATTTTCAAACTGTAAATGAAAATAATATTCAATATTTGACTATATCTTTTTCAGTTTAGTATGAGAAATATAGTTCTGCAGGGAAAATGACACCAAAAGGATGTTTAAATCATAAGTCTGCAATTTAAAAGTACTTGCTTATTTTTCACACTTTTCAATTTCTGATTTATGTATATGAATTTAGAAAAATTAAGTCAGTAATTTTGTGCATGCATTATTAATGATTATGTTAATGAGATGAAGGTGAGGAAGAAGAAGAAGAAAAGGAAGATATATCAAAAGAGAAAATACATGCAAGAAGCATCATCCAATTAAGGAAATTGCATTCTAATAGATCACATAGCCATTCCCCACTGTTTTTTACCTCAGGTCTCAAAAATTCAGGGGGTGGATTTTTTTTGTCAGTCCTGGGCTTGAGCTTAGGGCCTGAGCACTGTCCTTGGTCTTTCTCAAGGCTCTACCACTTAAGCCACAGCACCACTTCTGCCTTTTCTCTATGTATGTGGTACCAAGGAATCGAACCCAGGTCTTTGTGCATGCTAGGCAAGCACTCTACCATTAGGCCAAACTCCTGGACCCAGGTGGTGGAATTTTTAAAATTCCATCATTGCAGTGACTAACCAATATAAGATAACAATATGACACTTATTTATAATGAAAGTTATTGGACCCTTGCAATGTAATTGTTGTGGGATAGAACAGATAGCATCAGAGAGAACCCTAGAGCAAAAATATGAGGACCCAAACTTTTCCAATTGTACTTCTCCCTGGAATTAGCTTCCATGCTATCTACCCTCCTTTCAGTTCTGCATTAGATCCTTTGCCTTCACAGAACCCCCTGAAAACTCTGGCTTATAAACATGATTGCATCAAAAGACACACAGAGCAATTGAATGTTGAAATGGGAAAGCACCCTGAGTGAGTTAGTAATTTGCCTAAAGTCAGACAATCATCAGATGTCATCTAAAGCCTGTAACATTCCTGAAGACCCCTAGGGATTCATTTATATAAACAAGCATCTTAGCGCAGTTTGGCTAAGAGTAGAGCCTTATTCCCACTCTTAGCCAACAATTTCTACTTTCAGGGTGCTCTTTATTTTCTAAATATAATTTTATTGTTAATTATCATGCATTAATAGAACAAAGGAATTTCACTATGAAATTCCATAGATGAGCCCAGGAACTCTAAGCAACTCCCCTTTCTTTAATATATTCTCTTCTCACTGCCTTTTCAAACAGTTTGTAAATAGTGTTTTTCACTATTGCAGAAATCTAGACTTCAACTAAATTTGTAAAATCTTACTTATCACTGTTCACAAAAGAAACAGAGGAATAAAATCAATCCTCCAGAATCTCAAGTTCTATAGAAAACACATTAAGTATTCTTTCTACTCATGATAGATCTGCTATTTTATAGGACAGAATGAAGTCATAGTTGTTATCATAGTCATTATTATAGGAATGAACTGAAGTTCCTGTAAATTTATATATAAGCAATGTGTATAGTGACTTTTATTAGCATGTTTATTGAAAACCAGGGCACTGGTATTTTCTGATTGGAATTTTCCAGCCATTTCATCTCTAAACAAGTTGCAGAATCAAATGTGCTTACCCAAAGATTTTTTCCCTATTATTTTGCCTTTTCAAGCAGCTGGAAAATTGTTCTTATGGTATCTCTTCTTACTATTTTAAAATAAGATTATTGATGGCATGTTAACTATTGAGTTTTCTCTATAAATCACAAAATATAACACTGTAATATAGAGACTGTGCAGACAAATTGGTCAAAACTTTTTTAAACTGGTAAAGTTTTGAGATTCCAATAGTTTGACCCCAGTAGTTTTTAGTTAGGATATTGATAATAAATATAACAAATATGATATCTACTAAGTGAAAACTATTTAAATAGCCACTAACAAACACAAACAAAATTGTCAGCATATAATTCAGCAAATCCTGCTTATCCACCAAACATATTTAATGATACTACCACACTTGAAAATAGCAATACACAGAAAGGTTATTCATATATTCAAAAGGCAGAAAATACACTGCATGAATGGGTGTGAGATTGGCATTTTTTTCTGTGTTTCCATGCAGGACTCACAGAACATAACAATTCATCCATTTTCTTTCTTAAGGCTTTGTGCTTCATTGCCAATTAGACTAATAAGTTTAATTTCTGAGACTGGATATCTTTTACATTGTTCCTTTTCTCTAGAACACACCTGGACACCTCAGCTGAATTGCGGTATTCAGTTGGCTCTCTAGTGGATAGCCAGTCTGATTATAGAACCACAAAAGTGATTAGAAGACCAAGGAGAGGCCGCATGGGTGTGCGAAGAGATGAACCGAAGGTGAAACATTAAATCTCTTTAGTCTTTATATTAAATCCATACTCCCATTTTTGAATAGAATTTTCACATGGGGAGAGTTTCAAATGCTGCCATTTTCATTAGTGTCAAGTAATGGAGTATGACATATTTAAATTGATAGCTAACTTAAAGACTACATTGTTTCCAAAGTTTTGCATTCTCCAAATATTGTTAGAATTTTACATCTTTCTTTCTTCTTTTTTTTTTTTTTTTTTTTTGGTTGTTGTAGCTGTTGGTGGTGGTCGTGAGGCTTGAACTCTGGGCCTGGGCACTGTCCCTGAGCTTTTCAGCTCAAGGCTACCACCCTCCCCTTGAGCCACAGTGCCATTTCCAATTTTTCTAGTGGTTAAGTGGAAGTAAGAGTCTCACAGACATCAGTGCCCAGTTGGCTTTGAATTATGATCATCAGATCTCAGCCACCTGAGTAGCTAGGATTATAGGCGTGAGCCACTGTGCCTGGCTTATCACCTATTTTTTTTTTGGCCAGTCCTGGGCCTTGAACTCAGGGCCTAAGTATTGTCCGTGAGCTTTCTTAAGGCTAGAGCTCTACCACTTAAAAGCCAAAGTAACCATGAGCTTTCTCAAGGCTAGAGCTCTACCATCTGAGCTACAGTAAGCCTTCCAGCTTCTTTCCAGGCATTGAACATGGGTTTTCATGAATGCTAGGCAAGCACTCTACTACTAGGCCAAACTCTCGGCCTATGATCAGAAAAATTAAGCTAGAAAGCTGACAGAGTCAAAAGCTAGACTGCTACTTGTGTGGCTTCAAATACAATGTTTTGAACTTATGTTTCCAAATATATTTTTAGTTCACTGGAGAATTTAAACAATAGTATTTATACTATTAATTCAAATACATTATTATTTTAAAGTCTCTAAAAACATTTTTGAAAAAACAGCCATACAATATATTCTGAGTGAATGAATTAATACTGAACAACTGATGTCTACATTAAAATTATGTTTTTTTGCCCATTATTATGTGACAAGTCAATGGGTATTTTGTGATATCCATAACTTGTAATAAAAATGCTAGAAGACTTCAGAACTTTTGAAAAATAATTATTTATTTCAGGTATAAAAAATTTTATTTCTTCAAATCACAGTTTGATGAACACTAGCCTATTCTTTATTCATAACCATTTTCAAAGGAGGAATTACTACTTAGAAGATAATCATGTAAATTGAAGCTATTTGGGATTGAAGTGTCAATTATAATGTGATCAAGTGTTCAAAAGAAAGAGAAAAATTAAATTATTTTCCCATATTTTAATAATATTTAATACAAACCTATGTGAGTTTGAGTAGAGAATTCTTATTTGTAATTTTCTTATCATAATACAGTCTTAGCTTTTAAGGGATTGTTGAGAATAATTAGGATAAAAAGTCCAAAGTAGAAGTAGAGATTATTGTATTTAGAAGAAAGAACAGTATTGTAAATGTAGATCCTTTAAGTAAACTGATACATATAAATATGATTGAGTTATAAATCAAGTGGAAGTTTATCATCTTTATTCCTGTTAAATAACTGATATGTGCACTGACAATACCCTTCATTACTAAAACTGGATATATTTCATCGAACTAGTAAATTAAAATGTTAATCAGTTCTTTTTGTGAGACAAGCTAAAGTAAGCTCATGCATTTTATTGTTACTATTACTCAGGTTACTTCTTTTAAAATGAACAGTCTAGTAAATACTGTATGTTGGTCATTTATCCTTTAGGTAAAATCACTCGGGGATCATGAATGGAACAGAACTCAACAAATCGGAGTACTCAGTAGCCACCATTTTGAAAGTGACACGGAAATGTCTGACATTGATGATGATGATAGAGACACAATTTTTAGCTCCATGGACCTTCTTTCTCCAAGTGGTCATTCTGATGCCCAAACCCTGGCAATGATGCTTCAGGAACAGTTGGATGCAATCAACAAAGAGATAAGGTGATTTCAACGTCGACCAATAGTTTCAAGAAATTGAAAGACTTGATACTAAAACAATACTAAATATGTGGTTAAAAAAATACTTGATACTAAACATATGATCCTCAGATTCAAAACATTCATATATTCCCAGGAGCATGTGAAACCTAGAGAAGCTGAGACCTCACTCTGTACACACTGAATCACAAGGTGCTTTTAAACAAAGGTACCTGTCTACAGCCTGTGTAAAATTAGGCAGTTCTTAGAAGGAACACGGGGTCAACATCCTAAGGACATTTAATATATTCTTATAAAACAATCAGATAAAAATAAAGCTTGGCCTGGAATTTGCTACAGATGCACCTGCAATAAAAAGGAGGGGGGGAGTATTACCTTTGATATATAATATACAGTACTTTTAATCAGTTTGTTAACTCCAATTGCCATGATATCAGTCTTTGAATTACATGCGGTGGACTTGCATCTTTAGGCTCATCCAGGAAGAAAAGGAATCTACAGAACTGCGTGCTGAAGAAATCGAGAACAGGGTGGCAAGTGTCAGCCTAGAAGGCCTGAATTTGGCAAGGGTTCACGCAGGTACCTCCATCACTGCCTCTGTGACAGCTTCATCACTGGCCAGCTCATCTCCCCCAAGTGGACACTCAACGCCAAAGCTCACGCCAAGGAGCCCTGCCAGAGAAATGGACCGGATGGGAATCATGACACTGGTATGAACTTTGTTCCTGTTCATATTAGTGAAGAACTCTCAGCATATACATACAGCCTGTTCCAGTGTATGGATTATACTGTCATCCCTCCCCCCACCACAGACATGTATGGTAGTTCCCATTATTCATCCTATCCCATTGTGAGATGAGGAAACCTATGTTCAAACAGATGGCATTTTCTCAATACTGCATTCTATGTCAGTGGACAGGCCATGTGTTAAACAACACAACAGATTCTCCATGGCTTCAAACCTTAAGTGCAGTTTGACTGAGGTCCTATCAATCAAATACATCTGGAGTAGAATTTTTTGAATGTATAGTATCATAATAATGTAATAATATATTTACAAGCAATATTATGTTTCCATATATTTTATTGTAATTGTAATTGATAGAAGGGTTACATTATATTCACCAGTTAGAAGGTGCATTACTTCACATACATTGATACCCTTTCTCATGTCTTGGTCCCCATTCCCTTCTCCCCACCCCCGCCCCTCATCTTGTTTTCCCCATCGGATTTCAAATAACCAAAAACACATATATACAATATATCAGACAACAAAGTGAAATACTGTAACAATATGAGGTAACCAAGGGACAACAAAAGAGATGAAAGATAACATAGTACATTAAGGACAACAATCACTCATTATATATGGCTTTTGTTTCTATATCCTGGAGGTCTTTTCATTTATTGTCATACTATATGGCCTTATGTGTCTAGGTTTTGTTCTATTGTAAATCAATGCTAGGAGGGCCCAAGGTTTCTACTGATTATGACAAATGAGGGAAACCATTGAGCCTATGTTCCTTTGAGTCTGGCTTACTTCACTCGATATTTTTTGTGCATATAAAAAGGTGGCAGAGCGTTCACACATTTTCTTGAGCAGGCATAAATAAATCAGCAATAAATGAAAATTATTACACTATAGTTGCAAAACCAAAAGCAAAAGGCATTTCCTCAAAGCAAAATAAATGTTTAAAATTTTAATACCCAGATTTGGAAAGCTTAAAACAAAACCTCGAAAAGTGCTTGCTACTGAAAAAAGTTATGTCACTGAACTCATTTTTAGAGTGAGGTTCAGATATATTCTTTTTTCCTATAAGTAATATTGCAGGGAAAATATATGGTTTTTAATTCATGTTGAAATATTCAGGAAAAGATTTTGATTTGTACAGACAGAAAATTAATTATTTAAATAAGTGTTCACATTACTGAATACCTTCCAAACAAAGGAGTTTCCTCAGAAATAAATTCTGCTGAGGATATAACTTCTAAAGGCTTGTGTGATTTGGGGGAATGTTGTTGAATTGTGAAGAACCCCAAGAATAGGATTCTTGGCAAAATAGAAATGAAGCTCTTCCTGGATTGCACAAGGGGAATTTATACTCTCTATGTATGTGCAGTGGATTTTGCTTCCCATTTTTAATGGCATAATACAGTTTTGTTTGTTCTGGTAGCCCTCACACTGTACTCATTCTGTGCTTTATACTGCTCTCAATCCCTGTCTGAGACCCAAAAGATTTAGACAGGGCTCTACCAAGAGGATGTGACACCCTTGCCCTCTGGAGGTCTCTCTTTATCACACATGACTACCAGGAGGAGTGGCTTAACAGAGACCAATGGTTATTATTTAGGAAAGAATGCAATGAAGCACACACAAAAACAGTCAAATGATTAAAAAAACGGCTTAAACTTGGAACACTGTCAAATGGTAATCATCAATTCTGTTCTGTTTTTTTTATTACTACCAATTACAGCCAAGTGACCTGAGGAAACATCGGAGAAAGGTACCGTAAATAACATTTATAGAGTTATTGGTTGAATATTGACTTTTATACCTGAAAGCTTTAAAGTGAGATTCCCTCTCAAATATGTCATCTAAGTTTTACGAGCTTTTTAAATTTGGTAATATAAGCATATGCCTCAAACATGAAATCATTCATTCTCACCAGGGTGATGATTAGATTCTGAGGACTATAAAATTCTTAACCCCTGGATATGTGAGCTAGTATTTTAACATCAGTACTAGAACAATGCTGAGCGTTGTGATCTACTGGTTCTAATATTATTTAGTTGTGGGTAGTCCAACCTACTTGAAGATAACCACCAAAGAAAGGATAATAATTTGATACAGGTCCCATGGGAATATGTGTGTTGGGTCACCTAGGAGAATCTGGGAGTAGGAGATGAAGAACAGGACATCATGAGTCTGTAGGAGATCACTTCAGAAAAGAGAAGAAAAAACAGGGTAAGCAGGTTTAGGATTAAAAATTATTTCAGCTGGCTGTAGAACTTAGAGATCTCAGGAGTTTTTCAGTTCGGTGGCCCTGAGGCAATTGGGGAGGAAATATTGAGGAAGAACCACTAGGATTGCTGGGTTTACATAAGAAAGACTTCTTTAAGGGAAGTACTTTGCTATCACTAGGAATTAGCCCTGAGGGGCATCATCTTCCCAGAAACCAGAACATCAAGGGTGCAGAAAATCTGACCATAAGGAAAAAAATAAGTGTATAGTATATGTGTGTGTGTGTGTGTGTGTGTGTGTGTGTGTGTGTGTATCAGCATAGCAGACACAAAGTTAACTCCAAACCTGATTTACAAAATAATATCTTATTAGATATATATTAACAGATGAGAAAAATTTAGATAGTAGAAACATTTCAAGCATTTCTCCACAGTTAATTTAATTTGAGAAAAGTTACTTCTTTTGTTATAATAGTCCTTCTCAGGTCCTACTGAAATAGATGATATCCTAAATTGATCTAGATTTGAACTGAGTTGTACTTTCAGGAATTCCTTGCATCCTATCTACCTTTGCTTTTTCAGTATCTCTTCCGTTCACTGGTAATGAAATGATAAAATGACCCAGTAATATGTTCGGTCCTTTCACTTCAGTGTTTTCATGCAGAGAGCTTTTTAAAATAATAAACTGATAGTTTCTGTAAACTCATAGTATATTTTATTAGAAAAATTCAAAATACTTTATCAAAAAGTGCATATTTTTCTAGCTTGTCTGCATTTTTAAAATTCCACTTAACATTGGCGTTTGAGGCCAATGAGAAAAAAGTGTCAGGCATGAAGTTAGAGTTCAGGCTTCAGACATCCTATCCCCCAAAAAAGATGTCTTTGTTATAACAATATAAGTTTGCATAATACCTTTTTGTTTAATAAATTTTCTGAAATATGTATTTACCACTTTTTTATAAAAAGGATATGGTAAAATGGATTGCACAGTTGCTTTCTTCATTATTGTTTATTGATCCACTTTTGAACCATAGTTTTGTGTAGCAGGCTCATTAACTGCTAATTGTAGAATGATCAATTTTGAATAGCTATGAAAATCAAAGTGTTTAAGAATGTCGGTGTGTATAGAAAATAATTATTCACCACAAGTCTTCGTACTGGAGCTACTCAAATTACCTGGCCTTCCATTCATATCAATATCAGTTGAAAATCATCTTTCATTTGAAAGTCCTATTTCTCTTCTAGATTGCAGTGGTAGAAGAAGATGGCCGGGAGGACAAAGCAACAATTAAATGTGAAACCTCACCTCCCCCTACACCCAGAGCCGTCCGAATGACCCACACCCTCCCTTCTTCCTACCACAATGATGCCCGAAGGTAATTCACCTGAGTGCACCAAACATGGATTCAGAAATATCCATTATCCCTCAGGGTCCTAATACATATTGTTGTAATATTTAGATACAAGTTGTATTTAAGTCATAATACCCTATCACTGTATTGCCTTGCTTCCTTATAACTTGTTACAAACCAAATTTAGATCCTTATATCAAATTTTGACTACTGAAATTAACTATATCATCGTAGTCTTGTCACTATGTATTATATATCATGATGTCATTGAGCTGGAGAAAGAACTTTAAGAATAGTAACAAAAAGCTAAAGGGATTTAGGAAAAGACTAAATATTAATTGCAAATGTAAAAGGAATTAAGTTCTGAAATGCCCATGACTGTTTTTCATTTGTTTTTGACACATAAGTGTACTCTGTTTCAGAAAGAGCAACTCTTTAGGCCAAATCTTTTAGAATAATAATTAAACTTAAAAAAAAACATTGCTTAAAACACTAAAGGGAAAAACACCAAAGGGGTAATATCTCATCTGTTATAATGACTCTTCATACTAACCTGTACCTTATACCATGTAATCAGGGATTAAAAGCTCCTTTCCTTCAGCCATTAAAAAAATTAAGCAATGTATTGGTGGCTCACATCTGTAATCCAAGCTACTGGAGTCTGAGATTCAAAGATCTCAATTCAAAGGCAGTCTGTGTAGAAAAGTCCATTAGATTCTGATCTACAATTAACTACCAAAAAGTCAGAATTGGAATAACAGTTCAGGTGGTAGAGCACCAGACTTGAGTGAAAAAACTTAGCTACAACACACACACACACACACACACACACACACACACACGCACACACACACACACACACAATTTAAAGGTAGGATAGTGTTCAAAGTAGATACAAGTTTATTTAGAAATGAAAGTAGTGAGATTTTTCAAAGAGAGAAGACCCAAGAGGAGTCCATTGCACCTGTCTCAAGAGTAGTAATTACAATATGGGACTTCTTCCATATCTCTAGACTTTGTGCTGATTGCTTAAAAGCTTGTGCATGTGCCTTCCCTGGGTTTTGTTACTGGTTCATCAGGCATCAAGGGCATTATGGGAAGAAGCAATATTTGAACAGGGGACTGAGATAATATGGGATCAAAACCATATTGGTCCATATGTTATCTGCCTCCCTGTGTTATGTCCACTACTTTCTTTTATCCACATTTAACCATTCCCTTTCTTTCCTTTAATACTATGAACATGCACTTTATACCTTTTTATTGTCTTCCTATTTATACTTTCTTATGTCTTCTTATTGTATCATTTATTTCACTATCTATGGAGATAATTATAACAACATAATGGTAAATGTTACAAATTAAAAATGTCTCTTAAGTATAATGTTTTAATGGCACATACTTTTTAGATGAAGCTGTCTGATTAGACAGATATTTCTCTTTGGACTATTATTAAATTAATTTTATGAAAATGATACATGTATATATATACATATATACATTTCACATAACAAAACCAAGTATATTTGAACATGAAAAGTTACTGCTTCAGAGTTTAGAGATTATGAATTCAAAAATATGAACAAGTAGAAAATTATTCATTATATCATCTAGGCATACATGATTTTAGAATTAGGCCTCAAATGTATGAAAAAGAAAGTAGGCTAGAAGAAGCTCTAGGAAAAACTCTTGGTTATAGTGGTTAAAATTCATCATAAAACCTGATGAAAGGATGTAAACAATGTATCAAATACTAAATAATATTGCATTTAACATGAAGAAAATTAGACCCTCTCAAGATCATAAGTTTATGTGTTGTCCTACCAAGAATAAAAGGGGAGGAAAACCTGTTTGAAAAAGAAGACATTTTCCTAATGAAAATGAGGAGAGAGGTAGCCTGATGCTAAGGAAACTACATTTCAGAATCTTAAGAGAACTCTGGGAAGAGGGACAAAATGACATTCAAAATCTATTTGTTCCTCCTTTTGTACATTTATAAAGGAAGCAAATCTTGTGTACGATGTGGCTATTGCACCAAAATGAACTATTGTCCTCTTTTGTGTTTTGCAGTAGTTTATCTGTCTCTCTTGAGCCTGAAAGCCTTGGTCTTGGTAGTGCTAACAGCAGCCAAGACTCCCTGCACAAAGCCCCCAAAAAGAAAGGAATCAAGTCTTCAATAGGACGTTTGTTTGGGAAAAAAGAGAAAGCTCGACTGGGGCAGCTCAGTAAGTATGCAATGTGCATGTCTGGCAGCCCACTATCGCCACTTGCTTTTGTCCCTTCTAACTGTTCATCTTCCTTTCATTTGTCTCCTTTCCATGCCTTCCCTTGCCTGACATTATGTTTCTAAATCCAACTTAGTGGAGTAACACTGAATGCAAGTTATCCTGAAAGAACTTTATAAAGACTCCAATCCTTTGATTTCTCAGTTAATAACAACTGGAAATTATTTAGTGCTAATACTTGTGAAGCAGCAATTCTGTGAGTGATCTATGATTACTGGCTTCCTCATTTGTATGAGTAAATAATGTCTTAGTTATATACAGAAATCAGATCAACAGTAAAGCAATTGCATATACTGCCATTCAGTCTTGTCTATTATCTTTTCAATGCTGGGGAGTGAGCCTAGGGTCTGGATATACTAAGCAAGTTCTTTACCATTTGAGCCACAATTCTAGTTCTGTTGCTTTTACTTTTTATCTTATTTTTATTATTACCTTTCTGATTTTCTAGGTGGATATTCTACCACTGGAACCATAGCCCCAGTCACTGTTTTTTTGTTGGTTTTTTTTTTTCTCTTTTTTGCGAGCCATGGGGCTTGAACTTGGCCTGGGCACTATCCCTGAGCAATTCAGCTCAAGGCTACCACCCTACCCTGGAGCTAAGCCCCACTTCCCATTTTCTAGAAATTAATTGGAGATAAGAGTCTCAGGTCCTTTTGTGCCTGGACTGACTTGGAGCCTCCTGAGTAGCTAGGATTACAGGCATGAGCCCATGACACCCAGCTAGTTTTGCTTTCTTGAGACAATGTTTCATCAGTGTCTTTATTCTGGGTGATCTTGAAGTCATTTTCCTGCTTTTGTCTCCTAAAGCAGCTGAGTCTACAACTGTGTGTCAACATGTCAGGCTCTAAGGAAGTTTGCTTAATTGCATAGATTAACATGTAAATACTTTTGTCCTTAGCTAAGAACAAACATACTTATGAGGAAAACAAGGACAAAACTTTTAGCTATGGAATTTTTCCCAAACCATTCAGAAAGTGAACCAACAACTTTCAAAAAACTAAAAGAAAAATATCTCTAGTGCAAATAAGAATAGAGGAAATAAGAAAGAAATACATATATCCACATGGGCAAGCACTAGAAAAGCATGCATAGCAAAAGGACTTTGCCATGACTTTGGATAAAGTATCCACTTCAGGTTGAATTTTGTTCTAGAGTGTGAGTCCTGGGTACAACAGGAAGATCATGAAAGCTTTTCAAACCCAAGATTAGACTCTTGTGGCATCCAAGGATGCAGCAGAACATGCCAGTACTCTTTCTGATGTTCACACACAAATGCAATTCAGCCCTTCACATCTATTCCCTTGGGCAATCAATAGTTTAGCAATCACTACTTGAGCTAGGGTTACTGCTCAGCAGTAGAGCACCTACCTAACATATAGTAAGAGCCTGGGTTCAATTCTGGCACTGCAAAGGAACAACTAAAATGTCCTCTGTGATCCTTCTCTTTCCCCCAAATAGTTTATCGCTGGCTCCCTTACCCTTAACATCCAAGATGAGGAAGATGAAGTGGCTTGACAAGAGCTACTCTTTTAACATCTATCAATTACTTTACAATGTATCACAATCTGAAATACACATAAATACTACAAAAGTGTAGAAACATGTATCTTTAATTAGTACAGATGACAGTTTAGGACACTGAATGCTAGCTACCAAGAAAATCTGAGCCAATGATGACATACTCAAGTCATATTTTATGACTATGTTCTCTGAGGGCCAAAGTAATATATCTGAAATGAGAGATGTCTGCTTCAAAAGGAAGGCAAAGCAGAAGTTATGATACAACAAAAGATAGCTTTATGGAAATGAAATAGATATGTCAAAACAAGGTTAGGAAGATCACCAGATGAATAAATTGACATTTGGAAAAAACCACATAAAATATGGAAAATTATAAAACCATATAAATGTATTGTAATAAAATACTGGTGTCAATGCAAATAGTTGTACAAATAAATACAACAATCCCAAAACTCTCTTAAACAATTGGGAATTTTATGGTTATATAACCACCATATTTACACAGCATTCCAATCAAAATCATCTTCATGACACCCCAATAGGTTTCCTTGTTTCATTTTTTCATCATTGCAGTCTTATTTCATCACTCTTCAAGTTCTTTTATACTCCATACCAGCGCAAACCCTTCTACTCATTCCCTTTCACTTACAGTGTATTTCTGCTCCACCCCAAACCCTTTCAGCATGCTGTGCATTCATTTTCCTGGAGCTACTCTATGCTCTTCCTGTAAGAATTCTGTTTTTACCTTTGTCTTCTCACTTGAAAAGAGTTCACCCAGAAAAAAATTGCTAGCAGGAAGGCAAGGAAACCCAAACTGACTGAACAGATTGTGAGGGTTAAAAACATTATATAATTCAAAGCAATGTCTTTATTCTCATTTAAAATAAATAAACTTGTGCTAAGACTTTGCTAAATACAAAGTACCCCCCAAGGTCTTTAGGAACATGACTAAAATATACTTATTGGTACAAAGACACTTTCAGTTTACTGAGACAGTATATTTCCCTGAGGAAGGAAGCAGTACAAATTTAAACTTTAGTAAAGATAGATAGATAGATAGATAGATAGATAGATAGATAGATAGACAGACAGACAGACAGACAGACAGGATAAATAAGATAGATGAGATAGATAGATGATAGATAGTCAGACAGGCAGAAAAAATATGTAGATATGTGTGGCTCCTAAGATTTTTTTCTACTGTTTTATCTGTCCCATCAGGACAGCTGAATTGGAAACACTGTTTCTGGACCCTCATATTCTTGATTATGAATAAATAGTTGGAATACACTCTAACTTGACTTTTTATTTTATTTGAAGGCAATAAACTATTTTGAGATAAAAGAAAATTAAGCATGGTTAAATAAATGAATTGGGTTGTATTGAAGTTGTTACCTGTATTCAATGAAATACGGTAGATTCAAGGGAGAAATCAAATCATTTTATTCCTTTGAAAGGAAAAATCAAAATTCAACAAATTAAACACTGGGAAAGAATATTTGAAGGGGGCAGGGTGGGGTGAGGAGGAAAGAGGGAAACAAAGGAAGAGAAGAGGGAGAAAATGCAGCAAAAATATACTACAAAATTAAGAAGAGTGAAGAAATGGTTAGGTTGGGGAGGATTGGGTGACAATATTCAAAGGGGTGACATTAATGAAGGTATGTATTTTGTATTCACAAATTGCTTTGTTAAATGCCAATTGCTTTGTACAAGTATTTACATATAATTTTTAAAAGTTAAAATAAAATACATAGCCATGTTAGACTATGCTTATTGCCTCTTTGACAAAGTTCTTCAGTTTCAGACCAGGATAGGCAGTTGGCAAACTGGCTCACGACATCCCCGAAGACAAAAATACTGAAATAATTAAGAGAAATGAATACCTGGTTAAATAAGCATCACTCCATGGTGCTAAGTGATATGAATCATTCCATCTTCAGGCTTTCTAGTGTCACAATCAAAGCTCACTCTGTTGCTGGTCAGCCCTTCTTCCTTCTCCCTTGAACTTTTAACACATTTCAACACTGTAAGAACCTGATTAGCAGATGACTCATATGGGTAGGGGTCATAAATGAAAAAAATCTGTGCTACTCCCAAAAGACTATCTCAAGATATAATAGGGCTCAAGGTATTATGCTTCAGGGTGAAATTTTTCTTTTTGCTTTGGTGATTTGGAATAAGTGTGAGATCCTAGTCAAATAAAAATATCAGAAGCAGAAAGTACACTGAGAGCATGTTTTTAGCAAGACAGTTCCTACAAGGTAAGCATGAAATTCTAAAGTCAACAAACACCTGCACCTAAAAAAATAAGTCTATATATTATTAAGAAATAGAAATGCTGCTTTTGCAAATTGCTTTGAAATGAATAACGGGTATGTTAAAAAATTTTTGTTTTGTATATTAACTTTTAATTCTGTTTATGGCTCTATGAAGAGTATAATATAATGATCCAATCTCACAGAATTATTATGATGAGCATAATTCTATGTCAAATATATTTCCAAATGACAAATGTTGATTGCTAAAATTAGTCATTACGTAGTTTGTGGGCTAACTTTCAAAAACTAGTCACATTTCAAGTAAACTAATCACATTTCAAGTGCTCAAAATCCCATGTGGCTGAAGAATAAAATAATAATACAGATGAAAGATATTCCTGAAGTGTCCATAGTTATATAAATCCACTATGCCTTAAAAAGAATAAGGTAGACTCTCATCAGATTGAGAAAAATCACCATAGATTAAGTTGTAGAGCTTATAAACTGAAGTAATCCTCAGGTAAGTATGAGAAAATAAACTTGGTGTTATGGAGGTAACAGAGTCAATTCTAGAACATGGAAATGAAACATTTCAGAGGACTCAGTAATTTTACTTTCATCATTCATTTCTTTTCTATAGTTTTACTCATGAAATGAAAAATACCAATATCTAATTTTGACTTTCAAAATACAGCTACAGGGGCCTGGAATTTGGCCTAGTGGTAGAGTGCTTGCCTAGCATGCACGAAGACCTGGAAGTGATACTATGGCGCAAGTGGTAGAGCTCTAGCCTTGAGAAAGCCCAAGGACAGTGCCCAGACCTTGAACTCAAGCCCCACGACTGTCAAAAAAGAAAAATACAACTAGAATTTTCTTTGTTTTCTTCCACAGATTAGTTTGCTAAAATAAATGTTCTTTAGCTATAAAAAGTTGGGTTCTTGAAAAAAAATTAAATTATAAATTCCTAGTTTTTTTATTATTTGGAATAATACTAAAGTCTGATTCATCTAACCACCTGTTATTTGAAAAATTGCATCATTTATTGAATGAATAAGTCTTTTCAATCCATCATCAGCAAAATATATGAACCAATGAACAATTTTATAACCTTTAAGTGAATCTTTTACTTTCAGTTCTATTTGAAGAGAGCATTTATATGTTACTTGCAAATTATAAATAATAATTTATGTAAGTATGTTAAGACAAATATACAGCTGAAATAAAGAAAAAAAATTTTCACTAACTGTGCTTAATGGAAAATTTCACATCTGAAAATATTCCCCAGTATTATTTTGATCAGCTAGTGAGTGTTTTATACTTAATGAAAATGTTCCATAATAAATATTAATGTCAATATTAATTACACATGTACATGATGAATAAAATAAATTTTGGCTCTTAAGTTTCAATTGGATTTGTATAATAATGTTTCGATTAAAGATGCTTTCTTAAAGTTATGCATTTTAGTAATAAGATTAGCAGGCTACAATATTAAATTATATATACTTGAATAACATAATGACAGCCACTATTGTAAATTATCAAAATAAATTATGGAAAACAGCAGCAAAAACATATTCTATTTTATTTTAGTGAAGAGAAACTATAAGAAAATCATCTTACAACTATTAAAATAAGAAAATATTCATTGCAATGGAAGATAAGTGAAAGTTGTATTTAATAATTCTTAATTATAGATAAACTGGTGAGATTTTGAAAGTAGTCTTTTAAAAAATATCAGTTGCATCCCTTAACTTGAGCTAACTGTACTTTAAATCCCTTTCAAGTAACTATATATCCATACCTTTGTCTACTTAAAATTAGAGTACTTTTAATTTGCAATGACTTGATGGTTTTACATATACATAAAATATGAAAGCAAAAGCATTCCAAATATATAAATTTTCATTTCACACTTACAAATGTTAATTTATAATCAATGATACATTTTGAATTCTGGGCTGAAATAATCATACTGTGAAAGTGTTATGTCTATATTTAATACATATAAATGTTTTCTTCATATACTTCATGCTAATAATATTGTTATCTTCATATACTTCATGCTAATAATATTGTTGCCAATTAAAATATTCTTTATTTTTTTAAGCAAAAAAGTATTTTCTAAACAGGAGCTTTTGGAGAAAGCTTAAAAAATCAAACCGAAACCCAATCCAGGGACCATATTATTATTATTTTCTTTCTCTTTATTTTTGTGGGTCATGGCTCTTGAATTTGGCCTGCACACTGTCCCTGAGCTCTTCAGCTCTAGGCTAGTGCCCTACCCTGGAGCCTAGCCCCACTTCCTGTTTTCTAGAGGTTAATTGGAGATAAGAGTCTCGGGTCCTTTCATGCCCGGGCTGGCTTTGAACCTTCATCCTCAGATCTCAGCCTCCTGAGTAGGTAGGATTACAGGTGTGAGCCACTGTGCCCAGCTCAAATAAACTTTTTTTTCATATTTTTTAATTGTAATTAATAGAAGGGTTACATTATATTCACCAGCAGAAGGTGCATTTCTTCACATACATTGATACCCTTTCTCATGTCTTGGTCCCCATTTCCCTCCCCCCCACCTCCACCCGTCATCTTGTTTTCCCCCCTTACCTATCCAATTTCAAATAATCAAATACGCATTTATCCAATATATCAGACAACAAAGTGAAATACTGTAACAATATGAGATAACCAAGGGACAGCAAAAGAGATGAGAGATAACATAGTACATTAAGGACAACAATCACTCATTATATGGCTTTTATCAAATAAACTTTTAAGAATATAATTTTAGAATGATAGAATGTGAATGGATTAATCTGAATAGTTACTCCTTCACAGGAGGTTTTATGGAGACAGAAGCTGCAGCTCAAGAATCTCTGGGACTGGGCAAACTTGGAACTCAAGCTGAAAAGGACAGAAGACTAAAGAAAAAGTAGGTTTGGAGAAGTTATTTTTTTTCTTCTCATACTAATATTTTTTCATAGTTTACAGGTAATTATGAAGAGATTAATTGGAAACAAAATAATCCTATACCAGTGTTTTCCTAGCATTATCGAAAATGAAAATGCTCATGTTTTATTAATTTAATAAGCTATATTTTAAAATGAGTAGAAAAATCCTCAGCTGATAAAGGACCATTTCTTGTAAGTGACCATAACATTTATTTTAGAACTCAAGAAAACAAGCTATCTAACTTTGTATTTTTTTCTCCAGACTAAGTTTTACTCTTTATAATAGGGTGTTAAAGTGGAGAACTGTTTCTCTGATTAAATATAAACTTATTTTAGACTCACAGCAGACTGTTTTACATCTGTCAGGAAACTGATTGTCTTCATTCACATTTATAATATGGAACATTTAGATGTCTTACAAAATTGGCAAGTTGTAGTTTCAACAGTTGTTGGAAAGCAAATGAGCCCATAAAGAACATATTTTCAGGAGACATAGTAACATTTGGAGACAAAATAGTAGCTCTAGAATTTTTTCTTTAAAAGCAAAAATTTTCATCGATCCAGAATCTATTGTTTAGTTTTCCATTTTTTTCCATTCTCAAATATTTATTATATAATTTTTCTGTTTTTCAAATTTCTCTAAGAAAGAATATTTATGGCCTAAGTCATCATTCTTCAGAAGATAAGCCTTACGGTGATAACATGCAGTATTATTAATTATCTTCACATATTTTCCCTTATGCTTGACTTGTAGATTTTTGTGAGTATTAGAAAAGGTGCACTTACTAGTTGCAGAACATCCCACTATCTTGTTTATTAATCTGTTACTCTATATAGACATATGTGTACATATATACATCCAGATTTACAGAATTCTAGAGAGGAGAAAAATATCTTAAAATACTATTTCATGAATAAAATCTATTGCTCAGTTATATTCAATGACAAATAGTTTCTTTTATAGTTACTAATCACTCAAAATACATTAAAACATCAAAATTTGTTCAAGATTTTATTTTTGCTTAGTAAAATGAAGAAATTCTATATTTAAGAGCATAGCTTTTTTGCCAGGTGTGTTGGCTAATGCCTGTAATCCTCCCTACTCAGGAGGCTGAGATCTGAGGATCATTATGCCCTATTAACCACTAGAAAACCGGAAGTGGCTCTGAGGCTCTGAGCCTGGAGCTGAAGACTTCAGGGACAATGTCCAGGCCTAGAGTTCAAGCCCCACACACAAAAAAAGAATATAGCTTTCTGTGAAGAAGAAAACAAGTAACTTATTCTTCAAGAGAGTTTTCTAATTATTTAATTACAAATTGAAAGAAATAGGAAAAATTAAAGCCAAGCCTGGATATTGAAGATACAGTCCCTAATTTTCCCAAAGGAAAATTGGCCAATGATGTCGATATGACAGCTTTCACAATTGTACACATGGTTTACACTGATATAGACACAGAATCATTTATTGGTTGTTTTAATATGCCACGTTTACCCTTTTAACAGCTACTTAAAGTTGGATATTTTACTTATGAAATCATCTAAAATGCAATATTTCAGCTTTAGGTATTATTAAATTTATATTCTCTTGGCTGATCTATCAAATGTGTAAAATAAGTTATTATTTCCTAAGTAATTTTACAGTCCAAACTTTATTTTAGTTGTATACTCACTTTGAAGATCTGACTGTGTTTTGTTTCACATGTTTTGTAAAGATGTATTTATGAAATGAATTAAATGGAACACTTGTCATTTGTATTAAAGTACTAAGTGCAACTGCTAACATTTCTTAAAATAATTACTTCCTAGAAAATGATGGTATATAAATTAATAATGCCAACAAGGGGAAAGGCAGAGTCAAATAAAAAAACAAAGTATTTTCCTGTTTTGTTTTTGTTTTTGGCTATTCAATAAGATAAATTCTAGAACCATAAATATACAACTATTTTCATGAGACATATAAATAAATTACAATTATTCAGAGTTTTCTTAACATGATACCTCTTTGTTCCTGTTATTAGAATGTGATATGTTTTCATATGCATTTCATTAGATAGACAAATCACTCCTAAAATACATGGTTTCAAATTTTATTTTTTAATGGATCTTAAAATTGAGAGCTTGCTTACAAACCTTCTTACATCTATAATTTCATTTAAGCAATCCCAGTTTTCTTTTTGTAAGAGACACTATATCCTATTTTATTATATTTTAAATATAGTCTAATCTTTGATTTTCATATTTACTGGACATCTTTTAAGATTATGTCATTAAACTATTTTATTTAAAATGAAAACAGTAAGTGGAGAAGTACTTTAAAAATCTTAAACTATCTGTTTTTTTATAAAGAGTCACAAGTACTGTTTCTGTATTACATCTACTTTCCATCTAGCAATTCACAAATATTTCAAGACTTCACTTAAAACTGTTCAGTATCTACTATTTCATGTCTCATATTCTTCTGTTTCTGGAAATAAGCAGAGTTAGGGAAAAAAACCTTACTTTTAAACTTTGCTAGAATATTAGTTATCTAGAATTAACAATCTGTACCTTAAGTTTAATTGAGAGAAACCTTCTCTAGAGGTGCTACTTATGACAATTACAAACCATACTGGGAAGAATAATTTTCAAGAGCAACCTCTGAGACATTCCTGATTTTTGCAAAATTTAGAGACTTATAATGTTGGCAGTCTCAAACAAAGGTGTCATTGGAAGTATACTTACCATCTGGAAAATTTAGCATGCATAGGTGAGAACTGTTATAAAATATGTGTTTCTATTTTAATCCTACTTTTCCTTTCATTTCTGCTATGGGCATTAGTTTTGCCTATTCCTCTCATAGGAAATAAATAATTAGTAACACTGGATCTGAAAAAAAATCTCATTTGTCAAGAAACTCTTTTCTGCATGTCTCCTTGCCTATTTTTCCAACAGAAGTTGTTAGAAATGTCTAACCTATGTACAAGCTGTTCTACCTAATCTAATTTAAGCTTATTTTTGCTTTAATTTTTACCTGTAACCCCATCCTTTGCTCTGTCAGGATTATACAAAATATAATTAATACCTATAATAATTGTGGCAAACTTGAAACTTACCCAGGCAGCAGTCTTTGAAAATTTTGGATTATGTTTTGTCTTCCCTTTCAAATTTGACCAAGTTCTTTCTCTCCCTCCCCCTCTCCCTCTTCCTCTCCCTGTTTCTCTCTCTGTCCCCCTTTCTCTGTGTCTCTATCTTTCTCTCTTTCTCTCCCCTTCTGTATCTCTCCCCTCCCCCTCTCTCTTCTTTTCTTCTTTATAGCCACCTGGTGTAGCTCTCTTAAAATGTGAGGAGAAAACAATTTACAATTTATCCTTTATATGTAGTCTCCATGTTAAAGTTGTTATTCTTTAATTTTCTCAGTGTGAGCTCCCTCTGGTGGTATCTTGACACAAGGACCTATTCCTTTTTCTATGTCTAATTTTAATGGAGTGCAGATATCTTTTCCTTTTTAACAAAAAACATTTTTCCCTTTCTAAGGCAAACCAACTGAGAATTTCATCACTTTCCTTTTGTTCTTGTCTATTAGAACTTGCATTCTTGTCTCAGCTCTCCAACCTTTTAAGAACAAAAAGACACCTAAAACTACAAGAACTAGGATAGTTCATTAAAAGCAACCACAAAAAATTAAAATTTAAAAAGAAACAGCAATAAATAACAGAAATAACATCAAGACCAGAAACTTACATGGGTTAGTCTAACAAAAAATAAATTTTTAAGTCAAGTTCAATTTCTATGAATTTTATGTAGAGTCTAGATTTATGTACTTTATAGTCCAATAAGTATATATTTCTGGACACAGAATTTATTTGATGATTTAAAAAAGAGAACCTTTCTGGTTAGAGATTAAGATGTTACCTTTTCCTCATGATACTTTTACAACAGAGCTCATATATATAACAAATGTATGTGTGTGTGTGTGTGTGTGTGTGTGTGTGTGTGTGTGTGTGTGTATTTTGTGCATATGCACGTACATGACTTTCTGGAGTAGCAAAATTCTAACAAAAGTTATCTGACACAGAAAAAGCTTTCAATCATAGTTTTCTAACATTCATTGAGATAAATTTAACTTTACCTTTACCTTTACCTTTACCTAAAATAAAATATTAGGGCTAGGAATTTGGTCTAGAGATAGAGAGCTTGCCTAGCACGCATAAAGCCCCGGGTTTAAATCCTTGATTACCACATACACAGAAAAAGCCAGAGGTGGTGCTGTGGCTCAAGGGTAAAGCTCTAGCCTCAAGAAAGTTCAAAAACAGTGCCTAGGCCTTACACACTTTCCTGTGTGGACTGGCTTTGAACTGCAATCCTCATATCTCAGCCTCCTGAGTAGTTATAATTACAGGCGTGAGTCACCATCAACCAGATTGTCTCCTCCTTTTATACAAATTATGTCTTTTTTTAGTAAAAAGATATGCTGAAATCTCTGTAAGTTAGCAATTGAACTGAAAGACCAGACATTTGAATATACTGAGTAAGTTATCACTTTCAATCTTGAGTGATAATATTGATGATATTATATGCTGGAATTTTCTACATGCTTGTACAAGGATAACAGTGATAAATGGAGTTCCTACGTGAATCAATACCTCAACATCATTAAAATGAAATTAACATCCCACCTCTGCTTTCATCAGCATCCTCTCTAGAGAAGCCGTTTCATTCTGGGAACATGGTAGTCACAGTTAATCAGAACTAGTGCATCTTAATGCTAGAGCTTCAAAGGCATAAAAGTGAAGCTCTGTAGACAGTTAATTTATTCTCCTCACAATCCTTAGGGTCTCTTTCAGTGCATAATCTTTAATGTTTTGAGATTCTACATTTTTAATCTTTGCCATTTGGAAGGTTGAGTGTGCATATCTCTAAGCAGAATAAATGTCACTGCAGATATTCATACTCCAAGGTATCAAAAAACTTCACAAAATCCACAATAAATATTTATTAAGTGTATGTTTGCCAAATTTAACTTATAAATGAATGCACACCAGAAGTCTATTTGTAAGACGTATGGTAAAAGCATCAAATGCGTTTTTTTCATCTAAAAGCTACATACATTGTAGTAAACATCTTTTTTCTACACAAAAATGTTTTCTATGTGTGTTCTCAGAAGTGCTAGGATGAAATGTCTTGCATAGCTCATAAATTCCCACTTTATGTGGTGGTCCTTTCTTCCCAACTAGTGTTTGATGTGGTTTTAACATTCCTTGTGTCTACTTTTTGCTTATGATTACTCCTATCTTCTGTTGTATTTTTATGCATTTATTTCATCCTCATTTTTATACAGTAATGATAAGAACATTTGTTTTATGTAATGACTGCACAATAATCTTATTGAACAGGAGAGTCAATGTTCCATTAATTTACCTTTTGACTTAGTTTTCTTGAGACTTTGTGGCAGAATCCACTGTTTTCATTCACATAGGAGAAAGAATGGAGCACAGAGGTACAGAGTGTATATCTCAGAACTCAATTATCCACTGGATTGTTTAAGGCCTCAGGCATAGAATGCATTTTAAAATGCATCAGCCAATCTCAATTGGATTTTTACTATCTATAATCAAGCTTACAAAGCAAGAAATCAATTGTATGCCACATATGAAACTCACAGAATTTATTTCTTCTTATCTGCAATTTCAGAGCCTAAGTTCATAAGTTTATGAAGAGATAACATTGCATTGAGCCAGGTGTGGTTGCTCACGCCCATAACCCTAGCTACTTAGAAGGCTGAGATCTGACCATCAAGGTTCAAAGCCAGCCCTGAGACTCTTATCTCCAACTAACCTCTAGAAAACAGGAAATGGGGCTTGGCTCAAGCATAGTAGCCTTGAGCTGAAGATACAGGGACAGTGCCCAGGCCCAGAGGTAGGTTATAGCCTTGAACTGAAGAGCTCAGGGACAACACCCAGACTGAGTTCAAGCCCTATGATCCACCAAACAAACAAACAAACAAACAGAAAACCAAAACATTGCATTGATCTGTTAGAAGATCCAGAAGATAAAAGGGAGACAATTTAAAGGTTTAAGATTCCCATTTGAAATATTATATATATATTAGCTGATAATATTCATATCTGAATATATGCTAACACCACCAAAGTTTGGCAATAACTGGATATGTTTTATTAGTTAGTAATATAGTCTGTTCTTTAGCAAAAAAATTATTTTGCTATTCGGAACAGTGAATTTCAATTGAAGAATATTTAATCTTGAAAAGAACTGTCTTCCTGTTATCCTAATCTTGACAGTTGGCAAAGGAGAAATGATGTCAATGTACGTTTGTGGAAAAGAGTGTGTTAAGTTTTATGAACCGAAATCTTAAATACTTTATTCATAGGAAGAACTTCTCTGCAAATACACTTCACCTCTTATGTGCAGTTTGTATTTCTGTAATTGTGAAAGCTCTTTATGAAAGTAGTTTTTTTTTGTATTCTGCAAAACAGACTTTTGAAAGCCATGAGCTAATGTGCTTAATATTTAAAATGAGCTAGCTGCTCAGAATGGATTTAAATTCATTGACTATGGAAATGCAGGAGTTGCTTAAGTGGTATAAAAGTTGGCATAAATCTGTACAAGAAATCTTGCACAAATTGAGACTACCAAGATAATAGAGCTTTGAGTAATGCCTTCCAAATTTGTGTTTCCTGTGGGATTTCATTGTTTGTTTTTTTTGTTGTTATTTTGTAGAGTGTGATGTGAGGCTTGAACTCAGGGCCTGGGTGCTGTCCTTGAACTCTTTTTGCTCAAGGCTAGCACTCTAATATTTGAGCCACAGTTAGACTTCCACTGATTAACCGGAAATAAGAGTCTCATGGACTTTGAATCATGATCCTCAGATCTCAGCCTCCTAAGTAGCTATGACTACAAGCGTGCACTACCCAGTGCCCAGCTTCCTGATTTTTTAAAGTAATTTATTTTACATTTTATTAAGCACATATTTTATTGGTAGGTGTTCTGTCGGTAGAAAGTAATGAATTAAGAAGATTTCACTGTGTACATATTGAATTAAATAATTTTATTAAACAGATTCCTAGATACTTATAGGCTAGAGATTATTTCCATCATTGTAGAAAATGGCCTCAATTCTTTTGAGCAATTGTCCTGGAAAGCTCCAGTGTTTCCTTTTTTTGGGAACTTCTAATAGAGTTCAGGGATTTTTGTGGCAAAAGAAGCATTTGAAATTTTTTTAAAAAAACTGAAAAAAATGATTCCTATGTTCTTAATTTTTGCTTTTTTTTTTTTTTGCTGGTCATGAGGCTTGCACTCTGGGCTTGGGCATTGTCCCTGAGATCTTTAGCTCAATGCTAGTGCTCTACACTTGAGTCACAGCACCAACACTGGTTTTCTGGTGGTTAATTGGAGATAAGAGTCTCACAGACTATGCCCAAACTGGTTTTGAACCATAATCTTCAGATCTCCACCTTCTGAGTAGCTAGGATTAGTTAGACAAGTGCTTAATATTTTATCTGTACTGTTTATGATATGAAAAATATGACTTGAATTTCTTTGATGTTATGGTGACAGTTTTTTCAGGACTTATATTGCTGTTTATGTGAAATTTTAAAGAGCTTTCCACAACTGTTCTAGAGCTAAGGCCAAATAATATGCATTCTTCCCAAGTGCTCATTTTGTTAAAAATTAATGGTTTCTCTGAATGAATACCTTTAGAGGAGGCATGTGCAGGGTGTTTCATTGCACGCCAAGCTTTTCTATATAACAATTGTGTAATACAAAAGAAAATGCTCTAATGTGTCTAATCTCTATGCGCAAAAAAATTATGCCTTATATTTTGTTGGGGAGAACATTTTTTATGAGTTGTAGTAACAGTTTCTTTTCTCAAAAAATTAGCCTATTATGCTTATGTAGAAATTATAAGCAATACTCCCATTGCTTTTTTTGTTGTTGAATTATTTAACTTCCAGATTTTCTCAATGCTTCTACTACATCCCGGGGAATAAGTTGGCACTTCCAAAGAATCTGTGGAGTCAGTGTGTTTTGCAATGGTTTCTGGTAATGTTAATGAATTGATCTAGCTCATTATTTTTTCAAAGAAAAGCAACATTTACAAACACATGTTCAAATAAATAAGTATTTCTTCTGAAAGTAGCATGATTGGCACAGACTTAACATTTATTTTTTCCAGTTCAAATCGAGGACAAGGTAATGGGGTAAGACCAGAAAAGCTATCCAATTCTTTTTCATTTCTTCCTGTTCTTATTGCTGGCACATACATATTTACAACATAATTATTATTGCAGCACTTGTTTAAGTAGAACATATCTGAACTTGGATTGGACTTTGAAATTTTATTTTTGTTCCTAAATAATGTTTAGAGGCTTGAAGCCCCAATTCACTAAGAACTGTGACCAATTTTGAAGAATGTCAGAATCCAGGTAGTTTAACCTTCAGACCAGTCAATACTTTATCTACTTTGTGAAGCTGCCTTTTATAGAGGTCTTGGCTTTTCTTGAAATTTAGCAGTAGTCTCCTATTGCTACTTAAAAATCCAAGTGCCATTCAGAAACCATTTGTTTCTAATTGTAAAATAACAGATGAGGCCAGAGGTAAAGAATCTTCTTTACCAAAGTACCCTGATTTTTCTCCTGGGATATACTAGAGGCTGGGAAAATGTGGCCATGCATGTTTCAGAGTGGCTCATGCTGAAGATAGACTTATTGGTCAATGATTACCACTGTTTTTGACACAGTGAGTATGTGTATCATGGTGTCATTAATAAGAAGAGGAAACAAAAGCACCATGTCATTCTCATATCTGAGAATTCTCACATCTGAAATAATGCTTTTCTTTTATTCCATGGCTTTCTTTGGATTGAAATGTATCCATTAACATTTGTGTGCTTTTCTTTTCCATCCATCCTTCTCCATCTCATGAAAAGCACATCTGGGTAAGTTGGCACACAATGGCTGCTGAACATGGTGATTTTCAGCACCATCTTTTTCTTTTATTTGTAGTGTTTTCTCTTTTCGGTTGTGACACAAGCTGCACTGCCTCTGACCTAAAGTAAAAATCATCATGTGTATTCATTTACACACAGGGGGAAAAAAGGAATCATTGGTTCAGAGAAATATTCAAAATTCAAAAACTTACATTGGCCTTTCAGGAATGTCTGTTTCTTTGATTCTATTAGATATGCGTCCAAAGACATTTTCAGAGTTTATTTTCCCTAGTTCTCAAGACATTCCTCAAGAGCTAGTGGAGGACACACAGTCATAAATCACTGATAGTCACAGGATTTGTTAGTGCCCACTGTGTTGCATGATGAAACCTGCTTTCTCTATGGCTTGTGGCTCAGCTCTCCGCATATTCTATTCAGGGGATAAACTTACTTACTAACTACAGAAACTGCACTCATTTAGAAGAGGTCAAATGTTGAGTTTTCCCAACAAAACTTGTACACTTAGGGAAGCCAAAGCAATATTTGATTTTTGGCTAAATATGTATTCATCACACTACTTCCTGTTCTGCTGGTTAAATTTTAAATATTAAGTAAAGAAGAATCCATATCTCTCAGATAGCAGTTTTAATTTAAAATTCCTCCTCAGGACAAAGCTAGAGGCTATCATCAAGTCCTAAAACAAATTGAGTTTCAAGGTATAAAATGAAATAACGTTTATCAAACATTTACATAGCTAGATTTTTGCATTGGCAGCATGGTGAGCTCATTAAAACATTTTGTACTGGAGGAAAGAGGTACTACTTTTAGATTAAAACCACTTCCCTTTTCATAAATGAAATGGCTCCAGTGAGATGTGAATGGAAGAGAATGAAGAGAATTGCTACTGGATTTATGAGCATTTTATAGAGTAATACAAGGTTATATACATTTTATTGATTAGTATTTTTGTAGTTTCTTTCTAATTTAATTTTTAATATCTAGTTGCTATTACCAATAATATCTAACATGACAATATTTGCTTCAGTTATGATAATTTATGAGATAAGGAGAGCTCCGATGAGATGCTGTTAGAGTTTTGTTTGGAATGCTAGACAGTGAGACTTCGCCAAATGAATGTTATAAACTTCTACTTCAAAAAGAAATAATAATACTCTCAGTTTTAGAATTTTGAAACACCATTTTCATGTCATCCTGTACATTTGATTTTCTATTTTCTGATAGCTTTCAAGTTTCATTAGCATTCCATGGTTAACTGGTTAATTAAAATTGCCAGGAAAATAAAATTAGTCTCACAATCCTTTATTGAATAAAATATTGAAAGAGTAAAAAAGAGGGGCCGGGAGTTTTGCCTAGTGGTGGAGTGCTTGCCTAGCATGCACGAAGACCCGGGTTCAATTCCTCGGTACAGCATACATAGAAAAAAAGCCCAAAGTGGTGCTGAGGCTCAAGTGGTAGAGCTCTAGCCTTGAGAAAGTCCAAGGACAGTTCTCAGGCCTTGAGCTCAAGCCCAGGACTGGCAAAAACAATTTTTTTTTAAAAAAGAAAGAGATAAAAGAATAATTCCTTGTAATAAATGGCGGTAAGACACTGATATCATTGCCTGTATTCTAAAAGTGAATTTTGAGTTGTCTTGCACATACATGCTCTTAGTACTTAATTGAAGCATCATATCTCAAAATTACTTCACTAATACAGTCACTAGAATAAAGATTAGGAAGGAAGAATGTCCGAGAACCATACCACAAACACGGTGAAGGTGACTTGGGAATGTCTGAGCTACCTGTGTCACTTAATTAGGAATTCAAAACAAGACTGAATTAAAAATCCCACTTCTCCCACTTGATTATTGCATCCCCTTGTAGTCCTCAGTATTTTCTGTGCTTGCTGGTATTATTTTCTACTCTCTGCTCCCCACCAATGAAAGCAAAAGAATATATAACCTCAAAAACACAGAGGTTGTCAACTCAAAGTGAGTGAAAGACATCTGAAAATTAGATGAAGCACTTAGCAATCTAACTGATAGCCTCATAAGTTTGAAAATTTACCATTGCTTTCCAGTAAGTCCTCAATTACTATCGGAAAGTGCAGCTCATAGGGTCTTGCAAAACTCAAATTGTCTAATGGAAAGTAATACAGGATCCTTAGTTTTAAATAACAGCATGAGTAATTGCATTGCTTAATCACATTTGTGTATATGCTTTTACATCTTTTTATTGGCTTTGAAAATAATTAAATTCAACTAAATTGAAGAAGATAAGTATGTAAATCTCTACTTTAATTTCTAATTTTTTTTCCTGAGAGTATGCCCTACATTTCAGTATAGCTTGAGTAAAAAGGAAAAATTTTAATGTGAATGAACTGAGGACATAAAGTAATCAATTTCTTTCAAATCGAGCAGTCCTGTGTGTGTTATTGGAGTCTAGATAAAACACTACTTTTCAAATGTGTCGTGGATTTTTGTATATTGTTGCTGAATGTGAAAATATGAAGTAACAGGATGTGCACACTTGCACACACAAAATTACAGAATGTTATGCTCTCAATCAACCTTAATGTTGAATTTAAAACTGAATTTTGTGGTGCTAAATACATATATTTAGGTAATCAGTGTTCTGAAGCAGCTGATTGAGATTTGTGACATAGTTTTGTTTAGAATAATTATGTTAAGTAAGAAGTACTTTTTCAGCTTAGAGATGTTTTCAGTTTCCATGGAACAAGATTTCGTTCACATTTGCTGACCAGAATTTCAGCTAGTTGTTCATACTAGTTTAATTTTAAAGAATTAAGAGAATTGACAACAAGTATGTATTCCAGAATGATGGGATTTTAATAAGCTTATTATAGACCAGCATGAAATCCAGTTCTACCAATTCTACCTCCATCTCACATCCTGGATTCTGAGATTGCAAGGAAGTGCTACCACATCTGTTGTAACAAAGCTCATTTGTAGCTGACATTTGAGTAAGATCATGTTCTATTTATCCTCTTACATGTGGGATTTTAATGATACAAGGAAGGTTCTATACATAGTAATCATGTAAAGTGATATTGCACGAGAGAGATTTATTCCCTGGAAATTATATTAGAATAGGTTCAACTGTCAAAACCTTTGGATTTATACATTTTTAAATCAATTCACATATTTCTTCTGGAATTATCAATAATTATGTACTTGTTATATGCAGCAGTACACCAATAAAGCCACAAAGGTAATTTTTCAACCAGAGAAAGACTACATTGCAGGCAGTCATGAAAAAAACCAATTGAACTGAAAATAAACAACTTCATGGTCAACTTTTCCATTTCAATTATATAAACTACAACAGTATTCATTTGTTCAAGAAGTTGTCTATCGATAGACAATGAAAAAGTCAATGTTCCTTTTCAAAAATAAGATTGTGCATTGACACATGTGACAGTAGTTGATATGAACCTTAACCATGAACCAGATAGTCACATAAGTGTATGGTGATTCTAAAAATAATGAAGCCATAGGAAAAGATGGGATGCTCCTCATTTTTGTGCTCACATGAGAAAGGTGCTATTATTCTCCTTTTGCAGTTATACAGTTTCAAAGAACTCAGTTAGCTAAAGGGCAGTATGACTCTGTGAACAAGTTGTGGAGGTTGAAAATTTTTGCTCTGCCATTCACTGGCTCTATAATTTCACACGGCCTCTATTGTTGTGTCCTCAGCATATACTAATGTGATTCAGAGCACATCTCACTGAAGTGTTATGAGGATGAAACAAGTTAAGAGATAGATAAATAGATAGATAGATAGATAGATAGATAGATAGATAGATAGATAACATATAAATTACTTAGAATAGTTGCTCAATAAATGTATACTAGCTTTTAACATGATGCTCAATAATTAATTTGCATCTGGAACCTTCACCCTTTAAAACCATTGTATTGTATTTCACAAGAATTTGAAGTTTTTCAAATTAACAAAAGAGAACTCTAGATAATTCTCTACTATAACATGGTCTTAAATAGTAATATCATTTATTGAAAGTACTTAAGTAATGTTACTCACTTTAAATGAAAAGTATAGTCAGAACAATAAGAGTATATGCAAGTTTTAATTTTGTGTAAGAGAAGTAATTCTTCCTGGGAAAGTCTTAGAATAATGGCAGGAAAGAAGTAAAAGTCTGATTCTCTACCCTCACAACCCGTCATCATCCTTTGTTTGACAACTGTATCTCTAGCTGTACCTCAAAACACTGGACTCACAGTTATCTATACTCAACAGCCAGAGAGACCTTCATGTGGAAAATTCATGTTACATTCCTGATCTTATACCTTCTGATGACTTCTCAGTGCACTTTGAAAGACCCTATTTCCTATAAACTCCAAGTTCACCAGATTTTGCTTCACTCTAGGCTAGCTCCCCAATTTCATTCCTCTCAGCCCCTACTCCTTCATCCCTGAAATGACTCCCATCATGCTGTCCTTAACTTGATTCCTTTCTTTTGCTCAAATAACCAATTTCAAACCTTTCACTGTGCAAAAATATGCTTATTTCTTCTCCTTGAAATATTTCCTACAAGGGTTTCACTTCCAGCACCTTTTCAACAGGTGTGTCATGAACTCAAATATTGCTTCTTCTAAGGGATCTGCTCAACACTAGAAACAAAGTAGTTCTAATTGCATCACTCACCACCTAACTAACTTGCCTAACTACCTTAGTCTATTTTACCTTCTCTTGGCATAAATCAATGCTTCAAATTTTATTGATTTATTTGATTGATTGTTTTTGAGACCTGATCATACTCAGTAACCCAGGCTGGCCATGAACTCAAGATCCTCCTGTTATAAGTGGATACCACCAGCTCTGGCTTATGTATTTATTTCTGTTCCTCAGTGGAATATGGATTCTTTGAGATATAGAGGTCCTGTTCATTTTATTCTGGCATATGCAAAGCCTATTAAAAATCAGATGACTATGTTATGGTCAACTGAGTCACAGGGGCTTACAAAGGCCCCACTCTTGAGCCCTAGGAAAGACCCAATTATCTACCACCAAGTTAAATAAAACATTAAAAGCATAGTCGGGAAGATTGCTCAATCCTGTGGGACCCATAAAATGAAAGTGTACATATATTGCCTCAGGACCATGATGATGATGGTTTCAGAAAGGAAGCAGATTGGGCTGGTGGCCTGGTGTTTGTCAGGTTCTGTGTTCAATCCCCAGCATCACAAAAATAGAAAATAAAAAAATGTAGAGGAGGAGGAAAAGAGTAGAAAAAGAGAAGGAGGAGAGGAAAAGAAGGAGATTTCTTCAATCTTACAACTCAAGATGAAGTTGTTTCGGAACATAAAGCACAATATCTGCATAGATATTGCTCTTTGCCTAGCATGGCAGAAGCATATTTTGCAAATGCAAGATATGAGGCTCTTTTTCCCAAGGCATTCTCCCAGTCAGATACAACTGCAATAGCTGGAGAGATACTAAACCCAAAGAATTGAGCCTGACATTTTCGTTGGTATTTAGCCATTTAAGCAAACATCATACCTGCTTTGTTTTGAGTGAAAGCTAGAAATGGATGTCTCTACATGTAATTGACAATTAAATATGTACAAGTCTTTAAGTCTTATTCTTGCTCTGTCTCTGTCTCTCTCTGTCTTTGTCTCTCTCTCTGTCTCTCTCTTTCTCTCTCACTCTTTCTCTCTTTGGCAGTTCTGGACTTTGAACTTATAGCCTCACACTATACAGAATTCTACCACTGAGCCTCATTGCCTCCCATTCATTTTTGCTGATTATTTTGCTGATTATGCTTCTGAGCATAATTCTCAAAAGCCACAAATTGATGCTTCCCCTGATTACTGAGATGACAGGTAGATGGTATTATGTCCAGTTTCCCTCTGTTGAAATGGAAATTTCTAGACATTTTGGCCTGAGCTGGCCTCAATCAAGACCTGGGAAACACATAACATTTTCAGAAGTGGACTGTGTGAGTTACACGCAACCCATTTTAAAGTGTGCAAATACTTCATAATTTTGGTACCTCTAATTCCCTAATAAAAATGGTATCATAAATCCAGGATGATCCTGTTAAGTTAAAGTGTGATCATATAACTTCTCTACTCATACCTCTCCAATCACGGTCTCACCAAGAATATGATAGTCTTCCATCTAATTTTTCTGACTCAACCCCCACCTCACCCAGAAGTACTAATCCACACTCAAATCACATGTTCTCTCTGACCATTCCCTATCCTTTATCTTTTGCCCCTCCCACCACCATGCACTTCCTACCTGGACCTTCCTTCGATTTTTCTCCATGAAATTGACCTTCTAATTTAACTTTTATTACTGAGTAACTGTCCAGTAAAATACAATCTCAAGAAATAGCAGGTGATTTTATGTATTTAATTCAGTGACACTTTATAAGTTTACAACATAATTGTACTACCTACTGTGTATCTCTACTTTTTTTTTATAAATGTCCTTGATGCCAGTTCAGTTTCTGCAACATCATCACCACACTCTACCCACTGCTAATTCACCAAAACAATAGCTGTTAATGACTAAAATCCTCACATTCAGCATGTTCAACTTTGCACCTAAGCAACTCCCTATATGTTGTATATGTTGGAAAGTTTCATATATTTATTTTTTATCTAGCAAGTGATCTCCTGGGAAACAGATCCATGTCTCTGTTTTTCACAGTAATACAGTCTTAGGTCATAGCCGGTTCTCAATAGATACTGAATGATACTGAATGCTGTTTTTTTTTTCCTTCAGTCTACGTCTATAAACCCAGCTCTCCTGGTGAGACTAAGCTATAAAATATGATTTTTAATGAATTAACATCATTAGGAATCCCAAGGGAACAGGGGATAACAGAGAAAGTAGAAAAGGAAACACATGTGTATTTCACTTAGCATTCAGATTATCAGTATCACTGTCCAGAAGCTTACATATACAACTTAATTATGAAATCTACTCCAGGCTGGGGGCTTCTTCAGGAGGCTAAGATAGAGAATTATGATTCGAAGCCAGCCTAGACAGAAAAGTCCTGAGAGACTCTTATCTCCAATTAACCCCTTAACTTAGATCTTTTAAAAGTATTATCTATTGAAAATCTACAAAGACTTTGTAATGAAAGTCTTGTTAGTAGTAACAAGTAAAATACGTAGGTGTTTTAATGTAGAAATGCAGTCTCTCACAATAAGGAACTAGTTGACTAACAGCAGATAATACCCAAATGCATTATTTTGAAGTCAGTTTAATATTCATGATACATTCCGAGGCACACACAAAAATACCCATTTGATTGCCAGGCAATTGTTTTTCTAATTTAATTTAAATTCAAATTTAATCAATACTGATAATGCCATATATACCTACCAGCGTGTGTGAAATTTTAAAAGACTGACAGTACCAAGTGTTATTCCCAAAGAAGCAACCATAATTCTTAAACTTTGCTGGTGGAAATAAGAAAAAAGATTGCATTGCTTCAGAAAGTAGTTTGAATAAGTAGTTTAAATAAGTATCTAACCAAATACTTATTGCACCAAACAAATACACTCATATTGCCAAGCAATTTTTATACATTTGTGTGTATATGTGATTATGTCATTTAAAAGTAAAGACAATATATTTCTTGTTATATTCCTGGGCAGATCTATAATAATTTGAGATTCAGTGGAAATACATACTTGTTTTCACCATAATATATGCTTTCCGTTTGGTTTTTCTATGTGAATGTCATCTCTAACATCTTAGTAGCAGAGACAATGAAATCATACCAGTCACTGGCAAGTCTCTTTAAATCATCTTGTTAACAATATTTATTTTTGCTGAAATGTTCACTTCCATTTAAAAGGTTAGCGACTATAAGTGCAAATAAGTATACTGTTGAATTTCTCATTTTAAATTATTCTCTAGTAGTGAAAATCAATTTACATGGGCATTCCCTTCAAAGGAGGTGTGGTTTTCAGCTATGGGGGCCAAAAGATCAGAGCAGAGAACACTGAAAAGTGTCAGCAGCACATGCATGGGCCCTGGGTTTGAATGACTTCATAACAGAGCAGCTACTGCCAAGTTTCAAGCCATAGGCCACAGGCTCCTAAGTGCATTTGTTTGAAATTACTGTGTTTTGGTCTTCAATAGGCACACTCTCTCTCAGCAGTGATCCTGGCTGTCTTTTTTTTTTTTTTTTTTTTTGCTTGGTATAACTTTGCCTGATATGTCTTTTGTAACCTTAATACATATTCAGTTTTGATAAATGATGCATGCCACGCTTGAAATGCATGTCTCCTAATTGTTGACACTAGCATAGTCTATAACTCAGATTTTCCAAATCTCCAAAAAGTTGAGATACAGGTATAACTCCCAAGACAGATCCCCGGACCCACAAATTGTATTAAAATCAAGCACATCATGACAAAAGAGGTTGAAATATTCAACTATATCTTCTGTCTTTATTCATAAACATTTTCTCTTCTTTTGAGATAGTAAGAGATAGAAAAACATGTGGAAGAAGCTAACCTTCGATTGCAAATTGCATATTAGTCTATGAGCCATTTCCTCATTTTTGATCATTTGCTGATAATACAGTTCAGCTTATTAGTTCATTGGGACTTTGTATTCAAATTTTAATGAGTAAAACTTAGAAGAAATTATTCCTAGATGTAACTTCTAATAAAACCTTTAATTTTTAAATTTTTATTCATTACTCTAATATTCTCATTATCTCACCTTAAAAATATTTAAAGCTATTATTAGTTGCCTTAAAAATATTGTCATTAAAAACCAGAATGGTCTTCCATATTATCTGACATATGTTCTTTGCTGTATAATTCAGGCATGAACTTCTTGAAGAAGCTCGGAGAAAAGGATTGCCTTTCGCCCAGTGGGATGGGCCCACTGTGGTAGCTTGGCTAGAGGTAAGAGAATCACACCTATTAACTCTTGAATCAATCCTCATCAGTTAGATGGGATTTCAATGACTCGTTTCTGAAATCAGAGCTTCCCTGTAGCACAGAATTGTTCATCAGGAAGTATTTGATTTATCTCTAGATTTCCAAGCATGGTAATTTCACTCTTATAAGTTATGTTTGTGTGTGTGTGTGTGTGTGTGTGTGTGTGTGTGTGTGTGTTTGTATGTGTGTGTGATTGAAAGAGAGAATGAAGCCCCTAGTATAATGAAAGGAGAATTTCTAAATTCCACTTTTTTTTGTACCTACAGGAAGAGATTCATAACGAAGCTACACAATTCTTGTTGTAACAAAAAGTCTCTTCCCACCTATTAGTTCTCCTGACCAGATTTCCAAAAAAAATTATATCACATAATATTTTCCTACAGCTTGTCTTAAATTCCTGAATCTAATTCATATATATATGTATATATATGTATATATATATATATTGTCTAGACCCACAAGGTTTGACACTTGAAATAAAGTAGATGTGTCACTATGGTTTCTTCTATGCCAAACATTGAATAGTGCTTCAATTTAATTAATGTTAACTAAACTAATTATTTTAAATAGTTAACAAAGCAAGAGCTACTTCAGCATTTCCTTCATTATAGATTGTTCTGCCCGCCACAAAGTGGAGGGCAGCAGCCAGAGGAGTTGACAGTGAGCAAACTACATATTTGACCTCGGAGGGTCCCTTCATGGAGCCAATCAGCCGGCTGCACTGCCCTTTCCTTCATTTCTATCCTGGCTATAGCAGCTGCTCAGAAATACCCATGTCAGGGAAAGGACTTTGGCTGTCAGAGGCAAGGATATGCCATGTTTTAATTGGGTTGAGCCTCTAAAATCATCTGCCTTCATTATCATGTCAAATCTGTGATTAGTGAAGAAAATGTAGTCTGTTTTGACTTGGGAAATAGACTTTGAACCTGGCATGATGACTCACTCACGCCTGCAATTCTAGCTACTTAAGAGACTGAAACCAGAAGGACTGTAGTTTGAGGCCACCCTGGACAACAACCCCTAGTTAACAAAAAACTCTCAGTTCACACCTCAGTACTGAAGAAACCAAACAACAAAAACAAAATCCCACAAAAAACTATAAAAGCCGGATGTTCTGCATGTTGCATGCCTGACATCCAAGCTGTAGTGGGCAGCAGGAAGAGATTACAGGACAGCTCCCAACAGACAAGAAGCTATCTAACAAATAATAACCTGGCAAAACAGTGCTAGAGGCATGGCTCAAGATGTAAAGTACTTGTCTAGCAATCCAAAGTACTCAGGTCAAAATCCCAGCTTCCCAAAGGACATATATAGGACTGACAGAAACAAGGTTGGATCTAGCTTTTACTTCACTCTTTCACATTAGAATTTCAGCACATTAGTAATCAAAGTTATTTATTGCAAATATATCTTTTAAATTATTATATTTTAAAGATCCATTGAAAGAAAGAAAACAACATGACATCTCAATAATGATACGTGTTCTTTGTTAGGATTTTACTCTGCTAAAATGAGGTACAGTTTGACGAGAGCTGCTATTTTGGCAAATGATGCACAAATTCTTCAGATTAAAAAAAAGAACAGATTTCCTGACAGTAAGGTGGTAGGAAATGACAGGTAGTGATGAGGTAGCTAATTAAACCTAACCTGAGCACACAGAAATTGTTCATAATGTGATTCAAATTACAAGATGGAATAAACCAGATGAATGAATTGGTGATTCGGTGAATGAGAGCTCCAAACTATCACCTCCTTTCACAACTCTTTGAGTGCATCGTCTGCAAAGAGAATTATAAGATTCACACACCATTTACTCACATCAAAAACTCTTTAAAATCTAATCATGAGTGACATTGATAACAATAGATTGCAACAATTGGAGTTCCATTAACCAGCATGGAAATCACAAGTCTTAGAAGCAAGGGATAGGAAATTATTAGTACCTAGTAAAGCTAAATTTAGATGTTTAGTTAATTATAAACTAAGAAAATGGCTCTTCTGTCTTCTGTAATGTACCTGTCACAGTAGGTTGTTCCTTGTGCCTTACTGTTGGAAAATAATAAACAATACACTAGATTTTTTATATTTGTCACAGACCAGGCCACATTGGATCAGAAATTTGACTGTTCGATTCACTCCATATCACCCTCCATAATCTTTTAATATTGTGTTATTTGTACAACAAAAGATATCTGTATTAATTATATATTGCTGAGTAACAAGTTATGCTCAGAAATGGCATTTATTAACTCATAGATTCTAGGTTTGGGATATTAAGTTGGTAAGCGGAAAATTCAATTTGGCTGTAATATGGACTTAGATCAAAACTGCAGATCCTGAAATGGTACAGCAGTCTCATTCTGTGACAATGTGTCTCTGCACATAGGATTACAAATTAGACTGATAAATTGAAGTCGCTTATTAGACAACCATTAATTGAGTTCCTTCACACAAAAAGGAATGTAGTGCTGTGAAAAAATTGCCTTTGTATTTCTAGTACCTACTGGTCATTAAAATGTACTCCCTGAAGCCAGAATTGCCTGCTTCTTGTTTCCTTTCTTACCAAACGTGTTTTCAGTAAACTACTAAATGTCTCTGGCTATCTCACCCTTCTAAAGAAATGCTAATAGAATTCATTTAGTGAGGGCTAGGAGTTTGGCCTAGTGGTAGAGTGCTTGTCTATCATGCATGAAGACCTGGGTTTTATTCCTCGGAACGACATACATAGAAAAAAGTCGAAAGTGGTGCTGAGGCTCAAGTGGTAGAGCTCTAGCCTTGAGAAAGTCCAAGGACAGAAAGCTCAAGCCCCGGACTGGCCAAAACAAAAAACAAAAAACAAACAAAAAAAAAAGAATTCATTTAGTGAGATTGTGAGCAGTACATGCATTCATATGAGTAAGCTGCTTAGAAATTCCATTTAATGTAAAAGTCACTCAAATCTTAACTATTGTTGTTGTTGTTATCTATATCTGTATTTTTCTGCCTATCAGCTCTGGCTAGGAATGCCCGCTTGGTATGTGGCAGCTTGCAGAGCCAATGTGAAAAGTGGTGCCATCATGTCGGCTTTATCTGACACTGAGATACAAAGAGAAATTGGAATCAGCAATCCTTTGCATCGCTTAAAGCTCCGATTAGCAATCCAGGAGATGGTTTCTCTGACAAGTCCTTCAGCTCCTCCAACATCGAGGACGGTAAGTCCCACTTCTGAGCAAATAGCAGCCGTTTTAAGTCCACAGAGAAACTGTGCCAGCACATATTTCAATGTCAGCATGAATTATTCTAAAGAGATTTGGCTTGCTTTTCATTAACCTTGCTGCTATTTTTAATAGAGTCTCAATTGAGGAGCTGTGATTCATATCCCACTTGAAGCCTGAAACCAAGTACAGATTCTTAGCTAGCATTTAGACTGAAGTTTCAGGGCTTTTTCCCCCCAAACAAAAGATTCCAGGTTCACTGATTTTCAGAATTTTCCTTTTACTCATGTAATATGCTGGCTTTTCTGAAGAAGAAAAGTATACGTAAGTATACATTGCCACGTCGTGCTTAACTCTGTATGCCTTTTAGGTAATGTTCATTTATACAAGGTTTGATTTTCTGCACCTAACAAGTAGAATACCTTCTTTCAAAATCAGTTTGAATCTCATTTATAAATCTTCAGTTCTTTTAGATGGTTGTCTTGAATCTAATGTCAGGAAAGACATTATAGAAATAGGCAATAGGGCCGGGAATTTGGCCTAGTGGTTAAAGTGCTTGCCTAGCATGCATGAAGACCCGGGTTCGATTCCTCGGTACCATATACATAGCAAAAAGCCGGAAGTGGTGCTGAGACTCAAGTGGTAGAGCTCTAGCCTTGAGAAAGTCCAAGGACAGTGCTCAGGCCTTGAGCTCAAGCCCAGGACTGGCAAAAAAAAAAAAGAAAAGAAAAGAAAAGAAAAGAAATAGGCAATATAGAAATAGGCAGGCTCTAGCCAACAATCGGTGTAATAAAAATTATTTCTCTTCTAATGGACAACAGAAATCCAAATAAAGAGAGATGTAAAAGTAAGCCATTTGGAAAAGGAAATTACAACTTTCTTTGCTTTGTAATTCAACTGGAAAGTTAAAAAAATACTTGGAAATGGCTCAGGTAGTCTCACTTTCAGCATGCCTAGAATTCTTCAGACGTCTATATGAATTACAAACCTTGCATCTTTGACATCAAGAGGATTAGTTATTCTCTCCTGATTAATTTTAATGTATTATTCCTTCGGTTCATTTTAATATTTACATTTCTGTCATGATGCTTTCTGGGATAATTTAATCAGGTGAGAACGCAAATTCTTAATAACCTTTAGGGGCTTGCCTTGCATTTTCATTTGATAACACTCACAAAACCAGTGCTGGAAGTAAACAAGGCTTCTGTGCCACACAATGTAAGAATGCTTGCTTTTGCTGGTGCCAAACTTGCACCCACATCAGGCTACAAATGGGTCATATCCTGAGGAAACATTAATTTTTACCTTAGTCCCAGTCCTCTGTTAGAAACCTGTTACATTTTTATCTTAATATTTCAGCAGTTTTTATAGTATGAAGTATATACTTTTAGTTCTACCTAAGAGATGAAAATTTGAAATTTGAGTTTCTTACAATAGTCATTGAACTACTCTTGGTAAGTTTCACTAGACAACCTACTCATTGAATTAAGGGGAAATTCTCAGTGTAATTATAGAGAAATGGCGTGACTAGAATTTAAGTCCTTTGAAAAAATTTGATCACAGGAAACTGGAACTGTAAAAATCATTTGTGTGACACAGATAATGTTGGCTAGCAAGAATAACTGTTGATTTACATTCACTATCTCAGACATATAGGGGATGGTAGCACAAATATCCAAGGGCAGAAAAACGACAAAGGGTTCTTTTATTCCTTTCATATTTGCCTTTATATTCTTTTGATATCTGGTCTCAAGTCACCTGTATTTATGATACTTGCTTTCAACTTTATATTGACAATCCATTTCCTCTTTCCAAGGATACTGATGAATCAAAATTATGTGTATGCCATTTGGTTAATGAACAACAAAGTACTGGTGTCATCATTTTCCTGAAGAAAAAAAGTTATTATTTTATAATCTCTCTTTCCTTATATAAAAGTACATTATTATATTGTGTATCATCTTTCTTCATTATATTTCCAACATACCTAGTTATACAAATATAACATTATATTTATATATTTTATATAATATATAATATTATATATTATACATTATAACTATAACTAGATATATTTGAATACAAAGCTTGCTCATGCTCACTGTTCTGAGAATCACAGAAATACCTTTTTTTAAAGAAAAGTTTTTTAATTAATTTTTTGATAGCTCTGAGATTCAACCTCAGGGCTTTTCAGGCTCTCCCCTTGCTTGCTTGGCTGGTGTTTTGCTACTTGAGCCATGCTTCCAGTACTGCCTTCTGCAGATTACATTAGAGATGGAATTTCATGTGCTTTTCCAACCAGTTGTCTAGATGTAGCTGCCTGATTGGCTTGTGTGAGCCATGCAAGCATCAGGCTCACAGAATTATCATTTTAAAGCCACAGGATCGCGACCACATATTATGCCTCTGGTCCCCTACATCATTTGAGAGTATGAAGGGAAGGCTGAGCATCCATATGGTATCTGAGGGCTCTCCTGCCTGGGTAAAGTGGGGGCACTATATTGAGGCATATTTGGCTTACAGAAGTGCTGCCTCTCTTTTTGCTCTGCTTCCCTTTCCGGATTCCAATACTAACCTTTGGGCTCCTCACTAGCCTTCAGGCAACGTCTGGGTGACCCATGAAGAAATGGAAAACCTGGCCGCTCCAGCAAAAACGGTTGGTCTTTACAGCTTTATTGAAATTGAACAGAAGTTACTGGCTGCTGTTGGAATGGAAATAAAACCAGCTTGTTTACTACAGACCACAGAAATAGGAAAAGATCATCTAGATACATGCAAAGATGTTAACATATTTTTGTAACAGCTTTATTTTATAGTTTTTGCATTTTGAGAAGTTGGAATGAATCAGGAGTTTATTTCCACATTCTTGTAAATACAATGAGTTCATAATATGCATTCATTATGAAATTTTTAATGATTATGTTAATAATTTTGCAACATTAGCTTTTTAGTAATGAATATTATTTAATATTAAGTATATTCACAGTTCATACATAGTTTTAATCTAAGGTCTGTTAAAGGAAGGTTTTTTAATTACAGAATTTCATATAATTACCAAACTCTCACACTGAGTTTAACCCCTAAAAAGTGTTTTATTGATTTGTATTGAGAAGCACAGTTTTAAATGATATCTGTGTGCCTAATAGTGGTAGACTTTTAAAAATATGACTTTTAAAATATACTTAGTCATTTTTCATATCAAATATCAAAGTTTGGTATTTCATCATAAATGTTATCTCAAGCAGCTGATTTTAAAAGTTGTTTTATTCCTATTTGAATAGTTCTCCAGAAGTTTGTGATGTATAATACAAATATCATATATTAATTTCAGTTTTACTTTAGATTGTTATGTTTACTTTTTCACACTGAAATATATTTAATTACCACAAAACTTTTTAGAAGCAGTTATCAATTTTACTTTATTAATTTATATAGTATTTATATATCATAGACACAAGCATACTCTACATATATAACCAGAAATTTGTATTTACACCACATAAGATTTTTGAGAAATTACATCTACCGAATAATTACAATAGGTTTGGTAAGAACCAGAACAAAATCCGAAAAGTCCCATATTTCATACGTGTACTATTCAAATTAGAATTAGCTCGAAAATATTATGTTGATGGATAGTTTTGTTCTAAGAAGTTTACTATTATGCAGTGACATGAATCTATGTACTTCTCTGTCTAGGTATTAAGATTATACGTCTGTTAGATCATTTTTACTAAATTCATTGCAATTAATTTATGTTTAACCTGCTTTATTAATCATTCCTGCTGCTAACACAGAAGGAATCTGAGGAAGGAAGCTGGGCCCAGGTAGGAAATTCATATGCTTGAATATGATTATAATTTAGTAGGCTATGTGCATATAATTTATGAAATTATTATAAGTTATAATGCTTAAAATGAATACTCTTCTGAATAATTACATTAACGTATATACTTAATTGGATAATATATTTAGTATTTCATTTTTTTAAACACCATGATATGCAATCATTTATATCATAACTAGCCAATGGCATACTGATTTTTTTTTCTACCTTAAGTAATGACCTGTAACTTCATGTCTCTGAAATTACTCTTTAATATACTTTAAAAAATTGCTCAAGTAATTCTAGCTACATGCTACACTCGTTATTCAGCATTCTATCTTTTTACCCTTATCAGTCATTACCCTATTTATTTACTGAGGTTTCTATTTCACATCACGATTCACTATTACACTATAGAAATGCAATAGCACTGGAAAAGGATGGTGGTGGAGTAGTGGCTGACAGATAAATTATATAAAACCAGTGATATAAAGAATGACCCAGTGGTCAACATTGACAAGACATAATTATATAATTCTCAAATTTTACTGACAAAATATGTCTAGACAATACATAACTACTTTAGCATATAAATGAATTGGTTCTTTTTTCTATAGGTAAATTCTTTGAAAAATAGATGGAGAGTTCTGTTAAAATATTTTCATGATGAACATTGTTTTTTCCAAATAGGATACTCTTTATGAGTCATATCTTTTAATTACCATCTAATCTTATTGGTTAAGTAACTTGACTGCTATAAAACAATTCTAGTGTCCGGTTTTTCTGCAGACTCTGGCTTACGGAGATATGAACCATGAATGGATTGGAAATGAATGGCTTCCTAGCCTGGGATTACCTCAGTACAGAAGTTACTTTATGGAATGTTTGGTTGATGCAAGAATGTTAGATCACCTAACAAAAAAAGATCTTCGTGTCCACTTAAAAATGGTGGATAGTTTCCATCGGTAAGTTTTCACTTACAAAAAACTGTAAAGTGTTAAATAATACAGATTTATGAGTACAAAAATAAATATTTCAGATATAGAAAATGTGTTATTTGATCTCCGTACTTGAAAAAATATATTTACACAACAAACTACAATGACCACTATATGGCTCTTTTTATATTCTATGACCCCATTTTGTAGAAATATACACGTACAAAACTATTCTCACAAAGCATACATTTGCTTTCTCTTGGCTGTATTTTTATAGGATTCTGTAACTTTTATGGTTTGTGTGTTACTAAATATTATTTATAAAGAATGAACAAAATGTATAGTTTTGATACTGCAAGTACATGTACACAAAGTTATTAATTTAGACATAGACTAGAAGAAAATATGGCAGACAATGCTATGAAGGACGAGTATGGTTTTGTTTTTACACATATCCTTCAACACTTTTACTTACTTGCATATTAACTTTCAAAAAGAAATACTTGAACGTGCTGTTAGACAACTATGAAGAAACGAGTGAATAAAGAACAATCTGCTTATTCAAGTTATTACTGCCTACCCAGGAAACAGAAACACAATTCTGTGCCATGAATGTTAAATAGTCACTTGAACACCTTGTATGCTAAGGGGCAAAGCTAAAAAGGAAGGTGTCATCAGATCTAGTTATCTGAAGGCCTCTCCCCATTGGCTAGCTGATGCCAACTTCTCTATCCTCATATGTCCTTGCCTTTAGGAGTACACATAGCTTTTCTTCTAATGGATGTCCAAATTCCCACCTTTTATGTGGGGATGGATCAAGATGATTGGATTAAAGACACCCAAATGGTCTCATTTAAATTCATTGCCAGCCCAACCACATATTCAAATGCAGTCTCATTCTGAAGCACCAGGAATCCCAGCTTCAGTGCAAGCATTTTGGAAAGATAGTTCAGCTCATCAGATTTACAGAGGTTTTCACAGATTTCTTTCTTTCATTCTCTCATTCTAGGAACATTTACTCAATATTGTTCTTCCTAAAACATATCTAGTGTTTCAGTGTCATCTGACCACTAGATGTGTTTAATTTTATATACATACCTAAAAACTTATGAAATCAGGTAATCACTTGTCTCTCCCCTTGAATCCAGAGATTCACTTTTTCCCCCATCCCAATTTCCTATGGTTGGCATATCTAATATCAGAAAATCTTCTCATTTCCTTTCCTACTCACCTTTAATCTCTGCATTTTCTTTTCCAACTTAACACCATGACCACTTAAGTGGTTTTTCTATCTCTTTGGACTACCTATCTCCCCTGTGGTTTGCTATGCAATGATATTCTTCTTACCTAAACTACAAGCAAAAAGAAAAGATTTTTTTTTTGGTCAGTCGTTTCCATCTGAATGCTGTCGAATAATTCTCCTGAATGCATTTCAAACATGAAATCCCAGACTTCCCAGCTTATACCCTTATTCTCTCCACCTCCTTTTTCTTCTCTTATGTCTTTCTTTTGAATTTCTTTCTGTCTTCATGAAAGACATAATTATCTTTGAGTGAATAAAATATTAGTCTGTCAGCACATAATGTAAAAACAGCAAAGTAAAAATCAAATACTTTAGTGAATATCTTTACTCATAGCTATTTGTAAAACAATGCTGTATACTGGTTTCCTTTTTATAGTGAAGGATTTATGTACAGATTATTATTAACCTGATTTCCTAATTAGTGCTTATAGGCTTGCTCAAAAAAATTGCTCACATTCTGAGTAAATTTAATGTGCTTTCTTCTAAAAAAATAACAGAACAAGTTTACAATATGGGATTATGTGCTTAAAAAGGTTGAATTATGACAGAAAAGAACTAGAGAGAAGACGAGAAGCAAGCCAACATGAAATTAAAGGTACTATTCCTTTATTTTGTATGAAACTTGGGGGATCTTAGTGTTATTTTTTTTGTATTTAAGATGCTCTGTAGGTTATTGTGATCATCATTGAGTGTATTTGGCTAAAGATATTATTCATGTTTTGCCTCATTACAGCATGAAAAACAATATTTTCACATAAGAGAGTGAATATCCACCCCATTTGGGACATAGAATTAATTTTTTGAATGGTGATTCATTCCTATTAACCTATTAATTAGGCATTCTCTAGTACTTAAGTGGACTCCGTATAAATAGTTTTATCGAACTTCGGGTACAATATTATCATTATGATTGAGGAACATAAACTGTTATTGTGGTTGTTTTATAGCAGTTCATTTTTGGTTTCTGCCATTAGAATTTTACTTTAGTGGCTAGAAATCTTATTTTTTGTCATGTAAATTATGAGAATTTTATTGAGATTTTTTTACAGAAATTATGTAAGAAATTCCTCCGTATAAACAAGAAGAGTTTGTAAATAATTTTAGCTCATGGTGGTTCTAGGAGCACAACTAACTGTATGTACTAAAACAAATGCATGATTTGAATAAGAAAATTCCCAGATTTGCTGATGTATCACAAAAGTGCATTGTGGTGTTATTGATTTCGCATTACTTTTCCAAAATACCCATGATAGTCTACCTTCATAAAGTGGTTTATATTTTCAGCTTCATCTTCTCTGTCACCTCATGCTGATGGCAAAGATACAAACACATGTGCTAGCTGACAACCCCGTGGCCACACGGAAAGCCAGAGAGGTCTGGAGGCCTCTAAAGTCACCCTCCTGTAAATGCAAGAGAACTTCTTTAATCACTTCCAAAGGCTATGTTCTCAACCTAAACAACTTGACTAGGCCCTAATTAAATGTGCCACATCATCTCTCAATGCCACAGCACTAAGAGCTAAGCTCTCAGCACTCACAACTTTGGGAATACACTGAATTTATGTCAAGCTACCTATCCTGTATGTTAACAAGTACCTTAACATACAGGGGAAGGAATGATTTTAAAAGAAGAGTATTTGGGGCTCTATACTTATTAGAGCACAATGGATCTTTACTATCATTGTGAAAAATAATTTGTTGAATGACAGATATAAACAACCATAGGCCTTTAATTTGGGTAAACAATATTCATTCACTTTTCATATGTAAAGGAAATAGAAGGCTTATTACATAAGGGACAGTTTGACTACTGAATTATCAGTTTTATTTCCATGTCCTATTATCCAAGAATTACTGCAGGAAAGCATATTATCAGATTTACTGTATTCTCTATGATCAGCATTAAGGATGTCTATTCTCATGTTAAGTTCCTTGGAGTTACTTAAGAAAACAATACTGAATATAATGTGTCTTTGTCTTCTTTTAATATTAAGGTTTTATCACTGTTTTGTTCTTTTAAATTACCTGAATGCCATCGGCTTCTGTAGGCTTACTTGCGGTAGCTGTGGCAGATCTTAGACAGTACATTTACTTCTAGACTGTACTTGAATGCATGAGAAAGTAATTGGTTAAAAGCATTTTTTTTCTGTGTGGCTAATCATGGAGTAGATAGATATACAATGCATTCCTGTAACACTTCGTTTGACTCATTACTGTGAAGAAAGTGATTTCCATTATCATTATTTGATTTTTATTCATTATGGACACATAAGAAATAAAAGTTTATCTCAAAAACTGCATTCTTCTTCAGTTAAATTGAAATTTGGGGATGACTGGAGCAAGATAGACCCCATCAGTAAGTGTGGGTACACAATCACCTAACAAATGGTATGTTAGCTCAGAAACAGATTTTACCCTTTGCATATCACTTTAAAATTGTCTTTCTGAAATGCTTTTTCCATTTACCTTTTATTACAGGTAGACTTACCATATGCAATATTTCACATATAAAGAGATCTAAAAGAGAAGAATTACCCACTTGGCCCAACACTAAATGCAATATTAGCATTTACAAATAGTGAGTCTGAGTATAGACTTAAGGCGTAAACAGCTATGATTCATTGTGATTATATACAAACAACTCCATGTTATAAATAGCTGTTTGTGAGATCATAAATAGTTCCTCTTTCCGGTAATTGATCTGGTGACATTTATAGGAATAACTTTCAACTGTGTCTGGGGGTCTCTGTTATTTTCTGAAGTATTAATTAACCTAGACCTTAATAAAAAGGTTCTGAAGCGAGAAAAGTGTCAAGAATGTACTAACATCCAATTTGTTGCTAGGAAACAGTCAACACTGATCTCTGGCTATTTATTGCTTAGGCCAAGAGGATTCCTACAAAGCATTGAAATTAGGAAATAAATCTTGCTTGGAAATATATTTATAGGAAGGTGTCTGACATAAAATGAAACAGGGATATGTTGCTGCTCAGAAGCAGAGAACTTTAGCTTAGTACTTTCTTTTTCCTCATTAATTAATGTATTAGTTTATGGATTTGGTGAGTCTTTATTATTGTTACTTGTATCAAAATAGCTGTACAAAATTGTTTCAGTTCCACAAGTCAGAATATGAGTACAATACATCTTGATTGATGGCTTCCCTTTCAACATTCCATTGCATTTGCATACTCATAACTAAAAGCATGAGTATTAGAATTGCAATTGACATTATTATACAGAAATATAATGACAATCTAATATGTTTCCCTCTATGAACAGAAATCTAGATCTAGAAAAGAGCAGGCACTGTCAAGTCACGAATAACTTTAATACAAGAAACAGTGGATTTTATTGTGGGTGTGTTTATGATTGCTTTTGATTAAACTTTTGAAACTCTGGTTAAAAAAATATTGCATTTAGCAAACTCAAGTGCACATCTTCCCATCTTTCAAAGTATAAATGTAGCCAGTACTTACAGGGTACCCGTTGCTAATAATATAACACACTCCACATGCCTTTTTATGAGACCGACCACCACAATGAAACAAAACACTGTACCTCAGAGAAATTAACATGTCAGAACTAACCTAGAGATACTCAAGAATCATTTGTACTATAAACTTGCCAGATACATCTCAAAGGTTGTAGGTACCATGAAAGGAAAAGGAAAAACTCTAAGGCAGACATTATATTTCCCATTTTCCACAGACCTTCAGATAGAGTCGGCAATTGTAAGACAGGGGCATATACATTCTCCCCAGAACTTTCCTCTGAAATTAGATTATTCAACCCATAACAGTAAATAAATTAAGAGGCATGAAGCAGGTATTCCTGTAGCTTCCAGATTTACATACAGTGATTTTGCCAGCATATGAAGTGATGGGCAGAGACAAAAAAGTACAGACTTAAAGAGTAGATTCAAGAAAGCTAATCTTTGACCAAAAACAAATCAATAAACAGAAATGAACAGCTATTTGGAGGTAATTCAAGGCAGCTAAGTTTTAACAGGCTGTCATCTGAGGGAAAAATGTGATGCATGTAGGTAATGGCAAATCTGTTTTCTCCACTGCTTTTCTTATAGAACAATAGGGGTTGGAAAGTTGGAATTTAGAAGTATCAAGCCTATGAGGAATTGAAGATAAAAAACATCTGGAGAATAGGCAAATAATTATGTAAGCTCGGTAACTGGGGGGATATGGCAGCTCTTGTGATTAAATCTATGGACTGGTAAATAGTAAGCATATGCTTTGCCAAAGACTGGCAAAAATGTCCCTCCCCACCAAATTCTTTACCAACATTTGTGGACTCTTAGAATCATGTAATTAGAAGATAATTGTACTATTGGGAAGTACAATTTGGAAAGTTAGGTATATATTACAATGGAAAAAATGTAGAAGAGTGAAGTCAGAAAAATAGTTACATATATCTGCAGTTGATCTTTATTCTGTTTTTTTTTTTTTCTTCCAGAATAGTCCTAGGAATAATTAGAACTTGTACGTAAGGAAAATAATATCAAAACAGAAAATTTCAATATATAGTTTTATATATATATATATATATCACTCAAGATCACTCAATAGGAATTTTCATGTAATAGAATTGTCCAGTATTAAAATTAACAGAAACTCCATAGGCTGAGTACCAAGAACAATCCTAGAAACCCTGTGTAGCATTTATGAAGCCTTGAGGTTAAACCTCTGTCCCAAACAACTCATCAATAGAAGTATATATGAGAACTATCTCATCTGAAATCTGAAAAGAAATAAAAAGATGAATCATATAAAGCAGTCTATTATAAAGAGTCTAGAATTTAGAGTCTACAAAGGAGACTCTCTAAAATATAGGCAAGCAAGAAGAGGAAGGAAGCAGTATTTTAAAAGGTAATGATGGAACATAACTGTTAATGAATGAGGGCCTAGTGGATTCGATTCCTTGGTACCACATACATAGAAAAAGCTGCAAGTGGTACTGTAGCTCAAATGGTAGAGTTCTAGCCTTGAGAAAGCCAAAGGATATTGCTCAGGCCCTGAGTTCAAGCCAGGCCTGGCAGAAAAACAAAAAAGAAAAGCAAATGAATAAAAGAATTGGATACAAATTACAGAAACTCAGTGAATATCAAGATAGGGAAAGAAGAGATACAAATACAAAATACAAAAGAAATAATAGAACATCCAATGAAAATAGAAAAAAATTGATAACAGAAGTACAATAGGGCCGGGAGTTTGGCCTAGTGGTAGAGTGCTTGCCTAGCATGCACAAAGACCTGGGTTCGATTCCTTGGTACCACATGCATAGAAAAAAGCTGGAAGTGGTGCTTAGGCTCAAGTGGTAGAGCTCTAACCTTGAGAAAGTCCAAGAACAGTGCTCAGGTCCTGAGCTAAAGCCCAAGACTGGCAAAAAAAAAAAAGAAGAAGTACAATAGATACACGTAGACAGAACAGAGAAGAACTTGAATGTATAGGTAACATTCAAAATAATAATACCAGCAGTATTTAAATTTTACCTAGAATTAAAATCTATAGCAAGTATTTTTCAAAAGGCAAGAAATGAATAAATGAAATTCAGTTGTTTGAAGTTTTTGCATTATGTAAGAAATGGTTTTGATTTTTGGTCGGGGGTCTGGGGGGTACGGGGCTTGAACTCAGTCTGGGCACTGTCCCTAAGCTCTTCAGCTCAAGGCTACCACCCTACCCCTGGGCCTGGGGACTGTCTCTGAGCTCTTTAGCTCAAGGCTACCACCCTACCCTTGAGCCAAGCCCCACTTTTCATTTTCTAGAGGTTAATTGGAGATAAGAGTCTCAGGTCCTTTTGTGCCTGGGATGGCTTTGAACCTTGATCCTCTGATCAAGCCTTCTGAGTAGCTAAGAGCCATCAGGGCCAGGCAGAAATGTTATTTTTAAAGCATATATATATATATATATATATATATATATATATATGTGTGTGTGTGTGTGTGTGTGTGTGTATGTGTGTGTGTGTGTGATGACAACATATTGTAAACTTTAAATATTACTAATAAAAGAATAATATTAATTCTAAAAACTTGCAACCTAATAGAGAAATGGAATAAACTTTTCATAAACACAATATTAAGTCATAGGAAAAATGAGAGAAAAGGCAATTCTCTTTGCCTTGTGCCTTCAATTTACCTTTATGATAGAGTTAAACTTAGATATCTGAGAAATAATTATAAATGAAAGTGTATTAACACATGGTACAACGGATACCCCTTAATGCAAGAATATGAAAAAAGAGCATAAAGGAGATATTAATGCATATACTCACTAAAGTTCCTATAATTCCTTTCTATATTAAACAATACCTTAAAGCAGGAAATGCATAACCAAAAGTTGAGCATTTTATAATTAAAGCAATTTGTATGCATCTAATATGTAGAGTAAAATCTGACTTCCTAATTAGAATTAAGGTAAGGTACACACGTCACAAGTTGTTGGGCTGCTATAACAGAAAGCACCACAAACTGGGGACAAAAACATGAGAAGGAGTATCAATGTAAAGTAATGCACCTACTATCTGGCGAATATAACTGTAACCCCTCTACTAATTACAAAAAAAAATAGAAACAGAAAATAAAAAAAGAAAGCACCACAAACTGTGAGGCATAATCAATAGAAATGTCCTGAATTACAGTGATACCACAGGGAAGCATGTGGTCAGTGAGCTTGCAGGTTGGTACCTTCTGGCAGCTGTGAAGAGGAATCCCTATCTGCCTCTTCTCTGTCCTTGCCTCTTCTTTGGCATAGATAAGAATCTACTGTGTATATATGTACATATATGTATATAAACACATACATACAGATAATTCCAGGTTAAAATAACGCAATATTTAAATAGTAGTTGTTTTACAGTTTTGATTCAGGATAGTACTGAAATCTGATTTGCTCTGTTATATGCCTATGTGGGGGGGAGGTGTCTTTGTGTTTTAAGGCATTGATAAGAAGTATCTCCACCTGGTGGTACAAATTCTAAACTGCAGACATAGCCACACAGCTCTAGCATGAAAATTGTGAGGAAAGTGATAAGAACCATTCTGAAAATGACAGCTTCTTTCTAGACGTAATGTATAAATAGCTAGTCATCAGAAAAGCATATACATCCAACAAAAAGGACTCAAATACAAAAGGGAGTTTATCAGTCAACAAAAATGTGATGTGGCCAGTACTGACAGCTCATTTTAGCCAGCGATTCTGTTTCTGTTGCAAAAGTCCTGCGGCCTAACATGACCTGTCCATTTCCCTAGATGTTTTGGTATGGAGTAATGATCGAGTTATTCGCTGGATTCAAGCAATTGGACTTCGAGAGTATGCAAATAATATTCTTGAGAGTGGTGTACATGGCTCACTCATAGCACTGGATGAAAACTTTGATTACAGCAGCTTAGCTTTATTATTACAGATTCCAACACAGAACACCCAGGTAAGATTTTCCATGCTGTAGATTAACTAGGTCTGAGCTTATATAGTCACAAACAAAAACAATATGTCACAATGTATAAGATTGTGGATTTATTCTTTTTCTAATAGGATTTATTCTTAACTGGCACATAAAGTCATAAAGAAACATATTAGCAATATAATATTACAATAGATGAATAACTTCTTTACTGTTAAAAATTAAGGGTAAACACATGTATTACCATATTGTCAACAATTTATAGACCCTTTCTTTCTAGCTTTTTAGTAATGCACAGAACATTATCAGTAGTCTCCTTATTGTGGAATAGCACATGAGAACTTCTCACTACTAGTTAATTTGTAACCTACTACTCATCAATCAATCTTCCTAGATTATCCACCACTCCCCACCACCGAACTCTGTTAACTCTCATTCTGTTCTCACTTTCTGTGAGATCGGCTCTTACAGATTCCACATCTTAATGAGATCCTATGGTACTTGTCTTCCTGTGTCTGGCCTATTTCACTAAATACAATGTGTTAATGAAGGTTAGCTCCCTCTTTGAAATGTGTCAGCAGAGTTTGAAATCCAAATGACTGGATTTCTAGCTAAAACAAAAATCATCAAAATTAAAAGTGAATTCAAGGTCATGAAGCCCAACTTTGTCCCTTCTGACTACCAGACTCCCCCAAACAATATCTCTACCAGATGGCCTTTTGCCTCTCTGAATTGTATGTCTCTCTACTTTAAATATCTGAATTATACAGACAATTAACTTTTAGTGTGCCATTGATTCCCAAACCTGGATAATTATTTAGTCATCAGAGTTTCACATAAATTAAAAGTAAAATCCCTTAATGTATATCATTTTAAAGTTTCTATTTGAAATACTTAACTGGAATTAAATATGAATGTTGGAGTCAGGTACTCTCAACCTGACATTTATGTGAGGCTATCTCTGTACTGTCACAAACACAGGAATATAGTTCTAGATAAACACTGACAATGAACGGTAGAGATGCAGAACCAAAATCCTTAAGACCATGTAACTAACACATGCCTTGTTATGCATTCACAGATGAGTATAATTTCTTTCAACATGAAGTGTTTATGTAGTGATGGTAACTATAATTTTGTACCAACAGGCAAGACAAATTCTTGAACGGGAGTACAATAACCTCTTGGCTCTGGGAACAGAACGGCGACTGGATGAAGTAAGTCCTTAGCTAGCATTTAAAGGAGACTAGAAAAGAACAGTGTTTGCAAAAGTACTGGGGAATTAACCAAATATTTAGTATGATCTAGAATTTTGCCTATGAATATTTAAAACTATTAAGTGATGGTTCTTTGATTTTTGAAATTTATATAATTGTCTGTATTATCATTTCAGTATTTACAAATACCATGAAGAATAATTCAATGATTCTTTCATAAACAGTGATTATAAAACATTGAACATCATTTAAAACTGTGTAAGCATTACATATGAAACTTATAAAAAGGGGTATGAATCCATATATATGATATATGTATATATATGTTTAAATTATTTGGAAATCAAGAACATGTAAGAAAGCTCCTGAGATGAATGAACATAAGAGAGACCAGAAAGCTGCACTGACAGATAATTTCATAGCCACAGGTGTTTTTTTAATATGATCTTACTGGAAGAAGAAGACAGGGAGCCTTTTTATGTTGTGGAAAATACAGAGAAGCACATGTTTGTGGTACAAAGTGCGAGTGTTTCTTAACTTTAAGACAAGCCATTTAAATGATATTTTAATAATTCTGTATACAAATGGGCATGGCAAATGATTTCCATATTATAAAATCCATTCTGTCCTTTGTGGAATTTAACAGAAAAGCTCTGTAATGTTGACCATAGCTAACTTCAAATAAATTAATACAATCAGGATACTAATCAATGTTGTTTAAAGTCCAGTTAACACTTTAATGCATTTAATCTTAAAAATTATAAAACGGCTTCACGTTAATTCCAAAAGGCAGCTTTATAAGTTTCTATACTTCTGAATATAATTATTCTTACTTGAAGATATGTTAGTAAAATGCACTAAAGATCTACTGTACTGCGACCTTTTAGAAGGTGGCTGGTTCTTAAAGACCTGTTTTGGTATAGGCACTACCCTAAGTGAGCGAAGGCTTTGCCACCTGTAATAAAGAAATAGAAGGGTCTATTAACTAGGACGTCACTATTCTTTAAACACTCTCCCTCCTTTCATATTTATTTGGGATTTGGGCAGTATTGGGGAACTTAGAACGCTTCTGCTTGCTTAGCATGTGCCATAAAATCTGAGCCATAACTCCATCTTTTTCACTAGTTGTCTTTGACACAGGGTCTTGTTTCCTGATTAGGCATGGATGTGAGTTGTCATTGACCTACTTTAGACATTCTGTTGTTGCTGTGATCACTGGTATTTTTCCACGGCACCTGGCTTCACTGTGAAAATGGAGTCACGTGGACTTTTTCACCCTAGCTGGCTTGGATCCATGATATTTCCAGTGTCAGAATCCATTGTAAGTTAGGATGACGGGCTGACAACACTGGATCCAGCTATGACTGGAGAATGGGTGTCACTCATTTTTGTGTTCTGACTGCCCTTGAACCACCATCCACTGACCTCAGTCTCCCCACTAGCCAGGATAACAGACACAAGCCACTGGTACCTGTCCTTTTCTCCCCGTATTTTTAAAAGTATAAAATATGAATCCATTATTCAAACCCTATAGTATCTTTTTTTAATTTTTTTCCCACATTTTCTTATTACAAGCCTATATAGTAAAACAATTTGTTTAAAATCATAATAGATTTGATGAGCACACCCAAATTCTATTAGAGTAATTTGAAAAGAGTTAATGTGCTTTATAGACTTTGAATTCGATTAAAAGATATCTTCTAATCTTAGAAAGATGTTTTGCCTATGATGTCATAGCTCAGTAGCTACATTGCATTTGTAATTCAAACTCACAACTTATTATTTTTTCCACTTTTATCTCATGTATGATCAGCATTACATGGACAAATAATGTGACGTAGAGTTTTGTGAGACACATGATTACAAAGGCTAACTGAAATAACTTCTCCAAGTGCAAAAAAGTCAGAGAAGGCCATACTTTAAAATTCTCTTTGTTTTCTACATATACAGTGTCTGGATGTCTGGAATTATATGAAAGCACAGCAGTTGAGGATAGCAGACAACTGTTAAACTTATGAAATCATTGTCAAATATAAAGAAAATTTACATTGTCAAACCTTGGGCCTGTCCAATCCAGGCAAATGGTTTACCATAAGAGTGTTTCCCCCAGACAAAATTTAAGACTAATAACAGAAATTCAAGCAGTAGTTATATCTAATCATCTAAAATTTATCTTGCTCAGATTGATTTCAAATGTCGCTGTCATTGACAGCCTATGAGAAATACCATTATTCATTTATGACAATAATTTGAGCCAAATATCAGCTGATTAGTCTAAGTTACCCAAGTGAAATCATTTGCGAGAGCAAGGCAAACACAGCTTACTTGAATCTGACTTCTGGATATCAAAAAAATTGCTGCCCTATGGGAGAAATGTAACAATTCTAAACAACAAGATGTGGAAAGATTAATATTATCTTTAGGATTAAACCCATAGAAAAATAGAAGCCAGGTGCCTGTAATCTTAGCTACTCATGAAGCTGCGATCTGAGGATCAAGGTTCAAAGCCAGACCTGCCACCAAAGGACCTGAGACACTTATCTCCAATTAACCACTAGAAAATGGGAAGTGGGGCTTGGCTCAAGGGTTGGGTGGTAGCCTTGAGCTGAATAGCTCAGGGACAGTGCCCAGGCCAAGTTCAAGCCCCATGACCCACAAAAAAAGATACAAGTTAAGTGCTAAATTACATACTGCGTTTTAGGAACTTAAAAGGACATAATTGCCTCTATATAGTTATTTTTATGTACATAATAAGAAATAAGAGATTGCTTTTGTAAGGTATAACAGAGTGAGTACCAGAATTCCTTGACTAATAAGGTTATACATTATGTGTTTTAGTGGACTTAAAATTGCACATGTTATTAAAAGAGTGAATCCACGATTGCAAAGAATTTTTTTGACAAATTACAAGGTGATTCTTCACTCAAGTCTAGCAGTTGCAAATCTAGCTATTTCCTTAACACAGAAGAGAATTTAGAATTTCGCATCTTAGTCACCCTATCGCAAATAGGTATTTCCCACAATATACATGTCATGTGCACATGAAAATAGCATTTACAAAGTGTACAAATAAAACACAGTTCATCTAACATAGGCTTCAATTAAGCCTATCATCTTATCACCTGATACCAAACAGTTGGCAAGAAGTATAACTCTGTTCCTTTTTTTAAAAAAAATCCAACTTTGGAAAACTTTCAGGTTTTCCAAGAATGTTTAAGGATGCCAACCCTTACATATGAAATCAAATTCAACATTTTATGAAAATATTTTTGTTTCCAATCTCCTATGTGTTCATTTTGTAATCAAAATGCTATGATTTGAGACAAATCACAGCATAAAAGTTGAATGAAAATGGAAAATGTCACAGGCTTCTAAGTACAGTGTTTTGTACCTGGACTACTTTAGTTTTGTTACATCAAATTATAACTCCTCTCTCTCTCTCTCTCCATATATATATATATATATATATATATATATATATATATATATATATATATATACTACACACATACACTCTTAACTGGCAGAGTGATGACAAGAATTTCAGACGTGGTTCGACCTGGAGAAGACAGTTTCCTCCTCGTGAAGTGCACGGAATCAGCATGATGCCTGGGTCTTCGGAAACACTGCCAGCTGGTTTTAGGCTGACCACCACATCTGGGCAGTCAAGGAAAATGGCAACAGATGGTACAGTACTTCTGCGGTTTTGCTTATATAGGAGAAAGCGCGTTTAACAAAACTAATGTTGTTCTCTGACTCTGCCTTGCTTCCTGGGATTGATTCTTCTCCTCACCTGGTCTGCTCTGCTTGAAATTTACTTTGCTTTCATCAAAACCCAATCCCATTTATAAACTGCATGAACATTTACACTTGGCATTCTATTCACCTGTTAAAAGTAGTTTATCAGCATCCTAAAGAGAACAATTTGGCTAATGTCCACTTCTAGCAATGACAAGGGGCACCCTTGTTGTTTTTATTCCTTTACTCTGCTATTCCCAATGTGAATAACTTAAGATAGAGCCTGTGTATGGTCTAAATGACTTTAATAAAAAATATTAGTCCATTGACATCCATGTTACAATACTGCAAGTTTTATATTTAATCTTATAAATTTAGACTCATTAGACATGTTTACCTCTGCCAAAGACAGAAGGCTTTAAATAAACAAGTGTTGCAATGAAAAGAAAATTAAGTGAAAATCCAACAACAGTTTCCTATTTGTATTTCCTTTGGTGGACATTAGACTTTTATACCATTCACAAAGTAAAAATCAGTCCTTTTTACAAATTTGAAAGAGTGATTCTAAAATGACCTGTCTTTGGTAATCATCAACAAAAAATAGTCCTACTCCCATTAAGATATTCATCTAGAAATATTGATTTGTTTTGTTAATAAATAGCTATTATGGCTCTTAAAAATATTTTCAACATAAATTGTGATCTCTGATCTACATTTCTTGTAGCTTCTTCTAAATTCATGAGGAATTTAGCATGATTAAAATTAGAACAGAAGTTTGTCAATCTTTGGAGAAAAATGCAATCTATCGTGCCAAATTCTTGAGCAGCCATCTTCTCAACACAAAGTAGCACAAGACGCTGTTTTTGTTATGAACTTTAAGAAGGGTAGCACAAAGCCATTCAAAAGCTCAAGTGACATGAAATTGGGATACATTTTCATTCATTACTGGGTTGAGAGGATGAGTGGCTTCCATGAGAAAGAAGCCAGTGTACTGATAGACTCAACATCCCTCTATGCAGGGAAATAAATCTTTCTCATCTGAACTCTCGTGTTCTATCATCCAAGAACGTCTAAAGCCCTTTTCTCCATTTGCAGTTGCTTCTTCAAGACTGCAGAGGTTAGACAACTCCACTGTTCGCACATATTCATGTTGACAAGACACTCAAAGGAGGCAGCACTGACCTGCTGTGAGTAGTTTCCCTTTGACTGACAAACAACGAACTAATGACAACAACAATCAAAAATCCCTGGAACCTACTTAAACTAGTAAATATGCCCCATGCGTTTGCATAGTCTAGCAGGACAGAGGTGCCATCAGCCCTTTCCACTGCTAAAGGGGGGAAAGGGCATGGTCTGGAGACTGTAACTGCTCATCTAGATTTCCCTACACCCTCTGTCAGCAACGGACTTGGATACTAACAATTGGAGGCCTGTCATTCCATAATTACCCATCATTGGTTGTTACCATATATATATATATATATATATATACATATATGTATATATTTTACCTTTTTTGAAAAGATTTTTTTTTTGCCAGTCCTGGGCTTGAGCTCAGGGCCTGAGCACTGTCCTTGGACTTTCTCAAGGCTAGAGCTCTACCACTTGAGCCTCAGCACCACTTCCGGTTTTTTTCTATGTATGTGGTACCGAGGAATCGACCCCAGGTCTTCATGCATGCTAGGCAAACACTTTAACCACTAGGCCAAACTCCCGGCCCTGAAAAGATTTTTTTTCTAACTTTTCGTTTTTACTTTCCGGGGAACAAAACTTATTGCATAAGAATGAAAGATAGGGACAATAGGAAAACTCAGCTATTTAATCATAAAATATAAGGTTTTTGCGTATGAAAAATTCTAACCAATGGAAAGCACACTCAAATCCATACAAAATGGCAACTGTACTGACCATGTCAGGTGAGCAAAACTGTGTTTTCCTGGACTTATAAATGTCAAATGTTCAACAATAATTTCACCTAGAATCAGCTGTACCAATATCCTTGGATTTTCAGTGAGTTAATCTTTTGGAAAAGTACTTTTGAAACAATCTTTAGAACCAAATGTGTGCACAGAGAGGAAAGAAGAGCTTGCCTTGTTTAACCCCTGGAATGAAAAGCTCCACGTAGTTTATAGTTGATCCTTCATCCACATGTGGTAACTGGTAAAAAAAATGAAACTCAAAAAGCATCCCTAGGAAAGAGTTAATTTCAGAAAGTTCGTCCCCAACATTAAATTTTCAATTATGATATATGTTAGGATGTACATATAATATTTTTTCTCAAGAAAACTGAATAAAAAGTTATTAATGAGTAGTATGGCCAACAGTGCTTGCTTCTTAGCTTCTTGACTGATGGATAGAATTCTTCTCCAATTACTTGCAATCTATTTTTTTTTGTGCATGGCATTCTAATTCATATTTCCTACTTTTTAACTAGTTTTCCTACTTTTTGAAGAAATAACAATATTTATCTATAATAAGTAACATTAGGACAACTAATTTGGGTGGGACTTTAGCTCTTTTGTTATTTAAAGTAATCTATGAATTACTATCCCCTCGTTGATCACTGGAAGGGTAAGGCTAAGTACGGAGGTTCCTCTCCACACTGACGGGAAAACATTTGTGATCCTATATTAGTTGCACAATCTTTGAAATACATTCTGTTTTGTTTACAAATAAACAGAATTGCCTTTTTAAGAGACCTAAAATATATAAACCAGACTATTCTGACGGGATAGTCCAATTGTGCTGACTTCTTAATGAGCAAATTGTGAAATCTTTAGAAGGCATGCTGACATTCTGTGAGACTAGCTTTGTTTATATGACTACCATAACTTTCCTCAAAGTCAAATAAGTCCTGGCATTTATTCAGCAATACTGTGCAAATATGAAGAGCAAATGGGCCTTTCTACCCTTATTGATTACACCCCGGATGATTTTCCTTTTCAGCATTGTTTAGGACAAGAGCAGGCAGGCTGCATGAAGGTAGACTACAGAGCAGTGGGTTGGAACTAATCCAGTGTGTCCTGAGGCATATTAACAATATCCATTACCCGTTTTAGATGTCGTCTTTTCAGTCTACTCTACCTAAAGTGCACTACCATCTAAGAAGTCGAGCAGTGAAAAAACCTGTGTGAAGACCCACTTCAAAGGAAATAACGACAAGTGATGGTTTGTGAAAAGCTAAAAACACGATGGAGGGGAGTCTAACGTTTAAGTTTGATTAGTTTACTACCATTGTAATAAAACACTTAAGTCATTTGAATAATAAGCCTCATCCACATTGTCAACTCTGCACAACAGATGCTTTTATGAAACTAAGCCACCTGTTTTTCATGATGTAATATACTAGACATTTATGTACTGCTGTGTATTTCTTTTTAAATGTGTAAGTCTTCTGTAAATGGATATAAATATGATTTTTTTAAAAAATAAACTATATGGTTCATGGAGTCTGGAGTGCAAACATTTGACAATTCCAAGTACTGTTTGTATTTTACCATGCCACCCTTTTTACAAGTTTTTGAACTGTAATGTGTCAAATCGGTATGTTTTCTTGAAGCATGTTCATGCTTCAATGTGGTTCTCCTTCAATCTGTCAATATTTAAAGCTGAATACCTGCCTCTGATCATGAACAAAGGAAAAACAAGAATGATTTTACCTGGCACTGGAGCCAAAAAAAAAAGACCTTTAAAGGCAATCAGGTATGCCCTCCTTCTTCTATCTTTAAAAGTAGCACTGTGATGGCTTTATCTCCTTTTCAGAACAAAACAAGCCAACTGTTTACAAGAGTCAAAAACAATTGTTTTAGAAAATTTATATTTAAAAGAAAAACATGATCGCCTCTTGTTGCCTGTGGATGGATCAAGAAAAAAATCTTTTGCTAAGAACTACATGTTCATACACCTTGAATTGCCAGCCAACACTGGACATTAAACATCAATCACTTAAGAGTCTCAGGCTCATTTCCACTTAGGGGTCAAAAAGAGTACCCTAACCCTTCCTTCCTTTTTATCAGTGTAACAGGGCATTAGCCAGATTCATGCCCAATGTTATAAGCCTTTAGCCGAAATGGCCTTTTGGTGACTTCCCTGAAGTCAGTTTTATCAGAGGAAATAAAGGAAAGACAGAATGACTAACGTATATAGTGTATACAAAGTATAGAAGAGTGATCTCTTCCCTGTGGATTTATTTGGTGGTGTTACTGTTGATTATTCTTGTTTATCTGGGGAATTTTAAAGTAAAGCCTATTTAATAATTCCATTTATCTAACTGCTGATTCTCTGCTGCTTGATTCTTATTAAGCGCAAGACCTGTTGTTAGTACTTTCTTTTTGTATTTTAATTTGCTCTGTTTGCACGTACATTACACTTGTTTTGATGTCTATTTTTGTTTTAACAGATTCCATCAAAGATAATGGTAACAAAAATCCTCTCCATTGTCAATAAAAAATACTTCCACCTCGATGTTTAAGCTTTGTTTTCTAGTAACAACAACAATAACAAATTCCTTGGACTGTAATGAAAATATTATTTTCATTTATTTAGTTTCTAAAGCAAGTTCACCACTAGAGGGAGTACTTAGCTAGCTTTTGTAAGTTACACAGCTCTCTAAGCTGGGCTGAAATGGGAATCTTGATTCATATTATTGAAATAAATGATAGAGGGTATGACATTAAAATGTCTAAAAACAGATACATATTTACTGATAATATACCAGTGAGTTAATCAGCTTTCTGCTGCTATAATGAAATTACTTGTGATAATTACTTTATGAAGAGAAAAGTTTTGTCTGGTGGCTCATACCAGTAATCCTAGCTATACAGGAGGCTGAAATCTGAGGATCATGGTTTGAAGCCAGGGATTTCTTGAGACACTTATCTCCAATTAACCACCAGAACATCCAAAGTGGAGCTGTGGCTCAATGTGGTAGAGTGCTAGCCTTGAGCGCCCAGGCCCTGAATTAATGTCCCAAAGCTAACAAAAATAAGAGTGAGAGGAGAGCAAAAGACATAGACAGACACACAGACAGACACACCGACACACACAGACACAGGGTGCTTATTTATCTCACAATTTGGGAGAATCAGGTCTAAAATCAGGAGAAACATTGCTTTGGGCCTCTGGTACACATTTCGGAAAGTAATGGTGGGAAACAGGTAGTGAAGAAAAATAGTCAACTATTAGCATGAAAGCAAATGACACATGAGACTCTGGCGCCTCATTCTCTCTCTCTCTCTCTCTCTCTCTCTCTCTCTCTCTCTCTCTCTCTCTCTCTCTTCTCTCTCTCTCTCACTCTCTTCTCTCTCTCTCTCTCTCTCTCTCTCTCTCTCTCTCTCTCACACACACACACACACACACACACACACACACACACACACACACCACCCCTCTTTGGCACCATGTTTTCCAATGACCTAAAGTCCTCCCACAAAGCTTCTTCATTTTACATTCCATAACCCCTTTCAAATGCACTATCCTGGTGATCTGGAGATCAAGGCTTTCACACATGCATTTTTAGTGGATATTTAATAAAAAGCCCAATCACTAAAGTCACATTCTGCTTCTAGAGATCAGTAAGAAATACGAGTCATATACAAATGATCATATTACTTGATAGTACAAAGGATGCAGCTACTTCTCTCTCAAGTTGAAATATGCTTTAATTAATAATGACAATGTCAGACTCCAAAATCCATTGTATGGCATAAGCATTCCGTGTTCTTCTATTTGGCTATTCACTTGATGAATTCTGACACTTGACAATCTATGAAAACATAGCGTTCTGCTTTCAAACATGTAGAACAGTTCTCATTTACGTGAGCTGAACTGACCATTATTTTCATGAGAAACTATGCACACTTTTCTAGCAATTTTTGAAAGTAGGTTTTATTTTCATTTTTGAGTGTCTTATAATAAAAAAAATCCATAAAATGCCAAAAGTCACACAGAACTTATTTTAGTAAATTTAGTTATGTTTGCAATTTACTAACATGACTGTTTGTAAAGGCGCATTTAATTCACAATAGTTTAGATGCTAATTGTAAGTATTAAAATAGAAAAAAATCTTTTTTTCTCCCTCTCTCCCCCAATTATAAGCATTTATGATCACAATGTATCTCTCTTTAAAATTATTTTCTCTGACCCTGAAAACTTAGTTTCCTCAGTGGGACACAAGAAATAACTACTTCTCTGATCTCATGAACTGTTTTCTAGGACCAGTCAACTAGAAAACACGCCAAGCCTACTAGATAAAGTATCCCTTCAAATGTAATTACAGGATAATTGTGCAAGAGGACCCAAAATCTAACTTTCACACATTTTATATTTGCCTTGGTGCCCAACTTTCACATGAATACATCCAGTTTTTGCAACTTTGAACAAAGTACCTTTCACATGAAAATAAAATTTTAGTACATGTAATTGTTAAGTATTTTACATGGTTCATTTATTAAATACTCTATTTATGACAAAGGATAAAATATACCCAACAGATAGACACTTCAAGGAACTCAATAGCTTCAAAGTGCAGAATGACTATCAAGTTACTTTTATTCCAGCTAATGAATAAACTAAAGACAATTTCTTGATGTAACCATCAAAAAGGTAGTTTATACAATTAAACATTTAATACTCTGAGAAGACATTTGTTTCATCTACAGCCCAACAGGAGCTAAGACTTTTAGGATGTTTCTATACAGGATTTGCATCATTTTTAAGACAATACAGGTCAACTCTCTATTATATCTGATATGTATTATCCCAGTCAGTCTCTGAAGTTAGAACAATTTGTTCTCCAAAGGGCTGACATATTTTGAAACACTTTCCAAGAGCCACTGAGCCTGGTACCTATTTTGCATTTAAATATATGCCTTGATTATGGCTGTATATTGAACTGTAAAGTCATTACCAAATTCTATTTATTCTACATAAGTGACATAAACTAAACCTCATTTTCCAAGTTTTTAATTAGAAGGATTAATAGTTTTATGTAAGTTTAAGTGGAAATACATATCAAGATATATAATAAATTTTTAATTATAATGATTTTTAAACTCAGACATTTTTTAATAGTCTGGACAATATGCATTGGGCCATATTACAAGCAATTGGCACCAATTCAAATTGAGTCCCAGAACTCAAGAGGTTTTCTATTCCTCACTAAACTAGATTGCATCAAGCTTTACAATTCATATTTCCATCAGCAAGTCATTTGTATTTAAACATGGACCTCCAGAAATATTATAATTTCAACTAGAAAATTAACAAGATCAACAAAGAAATGAAAAGAATAAGAAAAGTCATGAGGCCTGCTTCAGCACTTCCTCTATGTGCCCAAAAATGCTGGGGTCTTCAATAGTGGGAGTCACCTGGAAGGAAATGGAATGTCAAATGGAAGCTGTTTCATGAACCCTTTCTCTTTCTGAACAATTAAACCATTATGTGTAGTCTAACTCCTCTTACACTACGCCTACGAAAATGTACAAAATAGGGAACTTTGACCCTTTTATTTTAAAGCTATGGATAGTCTTCTAAAATAAAAAAAGTGGTCCAGTTAACAAAATTATTGATCATTGAGGATACCTTTTTGTGGATTTCTTGCCCATCAGAGGCTTTCTATGCATTCCCATAGCTGTCTTTTTTTCTTAATATTGCTCATACAAATACTTCTTATTATTGTTACTGTTATTAACAAAAAAAGAAAACTGCATGTATGTGCACAAATAATGTGATTCAAAGTAAGTCTAAAGTTGTCTAAAATAATTCTCATTCAAATCAGGAAAATGTTTAGCACATGTGTCAGAAAATGTTGAGCATCCATTATCACCAAAATAGTTAGCTTTCTTATTTACTCATAGTCTTTAGGTTTCCAATAAAGGAAAATGCACTGCTAATTTAATAGGGTTGAGTTTTCATAAGTATGATTGAATTAAACTGGCATAAATATTAATAGTAAAAAATCTCTACACATATTTCTAATATTAAAGCATATAATTTTAAGTACTCTTTCTTAAACCTTCACCATTTATACCTCTTCTTTATCAAACCAATGTCAGATACTAGTGGTTCCTGTCTGTACTCCTATCACTAAAGAGGCTGAGATCTGAGGATCATGGTTCAAAACCAACCCTGACAGGAAAGTTCATGACCTCTTATCTACAACTAACCACCCCAAAACTGGAAATGGACCTGTGGCTCAAAGTAGTAATGCACTAGCCTTGAGCAAAAAGAGCTCAGAGGCAACATCCAGGCCCTGAGTTCAATTTTCACAGCTCACCAAAAATCATCATCATCATCATCATCATCATCATCAAACTAACATGCATTTTAAGAGTTACAATTCATGCCTGAGAGACGTCTGCTGATGCAAACATGAAAAAAAAAATCAGCGAATTCATTAGTATACATCTTGGACCATTTACCTTATATGGCTTGCCATTGACAAGGGCAGATAGCGTAGACCTTGGAATTTTGCCAGATCTGGTTTTAGGCAACTGTTTGACAAACACTGCATTTCGAAAAGCAGCTACAGGACCGATGCTCTGTCGAACATGCTTCACAATTTCTTCCAAAACCTGCCCCTCTGTTACATTTATATCTAGGAAGACAGTGGAGATAGTAAGTTCTGATGATCCTAAGTTAAATCATTCAGGCGTTGTCATGCAGGACCCAGCTGTCTCACCTTCCTTCAACACACAAAGAGCGAAGGGGACATGCCCTTTCAATGCATCTTCCTTGCCCACCACAGCACAGTCTGCCACAGTACCATGAGAAAGGACTGACTGTAATAAGAAAAGATACGCATTTAGAATACACATTTTTACACAAAAACATTTACGTGGATTTTAATACAAAACAAAAATACATGGCATTGAACAAAAAAAAAGACAACTAAAAACATTAAAAAAGGTAGCTGCTGGCCTGAAAATGTACTACTAATTCTCATCATTATATGACGTGAATGGTTAGCAACCTCATGGCATGATAGTCAGCAAAGGTTGACAGTAATTAAGACAGATTGCTTAGCTTTCCTGGAAAGTGAGGGAATTGTTCCACCTTCATCTTGTTTGTTAATGAAGTGAGAGTATACATACAGTGAGTACTATATGCAAACAAAGGACAGCATGCCTCCTAAAGCTCGTGATCTTAGAGCTAATGGCCGGAAGCATACCTTTCAGAGGCATTCCAGAATGCTCCAAAATAAGTTTGGGAACCTCTTAAGGAATAATTATCAGACCATCTCATGCATTGATCTGGTGCCTCCTATTGAGAGAGAATTTTTTTAGGATGCAAAAGGGGAGGCTGGGAGCCCTTCTAGCAGCGAGTTTCATATCGCTCCCTGGAAGCTCTCGAGTCCTCTGAGAGCAGAGCTGATATCTGTCTGGAATAGCAAGAACTCACAAATTTGAATAATCACATGAAAAATGAATTCTTAGGGCAAAAACACCCTGCTGTGATGGGAATTTTAAAAATGCATGTTCTAAAAGTCCTCTTCTGAGAGATGAAATTATTTCAGTGGTTCTAAGGGTCTAATACCCAGAGGACAGTAAAATAAGTTAATTGCAGAAGTTCACTTGGTAGTCCTTGTTCAGTTTTCATTCATTCAACAAATGTTATATGTTTTCATTGTTTGTGATTCGAATTCACTGGGCTTGGTAGTGAGCACAAACGGGCAGACTAATTTTTCATGGGTTGATAAAGAAAATAAGCATGGGTACATCATTTTCAACAGGAACTAAATATAAAACTAGAAAAGGCATGGAGGAAATGAAGACATTTATATGCAAGAGATCACCAAGGCATTAAAGTTCACAGACAATATGAACCTCAAGGAAGTCTTCCCTTACTTAGCAAATTATTATGTGATTAATCAAAGGGGGGAGGGCTAGAGCAAAAAGCTCAGTAGAAGAATGGCACAGATGCTATTCAAACCTGAAAAAAGCCAGTATGGATGCAAAGAAGAGAGTAAAGGGTTATTGGTAGAAGAGGGCATGTTTATGAGCTGAGAAAGAAAGACAAGAGGTAAGTTAATTTTTTTAATCAACCCTACTTTTGCAGTAATTTTAGATTCACAGCAATATGAACAGGAAGAAGAACATTGCCATATACTCTGACTTCACACACACACACACACACACACACACACACACGCACGCACGCACGCACAGCCTTCTGTACTGATCTACCCCAAAACAATACACTTATTATCATCAGTGAACTAACACTGGCTCATCACTGCTCTACTGGTCCAGAGTTCACTTCTGTGGCTTCTGACAATCCTATAAAACCTGTGTCTATCATATGAGAGACTGTATCATACAGAAGAGTTTTGCAACCCTGGAAGCTGCTGCTGCTGTCTGGCCCATTCTTTTCTCCCTTTGCCATTCCCACTGCTCACACTGATCTTCTGAAATGAACTTGTATTTTCTTAGACTGACTCCTTTAACTTTACAGTAGATATTGAACAAACACTTTTGAATTCTGTGTGTAAAATGAAAAGAGAATGACTGAAGGTGAGTGTTGAAATGTATGCAGGGCAACTACCTGTGAGACAGCTGTTGAAGGTTAAAGTTACACTGGTGAGCATCCTTTGATTCTGCCTTCCCTTTTCCCCCTTTCCCTTCTTCTCCCACTTTCCTTCCTCCCTACCACACTTCTTTCTTTTCTTCCTTTCTCCTCTACACAGTCTCCCTAAGCAGTCCAGGATGACCTCAAAGTCTCATTACACACTTGAGTTCTGAGATTATAAGACATACCAGCACACTGGGCCTTGTGCTTCTTTAGGAGCAAAAAAGACAGACAAAATGTGGTGACAAATTGGATTCCTAGAATGAATAAGCCATACTAGTTGAAGAAGATTCTGTACTTTTTTTTGCATCTGGTTGAATTTCCTAAGCCAGGAAATGCTAGAGTTAGGAGCAAAGATCATGTATTTTCTTAGAGACATTCCATTATGCTTCCTTTAAGACACTGCAGTAAAGATAGTTGTATAAAGGGATCTGGAAAGTCACTGATAGATTACTTAATGGATAAAGTGGTGAGAAAACAAACTGATGCTCAAAAGGGACCCAACTATCTAATTGCTACATGAAAAAGAATCAGTTGGAATGTGACACTAAAAACAGAGAGACAGGGAGAGAGAAACCAAAATAAACCAAACCAAACCACAGTTGAGACACTACTTTTAAGTCACAAACTACGCCTGAGTTATTTTTTTTAATGAAGCCAAATTAAAAATGCGTTTTGCTGGGTACCCATAGCTCACGCCTGTAATCCTAGCTACTCAGGAAGCTGAGAACCCAATTTGCTTTCCATAGATTCCTCCATACTGTGAAACTCTGCCTACAGCAGCAAAGGAGAATTAAACAGGAGTATTGCCTGTGTTCCTGAGAGGTTCCTCTTACAAGACTCAATTTTCTTAAGAACTCCTTGAACTTCCATAAAGTTTCCCAAGTGTCTAGCTGTTGCTAGGCTTTCAAATATTAATCAACTGTTAAAATAGATCTCATTACTCAATAGCTGCAGAAGGTCACCACTTGTATTCAGATCTGCAATATTGTCCTCTTCAATTTATAAAAGCTTTTCTAGGGCTCTGTTTTCTTCTGAAAAGAATAGGAAAAGCATAAGATCTTTCCTGAATTTTTTACGTAGCAATTTTAATCAAATATCTACTAGATTTAGTCTTATGTAGGGTATTAACACTTGTAAAATTATTGCTTGGGGAAAACAGAAAAGCACAGCTATTCTCACTAGATATAAAAACAACAACTAATTAAATGTTTTCCTATAAATCCATTTTCCTACAAATCAGTCTCACAGTGTACTTCAAAAAAATTTTAAAGTGGGATAGGCACTGGTACCTCACACTTGTGATCCTAGCTACTCAGCAGGCTGAGATCTGAGGATCAAGGTTCAAAGCCAGACATGAAAGTCCATGAGACATTTATCTCCAAATAAACACCAGAAAACTTAAAATGGTGCTGTGGCTCAAGGGGTAGAATGCTGGCCTTGAGCCGAAGAGCTCAGGGATAGTGCCTAGGCCCAGGGTTCAAATCCCACAACCAACCAAAAAAAAGTTTTAAGGAAATTCAGTAGTCACAATTGAAAATTCTGGAGATCAAATGGTGAAGGCCAGACACTTTAATCAGAACTGATTATATCATCAGTATAAAACATTCAAGGAACATATTCTATACCAATGCTGTATTAAGTTTTGAAGAAGCTGGAAAGAGCCAATAAAGATGTCAACTCTATAAGATATTCCAAGTACAAAGATGACACAACTATTTAATTAGGATTAATTTAATTAGGATTAATAATCTTGGGTTATATAAATAATTAGAAACCGTTACAAAAATTTGATTCATATAAAGAGAGACGCTAACTGAAAGAGCTAAGGCTAGAGAAATGTCCTTCTCTATACTGGAAATCCTGCGTGACATAATGGCAAAGTTTCTGTTGGATGCCATTCACTGGCTTATTCTCTTTATTTTCCCACTAGCTGCCTATCTTAAGCTTGTCTTAATTATTATGTACATTGAAAATGTTGTCAGTAGATACACATAAAAGTATAACCTGTACTTCAGTAGCCTGACAGTTCTATTTCTCTTCTAAAAATAAGAAGAGTAATAGGAAGAGAATTAGAGTCTCACTAATGTAATCTTCAAATTTTGATTAGCTGAGTGTGCCAAGTATGCAATGCAAATAGTGGAGGCAATCTTCTAGAAGCAAGAAGGTAAAAGCTCAAGCAGCCAGAACTACCTTTCGTTAACACACCAGAATAGGTGAAGCAGAAATTTCTATTTCAGCTTATCACAAAACACAGAGACATTTTAAAAACAAGATATTATAATAGCAAATAAAGGTCACATGTTTTAAAACGAATTTTAGAAGTTTTCTTCATTTGGCACAAAAATGCCAAGGATACTAACAGAGAAAGAACATAAAAGAAGGAAGCAAGGAAGGAAGGAAGGAACGAAGGAACGAAGGAAGGAACGAAGGAACGAAGGAAGGAACGAAGGAACGAAGGAAGGAAAGAGGGAAAAGGCAAGGAAAGTAAAGAAGAAAGCCAACATAGTATTAGGTATTGAGCTGTTCAGGTTGGTCTAAGTATATGCATGACCATTAAAAGTGACCATTTGTTAATTTGAGGGAGAGGAGCTTAGCCTTTGAGTCTGCCTACCTGGATCCACTCAATCATAAATTATGTGACATTAAGCTTTTCTTTCATTCAACTGCCGTTTGTTTGTCCCATTCTGCTTAACACTATTCTGGACGTTAGTTCTAGATGGAGGAACCAAGCTAGGCACGGCGGTCAATACCTGTGATTCCAGGTACTTGGGAGGTAAAGAGCAGGAAAATCCTAATCTTCATCTCAACTAAGAAAATGCTGTGTGTGGGGAATGCCTGTCATCCCAGCTATGCAGGATGTGTAAATAAGAAAGTCATGGCTCAGGCCAGCCAGGGGAAAAAATGCAAGGATCTGTTTGAAAAAGAAGTAAAGCAAAGAGGCTTGGAAGGATCTGTCTTGCTGAGGCCCTGAATTCAGACCCCAGTACCATCAAAAAGAACAAAAATAAAAAGATAGAGTAGCTAGTTCCATGTTATCTCTCCTATTCCTTACAGTACAGAAATGCTAGGCGAAACATCAGAATAGTCTATCAAACTATGAGACCATTTGATGGTGGCTATGTGTTACTTTGTGAGGCTTGTGTACTTGTTCTTTACTTTTTAAAAAATATATTTGTTTCTTTTATTCTAGCCTGGGGTTTACAGCGATGCAAAATATGGAATCCCTTTGAGTAAGACAGAAAAAAAAAAGCCCATTTAACTTGCCCAGAGGCCCAGATAAAGGAACTGAAGAGGATCAACAATCTCACCCTCCCTGTGGATGGAAGCCACTAAAGAAACTCCAACAGCCTCTGCCCAAGAGTGGTCACCAAGTGAATGACACCAATGCTGAGCCCCTTCCATTCTCCAGCAGGGATCTGTTCCCCTGCCCTGCTTCAAACCAGGAAGCAGAAGCATGGCGCCCCGTCTCCCGATTATGGGACAGGAGTGAGCAACATAGAGCCCCTACCCACGATTCAGCAGAATCATAAAGAGAACATGCTGGGAATTGCAGGAGCAGCTGGTAGGCTGATTTAGGAACAGCTTAGAAATCATCTATCATCCCAGCTATTGAAGTGTTGTAAATAGGAAGATATGGCTGAGGCAACAATGACAACAAATAAGACATCACAAGTTAAAAAAAAAAGAAAGAAACAAAAACAAACAAACAAGCAGAAGACAAACAGAGGAACATAGAAACCTATGATATTGTCAATGGTAGAGATTCTTTCTCCAGCCAAGTGCAGTCTATTAATCACCCCATCAAACACCTTCTGCATTTCAGTGTTACAGTGTTTTTGTTTTTGTTTTTCGTAGCTCTTTCTTTGGGTTCTTCAGTTCTGGGCCACAGTTTACCCTTCAAGAGTATGCTACAGGCTGTATGCTGAAGGCTCACACCTGTAAACCTAGCAACTCAAGAGTTTGAGATCTAAGGATCACAATTTGAAGCTAGCCCCAGCAGGAAAGTTGGAGAGATTGTTAGCTCTAGTTAATCACAGAAAAAGCCAAAAGGCACGCTGGAGCTCAAGTGCTAGAGTGCTAGCTTTGGGCAAAAGGAGCTCAGGGACAGTGCCCAGGCCCAGAGTTCAAGGCCCAGGATTGGCAAAAAAAAAAAAAAGTTTGCTACCTACCTAAGGCCTAGAATCTTTCAGAAGGTACTACCTCTACCACTTCCCAATATTGCTGCTTGCAATTAAGCCATTAACACTTCTATTTTTGAGGAAATTTTCCCAACCAACCAAACTGTAGCTCGTGTACTGTTCATAAAACAAAATGCATTCAGGTCACCTTTAAAAGTCCTCAAAGTGTTACCAGTTATAGTATTGCTTTCCAAATTGAGTTCCCCTTGAGATTTAGAGCAAACTTAGCTGTAATGAGCCCCTACATCTCAACAGCTACGATGGATGTGAGGGTACACATCTCCTTAAGCCAGGTTTCTCACGACCTTAAACATATGTTTACCATTCAACCCAGCAAACCCAAATACACGCGCACACACACACACACACACACACACACACACACACACACAAAGATAGAATGAAGTGATGCAAAACAAGTGTCCCCAAGCTCTTTCATAAAAAGTAGTATACAAAGGTGCTTTAAAAGACTTAATAACTACCTAGGAAAGAAGAAGGTGAAGAATATGAAAATCAATCTATGCAAGCAAAGGTAAGGTAAGTTATCAGTGATCCAGCCCCTGCCACAGATGAAAAATGCCGTAATTTTTCACTTGTAATGATTTAACCTTCATGTTTCTTTCACTAAGCACTCTTTGTAGACACTTCTCAGAGCTGAATAACAATATTAATCAATTAATCTATATTAACCTCTTCAATTGCTCCTGCAGAAATCCTGTGACCTGCAACATTTATTACATCATCCACACGAGACATCACATAGAGGTAACCTTCCTCATCCATGTAACCAGCATCCATGGTGTCATAGTAGCCCTGAAATAAAGAATAAAGAGTGTTTAGTTCATATGAACTATTCAGTGATTTTATTTTGTTTTGTTTTAGTGGATTCTTTTTCTTAAGTAAAGTAGATTATTATTTTTTGTGGGTCATTGGGTTTGAATTCAACTTGGGAAAGGTCCCTGAGCGCTCCAGCTCAAGGCTACCACCCTAACCTTGAGCCAAGCCCACTTGCCATTTTCTAAATGTTAATTGGAGGTAAGAGTCTTAGGTCCTTTTGTGCCCGGGCTGGCTTTGAAATTCAATGCTCAGATCTCAGCCTCCTGATTAGCTAGGATTACAGGTATGAGCCACCATGCACTGTGCTGGTTCAGTGATTTTAAACTTGGAAAAATATAAAATGTGACAAAAATGAATGCACTCTGTGTGCTGAATTTTGAATGAGGACACTATGAAATTAAAATTACTTTTGATTTAAAAACGTACTAAATCCGGGGCTGGGAGTTTGGCCTAGTGGTAGAGTGCTTGCCTAGCATGAATGAAGACCCAGGTTCAATTCCTCGGTACCACATACATAGAAAAAAGCCGGAAGTGGTGCTGAGGCTCAAGTTGTAGAGCGCTAGCCTTGAGAAAGTCCAAGGACAATGCTCAGGCCCTGAGCTCAAGCCCGGACTGGCAAAAAAAAAGTGTACTAAATCCCTTTGCTTCTGAAAGTCACAAAAAAGTTAAACTATCCTTACATATTTTCACCTTAAGGGTTTGAACTTTGAGTTGCAAAGTTTATGGACTCAATTACTTTTTTTTAAATGGAGAAGTAGCAGCTCAATATTTCCAATTCACTTTGGTATTTCAAAGTAACTTTCCGTTAAAGTTCTTCTCTAATTGTATTAATTTTTTAAAGCTTCAAAGATCCCTATGAATAATTACAATGTAGATCATTTACTTATTAACGTGGATTGGGATTAAATTTAAGCACCAGTGAAATGTAGTAACACTTAATTTCTTGTTTAAATTTCAACCGGCTCGTGGTATCCCATTTTTGCTTGTCTGGAAATCACAACAGAAAGAATAAACTAGATGTAGAAAGAAAAAGGCACTGTCTTTTCTTATGCTTTCTAGCAATTTTGATGCCAGCATTTATGAACATGGTGTTTGCTGCAAACATGGTGTGAATTGGCAAATTCATTCATTCTGAGACTCAGTGTGCTCATATACTAAATGGGTTCAAGACCTTTTCTTATGGACACTTGTGAGGCCTGCATAAAATAGTGTATACATAGTAAAAGGACACGATCATATCATGAATTCTTGAGAATTGTGATTCTTATTACAATCCTACTGTTATTACTGTTAGACTGACCACCTAGTGTAGCAAATAAGAGTGTGACCTCAGGAATCAAATTATATTGGCTCAGCCCCAACCTGTGTCTAACCTGGGTGAACTCTAGGGGTAAGTCGATCAACACGCTCCTGATTTTAAGATGCCCTCAACAAGAGGATCAGGGTCAAATAGCAGGTTTCACTGTAGTCACTTCATGTAACTTCACCATATCTTAAAAGTTTTGAGAGAGGTTTCAGTGTTAAATGTATTCAGGTTAAAACCCCACACACATGTTGTTTACTGTTACCAGGTTATAATGAGTTGTTATCAGTACCTGATGATTTCACTGTGATCCTTCAGGTAGATAGACTGAGCTGACTGTGGTCAACTAGGCTGACAAATCTTGCTGCCACAGTCCATCAGGGTAAGGTTTAATCTTGGCTGTTGAGGTCATTCAATGCTGAGATCCTCATTCCAAAGAAAGCTATTTTTAACTCTTGTCATTTATCCAGTTGATTAGTCTATCTATCTTTCACTCACCAGTAATGAAGATAGAATACTGAATACTTGGACTCACATTTTTTATGAAATTCTAATCATTCATACCTGGTCACCTAATGCATAATTAGGACATCTATAACTCTCAGGGAAAAAAGGAGAAGGTACAGATCAGGAGAGAGATAATGGTGGAACACTGGCCTGTGTTATCAATGAAATGCTGTTACGACATAGGACATTTCATTTTGGTATGAGGCAGCAGGAAAATGAGAAACTGGAAGACAGACAGACATTGTTTGTTATCCAGACTACCAGAAAGAAGAGTGGCTTTGAGACTATGCTCAATAAAAATGTACTGATTTGTTTCATTACTCACTAATTCATTATCTCATTTACTTATTGTTTGATTTATTGTGCCAGTCTGGGGATTCGAACTCAGGACCTGGGCACTGTCCTTGAGCTTTTTTATTTTTCTCAAGGCTGGTATACTACCACTTGAGTCACAGTTCCACTCTAGCTTTTTAATGGTTCACTGAAGATAAGATATCATGGACTTTCCTTCTGGGCTGGCTTTGAAACAAGATCCTCAGGTCTCAGCTTCCTGAGAATCTAGGATTATAATTGCAGGCTACTGGGTTCTCTATTATATCTTTAAATTGGATTATTTTATTTTTTTATTTTTTTCCAGTCTTAGGGCTTGAACTCAGGACCTGGAAGCTGTCCCTGAGCCTCTATGTGCTCAAGGCTACTGCTCTACTACTTAAGCCATAGCACCACATTTGACTTTTTCAGCAGTTTATTGGAGATAAGAGTCTCCTGGACTCTTTTGCCTAGGCTATTTTCAAACAGTGATCCTCAGATCTCAGCATCCTGAGTGAATAGTATTATGGATGTGAGCCACCAGTGATTGGTAGAATTTTAAGATATAAAGTTCAGAGGTCATCCAAGAAAGAATGTCAAAAATAATACAGAGATGGAAAATATACTTTCCTACAAATGGAATAGGCCTTTTTGCGAAACAGCCTAGAGAAGATGCCAAGGGACCTTTATGACACCGAAAAGTTCAGACTAGGTTTTTTAGTCTATACAGTAAGAATCTAGTGAAAGAAATTATTGGAAAGTCAAAATAAATTTTTAGTTAACAACAACAAAAAATTGCTTTATCCAAGGTATAGAATCATCCCAGATGCCCATCAATGGATAAATCAAGCAAATGTGGTATATATACACAATGGAATTTTGCTCATCTATTAGAAAGAATAATATTCTACCATTTGTAAGGAAAATGGAAAGACGTAGAAAAGTTATGTAAAGTGAAGTAAATCAGGCCCACAGAGGCAATGATTGAAATACACTCCCTTATATATGAATGCAAGAATTAGCTTATTAACTAATAAGCAAATATGTTAGGAGGTATGCAAATGTAGATGCCTGTGTTAATTGAAATATGGTACATTCAAGGGAAAACTGAAATAGTGTAATTCCTTAGAAAGACAAAGGCAAAGTTCAACAAAATGAACACCAGAAAAAGGCCACTTGAAAGGAGTGGGGGCGTCTGTGAGAGAGGAAAGGAGAATGCAGCCAAGACTTCACCGTATACCCTACAAAACTGAGGACAGTGAGGGAATGAGGTCTGGAAGGGAGGGATGAAAAATTTGAAAAGAGGGACACTGATCAAGATACATTATATTTATAAACTGCTTTGTTAAATGGCAACTCCTTGCACAAGTATTTACAGACAATAAAATATATTTTTTAATTCATGGGTTTGAAAAGGGAAATGATAAACAGCGATTTCTGTGTTCAGAGTCTGATAACCAGTTAAAAAAATGACTTATTAAGAGAATTGTAATTTGGAAGAACTGGAAGCATATCCAGACAATATTTTCAAAGTTGCTATTAGTCTCTAATTCTAGAAGCAGTATAGATAGAATCATTATAGAAAGTAATCAAAACACAGAGAAATATCTGAGAGGATTAAAAAATATATCAAAAGTTCTTACAGGAAATTTTTCAAAGTATAAATGCTTGAATGCTTCTTGATTCTTCCAGAGTCCCGAAAAGGCCCCAGGTGGTAATGGCAACCTTATACAAAACAACAGAGCAGTTAAAATTACTAGGAAAGTGATCATCAAGAAGGCTGATTTGAATCATTAGGTTTCACTACGATGTGAATTTACACTTGAAATCCCTCCCTGAAATATAGCCCCTCAATCCACCTGATACACCATGTCAAGCCAAGCCTGAAGAATTCATCCCCATTACAACACAGTTACTGAAGAATGACTGTATTTGGACAAGTACATAGGAAGCAAACACATATGGTACTGAGGTCCTACAAATCTCAGTATTTCAATAAGAAGCAGAGTTGCAAAAATCTATCAGTAATTTCCTTTGAAGAGAATTGTTTCCTTCTGAGGAAAATAAATTCATTTTCAGAAGTACCAGCTGTCACCTTTGCCTGAGTGCAATGTCTCCTCTCTTCTCTTCTTTCCACTCCCCTCCTTTCCCTTCCGCTCCCCTATCTCCATTTCCTCCCACACTTTCTCTGCTTTTTTCCCCACACTTCTGTCACATTTCTAGTTTTGCTGTACTCATTTATTTTTTCATACAATGTCTTTATTGGGCCAGACATGGACCCTGATTCTCCTACTTATTTTTTGTGCCTAGCTCGAATACCAGGTGTGTCTCACCACATGTAGCTCCCTATATATTTTCTTTGGAACCAGCTTTCTCATATACTTTCTTCTTTTCTCTATAGTACCAAATATCTGTTATAAGCTGGCAAGAGCTTACTATCACCTATCTACCTTATATTTATGGGTTTTGTTTGTTTGTTTGCCTGTCCAGGGGATGAAACTATGCCTGAGCACTGTCCTTGAGCTTTTTTTTTTTTTTTTTTTTTTTTTTTGCTTAAGACCAGCACGCTGCCACTTGAGCCACAGTACCACTTGTGGCTTTTTCTAGCTATATGGCACTGAGGAATTGCACCAAGGACTTTATGCGTGCTAGGCAAGCATTCTGCCACTAAGCCAAATTCTCAGCCCCTATATTTATGTTCATTTAAACAAATTAAGGAATTCTGACTTTGGTTCTTCTGCAGGAAGTACTTTGTAAGAAAGATTGTTTGGGGGTACAGAAAATCTTTAGATAGTTTGTAATTTGTTTTCATTTTTGTCTTTGTGCTATATAAGTCTTGAGGACTTAAAAACACTTCCCTCAGTCATTCAAAAAGATAAATATTAAGTGATATGTTGGCTTAAGATGTTGAGAAAAATCAAACACAACATAGAAATGCCTATTTCCTCACTCATAGCCCTGGATGCATTCTCCGTGCAAACAGTGTCTTCAGTTCTGAAAGAAGGAGAGAGGAAACAGGATGGTCTAATGACCACTGCAATATTAGGTCTTGTTGGCACTAAACTTTATTCTCACATCTGTGCAACAGAACATGCCTTTACAAATAAGAGCTGCTTCCGATATTTTGGGGGCCATTCTCCGTTCCTCGTTCAGCCTTCCACTAGTAATCCTGGCAAGCTGCTTGACCCTTACTAGATCTTTTATCCTTGGTTTTGACTTTTAGGACAGAGTACAAGATCTGTCCACCATTCTGAACTGCATGTATATACATATTCATGAAAGCATTTTTATAATCGGTAAAAACAAACAACAAAAAAAGGTTGCAGAGATGCTAATGCTGTTGCTGCTATTATCATCATTGTTCACCATTAAATCTGTTTGAAAAAGTGGTCTTGTGAGGATGATTCTCCCAGGTTCTTTTCACTAACACATTCATCCATTCCAATGACCATGTAAATAATTTCATGCCATCAGTTTGTTTTAAATCAGCTTGCTGCTATTGGGCAAAAGGGAAAAAAAGTCTTTGAAATTATTCAGAATCATTCAGTATTCAAATAAAACACAAATAAGATGACTAAGAATAAATTCACTTATAGTTTCTTGATGCTAAAGGTAAAGAAGTAGACATTATGAAGTGGAAAATCAAATACCCATAAGGGTAAACCCAGATAGAGAAATAGCAGTAATGAGTGAGGCAGGTTATCTATAGGACAAACAAAAACATATCTGACAGAGAAGCACATTAAATAAGATAATGTTCAAGTGCTTTCAGGAAGTGGAGCAAAGATAGTTCTCTATATCTTTCCTGTAAGCATTTTCAGACAGACATATGAGTTTTAGAAAATGTATTTCTACTATGATAGGGAAAATAAAATGCAATTGTAATAACTAATGGTAGCTGACATTCATGTTGGAATTAGGCAACTAGAAAGCATTAGAAGCTGGACTATTTAAACACATAATATAACCCATGCTAAGAGAACCATCCATATCAAAGACCATATGATTAAACATGTATTTCTCTTTTATTTTGATCTCCTGATTTTACTCTATAAGTGTCAACATAGTGCCTCCTCATATTAACAATCATGTCTCTTTGTTTATCTCTGTCTCTCTCGGTGTCTCTCTCTCTCTAATCTCTCTTTGTCTCTATAGATTCGAAGTCCACCAAATAATATTCTCTCTCTGTATTAATACATGACCAAAATTATAAAACCTCTTAGATGCCTCTTATCTCAGATAAAGGATGATCTCTATTCATTGTCTTCTTGCAATATGATTTCAGAAATAAATTGGAGACACTTCCTATCCTCAAGATAATTCTGGAATTTGAGCTCAACATAACAGTCCTGATATTTCCTACATGATCTATAGGCTTTACCTGAGATTTTGTATGAACTTACCTTTTTATCTCCTAGAAGAGATTGCCTGCGTCTCTCTCTCTCTCTCTCTGGTAGACAAAACATGATACTACTATGTATTCTAGCTTGGGAATCATTAATGAGGCTTAGTCTGTCACAAGTAAAACAGAGCCCATATATATTTCTTTTCCTACCTTATAACAGTGCTGGTCTAAGGCAAAAAAGACAGTATCATAACTCTTGCTATGAGACTTAGAAGGGAACAAGATTACAATTATGTGACAGGCTTGGTATTTCTCAAAGGATAGTCAGTATAGTGACGAAATCTCTGCTTGTGAAGATGTGAACAGACTCTTGCCAAAGAGTAAGAAAGAGTTCAATAGCTGAAGAATGAGAAATTGGCAGGCAGGGAAGGAAAAACCACTCGACCAGTTCCACACAGCTCCCTCGTCTCCTACCACTGCCTGGAGGACACAGCTCAGCTGCATACAGCAGGGAAAGAACAAGCTGCACTTCCAACAGCAACAATAAAACTGGTCAGAAAAATGTGTGCCCATCAGAAAGGAAGAGCCAGAGACCTATGACTTTAATAACAGAGAGCACTGTGGTGCAGAGGAAGGCAATTGCAGTTACATTTTTTTCTCTCATGCAAGGCTCTCTGTTGCCTGGGAATTACTGACTCATGGTTTTATTTCTGCACTTTGGATATCTGGATGCAATTACAGGAACACCTTCTAAAATTCATGAGCATTTGGTATTCACAGCAACTCAGACACTATAACTTTCCCACTAAATTAACTGCCTGGAATAGATCTTTTTAAGAAATCAAAAGAATTTTCTAACATCCATGTGGACATGATGTTTCATTTCTAAGAGAAAAGTAAAATCTCTGAAGACAATCAGCCAAGACACTAAAACTGCAGGGCTCTTGTTTATTACTCACCCTAGGGCTTAAAGTTGTTTAAGAATCAATAAAATGTCTATTCTCTAGTGATGGGTGCCCCTTGAAGAATAAAGAAATAATGAGTGGAATGCTATAACAAAGCAAGTGGAAAAAGGTAAGTTGATCAAGAAGTTTCAGATGCATGTTTGATTTTTTCCGTAGGCCACAATGTCTAAATAGAAATCCATGTGAAAAACTCATACTGAGAAATGTAAATAGGAAATATTGTAAACATACTGCCAGCAGCCATTAGAATGGATGAAAAAGTTTTAGATTGATGAGATACAGTAGAACTGCTACTGGCTACACAAGTTTCAAAAGGAAATCCTTCCTGTTATAGGTAAACCTAAATAAAACTACTCTATTAGGGAAAAAAAGAAAGGAGAGATCTCAGTGGTAGCCTTTTCTTTTGTTCTGATTGTTTTTGTCTTACCTTTCTAAAACAATTCTACAAATAGAATATATTATTTTAAAATATGAGCTTTAAATTCTACTACATGTAGATGAATATCATATCCTCATAACTCATAATGAAATCTCAGAAGTCTGATTTTATACAATAAATATTCTCTGCTTAGAAATAAAAAATGAAGAAAAGAATTCTGAAAGGGCCACAGCCTAAAATGTGAAAAGCTTTAAGACAGGAGTTGTGTCATTTTCAATGATCTGAAATAACACTGAGGGCCATAAAGAAAAATTATAGTTTATTTGGGATACTGCTCTATTTTATTATATCAGAATGGATGTAGGGCGAAGCCACCCATAATTAGAGTGACAGAATCCATGGTGGGTTTAAAACTATGCTGGCATAAAATGCCACATCTGCAATCTTGGAAGACTTGCTTATGGAAAGATGACTCACATGATTTGGTTATATAAAAACTCATGTGGCTGGGTGCTTTTAAAAGCCTTTGAAAACCATGTGCTTCTTAAAGCAAACTGAACACCCACCGCCTACAATCATTTTCATATTTTCTTTAGCACACCCATCCACCATCCCATGGTATTTTTGTAATAATGGATTTTAATTCAGAGAATCTTCACTAGAAAATGGAATATACAATATTTAATATTTTTTGTTCTTTTGGATACTGTCCCTGAAAGAGTAATATAATGCTTACATGTTTGCTGCTAGCATACAAGTAAGAGAAGAAATGTGCCATTACCTTTGTCTCTTTTACTAATATTTTATAAATTAAAATATTTCTATTTGAAAGAATACACTTATTTACTTCTGGTTTTCATGGACATTTCAGAAGTTAATATAAATGGAGGCAACCTAACTGCTGTCCAAGAATGGATATTCCTAAGAGCTCTTTTCAATTCTGATAGAAATAAATGAGAAAACAAATCTCTTAAGACCTGACATAAGATGGTCTACACTCATAACTGTGTATTCTAGAAGGTTCTACTTAAACAAAAATGGAAAAAATTATATGAAGATAATCAACAACACTAATCTGTATCGATTATTTAAATGACACTGGTTATGTTTTCTCTAATATAGTTGGTTTCCACTAGCATAACAATTTTAACATTTTGATCTAAGCAAAGTAAAATTTAAAAATATCACTTCAAATTTCATTCTTTTTGCCTATCAAATGAACAATGGCAAAACATGTTAACAAGGAACTGTACTTGGTGAGCCCAGGATTTAATGATATGTTACCATTTCATCTGGCAAAAAGAGAACAGATAAAACCAAAAAAAAAGTATTCCACACAAGGTTATTTATAATCATGGAATCAAGGCCTAGAGGCTCAAAGTGAGGATTTACAAAAATAAAAAGGCAGTATAAGGATTAAAGATAATTCTAGGACAGAATTGAAGGAAGACATATTCATGCTCATATTAGTCAATGGTAGGATGTGTTCCAAGAAACGTGTCCTTGGGGGATTCTTCACATTGCATGAGCACAACATTAAGTATGTTTACATTCACCTAAATGGTTAATTATTCAACGGGGATGGTGAAATGCAATGAATAAGTTACTATATGAAACATGTTTTTACAAAAAAACTTCTGTACAAGCAGGAGTATACTCTAAATCATGAAAAAGGTGTTTCATATTAAATTCATGAACTAATGACTCAGTTCTTCATTATCACTTCAAGTATTACATGCTGTACATATGTGCATATTACCCACTTTTATAAGACTGATGGTACAGTAAGTTTGTTCCCAATAGTGTGACCAAAAGCTCAGGAAGATATGTGGCAAATATAGCAATGTGTTTAGGGGAGAGGAATTCTACACGTCATCATTATATATGGGAAGACCATCTTGTACTTGGTCCCACATGTACTAAAACAACATTTTGTATAACAGCGGCGAGATTTATTTTTTTCCAAAAATGGTACCTAAGTGTGTTGACCTTAATGGTGCTTCCCCGTTAAAAAACCGAAGTGGTAATACTCTACCCCAACAGTGCATGAACTGATTCTGTACACTGTTCACTTGTGCTATATAATCATTCTAGATTTTTCCTTAATCCTCCAACTTTTGATCTTTAAATAATAGTATTGAAAATTTTTCTTACTTTACCACAATGTTTCCTAAACATCGAGCCTTCAGTTTTTGCATGTTGTCATCCAAAATCATAACTATAACATAAAATACAAATCAAAATGTGAATAAAATTGGTAACCTCAAAACTTAAAATGTATCCATATTTTGTACATATATATTAGGTGAAGTATCTTTAAAAACTGAAAAGCATACATGCATTGATTCCTTACAAGATCATAAATTTTCCTTAGTATTTTGTAGTTATTTCTGTTTTTATAAGTACAATTGAGACTGTATAGATTTAGAGATTCAGTGGATGTAAATCAAATATTAACAATATCACAATGAAAAAAGAAAATAAAAATTCATAAACTAATAGTTTGAAAAAGAAAGAACAAATTAATATTTAAAAAAGCTTTCTTTCAGGGGCCAAGAGTTTGACCTAGTGGTAGAGAGCTTGTCTAGCATGCATGAAGATCCAAGTTTGATTCTTTGGTACCCCATAGATAGAAAAAAGCCAGGAGTGTTGCTGTGGCTAAGTGGTAGAGCTCTAGCCTTGACAAAGACCAAGGTGTTTAAAAACATGGAGAAAAAAAGATCCTCTATTGTAATTTTAGGCTTACTTACTTTACATTAGGTTAATATGATCTTGCCAAACTTTGTCTTAATGCTAGTTTGTGTTATCTTGACCAAACCTTGAAAGTGACTACATCTAAGCTTCTATCCACCTCTGTAACCATTATTACAAAGGAAGAAAAAAGATAAATCATCACCATAAAGCTTTAATACATTCTTTATAGGATTCCATCACCCGGAAGAAAATGTTCTTTCTTTGGGCTCCTCAGCTGTTTTATTTTAAAACACTATTTGGATACTTAATTTGTAGAGTTGCACATGTCTGCATCTCACTAGACTGACAGTTCAGGATGGGTGAGGCCAAACCTGGATTCATCTTTGTTTCCTTAAATTCTACACAGTGGCCAAATCATTGCAAATGCTTGTGTGTACTCTATTCCTCCTTCAGTTTTACCACCTATAAAATGGGAGACATCCGCTTCTCATCACAGTAGTAAAAGAAATTGTTTGAAAATATGGATACCAAGCAAGCTACCAAGTGGTGCCCAATGGTTGTGAAATTATTACCACTATATTGCACTGATGTTTAGCACAAAGTGCTCCCTTTCGTTGGTCCAAGTATCCCGTTTATTATTACAACATTGAATGCTTTATTATGCTTTCACATATGTCAATATTCACAAAACTCAGTCACTGGTTTCTCAGTTTATAGAAGCTATAATTTATCCTGTCTCGAATTCAATGGCTTCTACCCAGTGAGAAGCTTCTACATCAAAACTTAAATGTCTTATAGCTACATGTAAAAAAATGGCATTGAAATACTAAGGAAAACTATATTTAATATTTCCCACAATCAGCAACCTCTAAAAATGTGTCAACACAAAGAGATGGCAGACAGATGGAGGATTTTGTTAAATCTGGACTCACCTGTCCATGGATGCACAAATCACTGAGTTTACAAAGTATAAAAGAAAGCTGGGGGCGGGGGATGGGAGATGGAACACTTCTACACAGTTCCTTTAAAAAATGTTGTCCAAAAGGAAAATACGATATTTTCCTTAGAGAAGCAAAAGTTATATATTTTGAATATAAAGTAAATAACTTTACACTTTAATGTGCTTTAAGGAAATGTCCCTTATGACTCTATTAAACTGTTTTTAATCCCCTTCCTTGTGTGTGTGTGTGTGTGTGTGTGTGTGTGTGTGTGTGTGTAATACAGGGGTTTCACACTCAAAGCTTAATGCTTGCTAAGTTGGACAAGCAACTTTCCTACTTTGAATAACACCTCCAGCCCTTTTGTTTTCAGTACTGGCTCATACATTTTGCTTAGGCTAGGCTCAGTCCTACCTGTAAGTCTGGTATAGCTGGGTATAGGCCACCATTCACAATCTGCTTGTTCTTTGAGATAAGGTCTCACTAATATTTTTGTTCAATCTACACTGGAACCATTATCTTCCTAACTGCTTTTCATATATCTGAGATTACAGGCCTGAATAACAGCCCCGGGTCAATTAATTATTAATTTACTTAGTAATTAATTCAAAATAGTCATATAAATACCTATTGCCTACCTAACAGATGACATATAGCAAACACTAAGTTCACAAACCCAACAGATTCATTAATATTACACATTTAAATTGGCAGGGTCATTCTTACCATTGTATCCTGGAACACATTGCCCTGCTTGCCCTGGTGGAGGTGTTTTAGAGTTACCTAATCCAATACATGATGCTGTAATTGGAGATCCAGTCTCTGGAGAAAGAATTTACAATGTGTTAATGAATGCTCCACATGGGATAATAGCGCATCTTCAGTACATGAACACTTAATCCACAATAGCTTTCATCTTATTTTAGCTGCATTAAGAATAGATAACTGTAAATGTGTTATTTGAGAACAGTCCTTTATCCTTTATCAGAGAGCAGATTTTGAACTTTATAGGTATCAGAAGTAGGAGTTCAGTACTTTTTATGGACAAACCAATTTAAGATATACACAGTCTATTTATTCTTTCTCAAAAGAGGGTAGATAAAATGTAACAAATGCGACATGGGGGAATTCATCACCAGATTTTGTTGTCCTTATTCCAAAGGAAGTTATATTGTTTCCTTCAATATTTGTTGTGGACTTGGGGGAGGAAGTGTGAAAAGCAACTTGGATGTGAATTTTTTCTAATAAAGCAACATCTATCTAGCTCTAAGTCTCTCTCTCTCTCTCTCATATATATATATATATATATATATATATAGTCTAGCACTTTTAATACATCCACATTTTTAAAAGTTAAGGACACAGCTGGGTGCTAACAGCTAGAGCTTGTAATCCTAGCTACTCAGTAGACTGATACCTGAGAACAGTGCTTTGAAGTCTGCCTGAGCATGAGAGTCCATGAGATGCTTATCTCCAATTAGCTACCAAAACATGCTGGAACTAAAGCTGTGGCTCAAGTGGTAGAGTGCCAGCACTGAGCCAAAAAAAGCTTAAGGAAAGCTTCTATGTTTTGAGTTCAAGCCCTAGGACCAGCACACACACATACATTTACCATCATTTCTATAGCAGTGTTTTGTTTTGTTTTGTGTAAAGAAAAGAAAGATTGCTCTAATATTCTCAGGGATATAACAGGAAATGTGAATAGAAAAGTATCTGATCACCAAGGTTTTACACTGCAATAAATCTAAAAGATCACTAGAAAAGATGTTTTCTCTTTACTTAAAATTAATATATCTATCATTGTAAGTTTAAGCTGTGTGCTAAATATTTATGGTATTTGTCACTTTTCTCTGAAATACATTGCTCAAAGGTTTTACATTTTTATCATGCTCTGCTTGCCTTAGGACTTACTTGCCTAGTTAGAGACTCCCACATTTCAAAGCTTATTTCATCAGTGCTCCTAACTGCCTAGGAGATCCAAATGGTAGAAAGCAGATGTGTGTGCTCTATTATTCATCAACACTATAAACATCATTTAAAAGCAAAATCCTATAATGAACCAGCATACATTAACAAAGGTATTAACAAAGAAATTGAAAACAATGTTTGGATATGAAAGAGAAAGAGGAGAGACGGGGGGGGGGGGGGGGGAAATACCCTTCTTCCTAAACAAGTATTATAACTGAAAACTCCACTATTATTTTTCATATATTTCTATCACTTTAGAATGGGGGGAAGGATTCATTATTGATTATACCTTCTGAATAGATTAGTAGATTAGTTTATTACTGACATTTTATGGATTATGAGTCATCTAGCATCAATAACAGAAGATGAGTTCTTGACCACTAAAATCAAATTTCTAAATAACATCTGTAGGAGATCCTCAGCTCTATGGTCACTGCTAAAGATAAGCAGAAATGAGTAGAATCAGACATTTATGATGTTTAACAAAAACAATTCACGCTAATTGCTATATCGTGACAAAATAGAAGGCATTAATATCAAAGTGGCATTTAATAGCCATGCCATACTACTTCCCTGTGCTCTGCTTCATAAAGTATAGATGGAGAACCACAGAGATGGAAGTATTTTCTCCTTGGCCTTTAAATGAAAAATGTCTACTATTCATCTGAGATCTCTTCCCAAGTAAACATAAACACAAGAGCAGGGTGAATTATAGAAAGAAACCTTGCGGAATGAGGTTCTTAATGCAAAGTACACAGGAAGCACAATTGTGTTCAGCACAGAGCTGAAGCTCCCAGGACATAATGGAAGAGGAGATAGCCTTTGGAAATTACATCTGTTCCTCTTCCATTACGGGTGGAAGACAGCTGCTAAACTCAATCTACATACTTCCTATCAACGTTAATCCAAGAGGGACACTTCCATTGTCTGGAGTTCAAACTAAAGTTCTTAAGTAAGGACTCCATATATAATGTAATGTATGTATGTATGTATGTATGTATGTATGTATGTATGTATGTATATACATATGAATGTAAAACTTATGTATCACTCACTTGACATTAAATTTCAAGGTGTTTCAAAGCACAACACATACCCGATAAAAGAGCTAATGTTTCATACCTGTAATCCTAGCTACTCAGGAAGCTGAGATCCAAGAATCAAGGCTCAAAACCAGCTTAGGCAGAAAAGTCAGTGAGACACATCTCCAAAAAGCCACTCAGAAAAAGGCAGAAGTGGACCTATGTTTCAAGTGGTAGAACATTAGCCTTGAGCACAAAGAGGCTCAGGGACAGTGCCCAGACTCTGAATTCAAACCTCAGAATGGGGGTGTGGAGGGGAGCAAGGCAGGGAAAGCATGTTTATAGTTTAAACACTAGTAATTTAATTACCCCACTGATTTTACCGAATTAGAAAATGCACTATTACTAGTGACTTTTATATCAAACACTTAGACAAATGATAGTTCCCAGGTTCTAACCATAAGAATTATAGGAGAAAAACAGGATGAGAAAGACTACCATAGATATTTTGGTGTTCTGCCTCTGTATTGTTGAACATCTTGGTATCTGAGGAGTGGCCCAGCTGCCACACCAGCGCGCGCGCACACACGCACGCACACACACACACACACACACACACACACACATGTACTATACATTCATACACAGAGCCCCATCTCTGGTGTAAGTGAAATATAAGCCCCCAGCATAGTGCTATCCTTAACTGAAATCATTAGGTCTCTCATAGGTCTCCATTTCAAAGATGCTCTACAAACATCTGCTTCACACTACCCAGGCTATAATTAACTGGATAGCAGTCATCTAGGGAGACAGGAAATCCACATGTCATGTTGTGATTGGGAAATACCTACAATCAACAAACCCAACCATTCCCTTTGAAGAAGAGAATTGGAAAACTTCATTTGGAGAAATCTTTACAAAGATATCTAACTTTAGAAAAATTGCCGTCAAGCACCACATGATTCCTTTAGGTAAGAGCCACCAAGGAAGAAGATGGGTAGGAACTGAAGAATGTGAAGAGCAGAAAACTGGCACATTTATCTCATACTTCATTAGACATAGTAGACAAACTTCACTCTTTTGAAAAAGCCAAATCTCAGACCATTTCTATTGCCTTTACTTCACTGTATGGTGAGTTGTTACCAAATGAATTTTCCTTGAGAGATTTTTTTTTATATTCTGAACATAAGAAAGGAAACAAAAATTTTCTTTCAAATATCAATTATCTACAGGGGAAGCACTATCTGTTTATGATCACATTTAATCTGACCATCAAACAACAGGGAACAAAGAAAATAATATTTTGATAGATAACAGATACTGAAACGTAGTCAATATAAACTTTTTTTTCTAAGCCACACAATTATTTCAAAGAAGAAATAAACAAAGGGAGCTAATGATAATGAAGAGGAAAACATCTCAGGGAAATCACTCAGGCCCTGAGTTCAAGCCCCCTGATACATAAAAAAGAAAGAAAAAGGGAAATAAGTTTAGAGATATTGAGGACACTGCATGAAAGTCGATTTCAATTAATCATAAAACCTTTATCAGATTTTAGTCTGATATTGTAAGCTACGGATGCTGTAAGATCATGAGTTTTTGAGCAAAAAGTTAATGTCATAATAATGCAAATACAATTTCTTTAAACATCTGTTCATCTTTCACATTCTATGATGAGATTTATTTTTTTCAGTTGGACTTCAAGAAATAGTAGTGAGAGGAAATGAAGAGACAGACAAGAGTTGTATTAGAATAATTGCTTATTAGATTCCTGTCATTTCCTAACCATCAGCAACCCATTCTTATGAGAATTTACAAGTTTGACCCAAAAAGTAGAACTGAATGAGACAAAGGACAGTAGACAAGTGTTTATGAGTATATCATCTACATGAAACAACGATCATCACTTCTGTTTCACATGTATTATTGTGTATATAAATTGATGTGTTTTGAAAAGGCAATTTGATCTTTATAAAGTGTGGGATCTTTATAAAGGCCAGAGTGTGGCCTAGTGATAGAGTGCTTGCCTAACATGCATAAAGCTCTAAATTTGATTCCTTGGTACCATATACATAGAAAAAGCTGGAAATTGTGGTGTGGGTTATGTAGTAGATAAGGCAGTGCCCAGGCCCTGAGTCAAAGCCCTAAGACTGGGGGGAAAAAAAAAAAAGCAGCTGTATTAGCCAAGCACAGTGGCTCACACCTATAATCCTCACTGCTAAGGAAGCTGAAATCTGAGGATCAAGGTTCAAAGTCAACCTTGGTACAAAAGGACCTGAGATTCTTATCTCTAACTTCTAGAAAAACGGGAAGTGAGGCTTGGCTCAAGGGTAGGGCGGTAGCTGCAGAGCTCAGGGACAGCTCCCAGGCCTAGTTCAAGCCAAAATAATAAATAAATAAATAAATAAATAAAGTGGGCAAGAAGTTTACAAATACAAAAAAAAAAAAACAGAATTCTACAAATGCAAACCTCTTCATCTAGCTAAAGACTTTTCAGGAGTACCTTTAAATCTTTGTAAAAGTTGACAAATATTTAGTAATAGGAATGTAGGTTGTTAAGGATTGCCCCCAAATAAGAATTATATAATTAAAAACAGTGAAAAATTGTTCAAGCACCACAGAAAGATTCCTAATTGTAGGTAATAATTCTCTTAAAATTATTATCTAAAAAAAAGTTGTGAATGTATAATAAGTAAAATATGTACCAAACACGTGTGCCACACTATCTCTGGAACCCCTTGAGCTGCCACACACAACAAATACCTGATGATCCTCAAGTCACCAAGAAAAAAGTGCTGAGTGAGGGTGTTGTTATAAAATTCTAGGTAAGTTGGACTTGATGGCTCATACCTGTAATCCTAGATACTCAGGAGGCTGAGATCTAAAGATCGTGGTTCAGAGCCAGCCCGAGCACTGAGTCCATGAGACTCATCTCCAATTAACCATTAGAAAAGAGGAAGTGGTGCTGTGGCTCCAGGGGTAAGGTAGTAAGTAGCCTTGAGCAGGAAGCTCAGGGACAATGCCCAGGCCCAAAGGTAAGGCTGTAGCTCTCCAGCTCAAAGACTTCGCCCAGGCCCAGACATCAAGCCCCACAACTGACAATAAAATAAAATAAAGGCCCAGACATCAAGCCCCACAACTGACAATAAAATAAAATAAAGTCCTAGGTAAGTTAATCTTTCTAGTCATTTCTTGCCACGGGATAAAGCTGTCTATGCCCCCCTCAGAGCAATCCAATCACCACTGAATATTATAGAGGTTGTTTAGTTTTTGTTTGTTAGTTTTATTAATAGTACATGGAGAACTATATCCACAAAGTCATGAGATATATTCACATCATTAAGCAAAGGCTTTGATTTAATTGGATGTTAAGATACCAAAACATCTTTTTCAAAAGATTTAGTGCAATTCTTAAGGAAAATTTTGTGCAAAGTTACATGCACACATTCTTCTACCTTGCAGATGAAATCAGTTTACTTTTTTCTGTTAACCCTAGTCATTTGTATCATCAGGACTAAATACTTTTCAAATCAGTTTACTTTTCTCTGTTAACCCTAGTCATTTGTATCATCAGGACTAAATACTTTTCAGTCCTTGATATTTCCCACTCAGGAAATGTTTGCTGACTAGTCTGTACACTCCGATGTGATTCCTTTGTTCCATATCCCTTTATGAAGATCAGGAATCTTGAAAATGAAATGGATGATCACAGACTCAGTAGAGAAATAGAGGGCTTCAAAAGGGAGAGACTGTATGTTACTGTTATAATTGTTATCAAGTTTTCTCACTTCAGAAATGATATTCAAAGGTCAACAGTACAAGTGCTTGTTGAAAACATTCTACTCACCAAAATACATTTCTTTAGGGAGAAGGGAATATTAAAGTATAATAATGGCAAATAGAAATAACAGTATACGTGAAAGTTTACAGGGCAACATCGAGGGACTGCTGGTTAGTCAGCAAAGAAAAGCCTGGAGGTGGCAGTAGGACTGAGGGAGGTGACAAGAGACAGATTATAAAGTGTCTTTCTAGATATGTTAAAAAAAACTACAAATTAGTCCAGTCATGATGGAAGACACAAGCATTTATCAAAGGCAATTCACTCCAAATTAATCTGTAAACAAGGAAAGGGGAGCTGTTCATCAAATAAATGGTAGAGAGACAGCTTTGAGTGAAGAGGGTGAAAGGTAGTGCCCAGATTCCAAGTTCCAAGCCCCCAAATTAGCTCCAATTTGGCTGCAAATCGAAGCCTTCAGTTAATAATTCCATGCCAATAGGTCAATCAGATGGTAGAGATGTGGTAAGGGTAAACAGTGGTGGAGGACAAGGAAAATCTTAATTAAACTCAAAATTAAAAGGTAGTTGGAATATAGGGAAACAGCAGTATGGAGACACTTGGGTTAAAATCACACAGAGAGAAGATGAACAAGGTTTTAGGAAAATGACAGAGGGGCAACTTCGTAAGTCCTCTTCTGTAAATAAGAGCCCTTGATATATCTGGCAATCTTCTATCCATCTCCTTTTGTAGTTGTAGAAAGACTACATTTAGACAATCTGGATTTCAAAGTTGATAGTTCAGTATTGTACATAAATCAGTTCAGCCACTTGACACTGCTGAGTTACATTAATTATAGCATCACAGTGGTAAGAGTGGCAATTCCTAATCATTCTTTCATCCCTAAGCCCATACAGTGATCTATAAATACGTTGAATGTTGGTAGTATAAAGAAAGCAGAACCAGTAAGATGCACACTGGTGAAAGAAAATCAATTTAATCACTCTGTCAGAAGATGGTATGATTATAGTTCAGAACAATTCAAAGCAATCTAACATTGTATACTATAATCACACCACTAGTGTGAGCTGTGAGACACAGGTCTTATCTGGCTCCCTCACAGCATGCTGCAAATAGTGCAATGAAAAAGGCCACAAATAAGCTGTACTTCATTTAGAAGAGAATTAATGAATTCATGAGGACATGAGATAAAAACCTAGGAAGAAAGAACCTTGGACAACACAGAACAATAGGAGTTCAGGTTCTAGTGTTAATGATTTACTTGACATTAGCAAATTAACCGCTTCCATTCTAAATTTTCTTAAATCTGAAGTGTTTCTATAGGCTAGGATGTTAAAGATGGTTCTTATACTAATGAAAGGTTATTCATACAAAGGAAATGTAAAGCAAATAAACATACTGAAAGGTAACTCTGGACTGGGAATTTGTGTCTATAAACCTACGCCTCTGGGAGTGCTCACATGGGAGGTTGTATTTTGGGTTTAGGAGCCACATTATTTTACTTCATTTAAAGCTTCCTATTAAGCTTCTGAGGAAACACATAATCAAAGCATCCAGGACTTGCCTATGGCCATGGAGTAAGTGGCTGAGCTTGGATTTAAACACAGAATTTAGCATCACTTTGGACTCACCACTTAATTCTTCCAAGGAGCATAGTCACTTGCTGGTTTCAAAATTAAGACTGACAGCAAAGAAAGAATTGGGAGCTATTTTGTAGGGCCAGTGGTCTGACTACAAGAGTTTCCATAACACAGGGAGTTAAATTTCCAGGAAAAAGAAAAAGAAATAATGGAAAGCTATAGAAAATCTTGGTCTAGTGAAGATTTATTTTAGAATATGATGATATTTTCACATTTCTAGGATCAAAGATGAGAAATTGAGTATATGCTGCTCCGAAGACTGAATTATATCATTAACCAATTTTCCATTTTTGGTCTCTTGTCAAAATATCAGTAACAAGTCAATGGACACAAATAATGGCTCTAGTAAACAATTATGCAACAACTTGATGTGCATTTCCCACTAGAATTTCATGAACATGAAAATGATTCAATGACTGATACTAAGTGTGGGGATTTATTCTAAAATGAATTAGCAATTTGTAAACAGTTACTTTCAAGACAAGTCTTTTCCAACATGCCTTACATTTGACAAAAAATTTATTCTTTCCACAAACCAATTTCATGTAGCTTACTTCCAAGTTACTACTTATTCTAAACAGCAGTAAAATCATTACTTCACGCTAACAAAAACTTCTCAAAATAAGGGAAAAAAACCTTTTTCCAAGGAATAACATAAAGACTTTTCTTTCACTCTCACCAGATGGATCCTGTCACAGCCACTTCTAAGTGATGTGATAAGACAATACCAGTTTTGTAGCAGTTTTTTCTTTTTTTTCCAATCACAACTTCTCAGCCTCAGCTATCTAAAATACCCTTTCCATGAGTGAAGAAAAAGAAGGGATGAGATTCTTTCTGACCATTCAGTTGTGAAAAAATATATATAGATATAGTAAGACAGAAGCAATTCATTCATATTCCTGAATGATTCTGCTAAGACTTGAAAGTGGTGAAGGGCATCTTTCAGAAAACTCACTTGATGTTACAAGGGCTCTAACAATCCAGGCCTGCACACTCACTGAATACTGTTCTGCGCAGTCTACATGAGTTCAATCTGTTATATTTAAATATATAGGTATAAGGGATGTACATTAAAGAGCCTCTTTTACTATAGCTCATCCTTCATAGATTCATAAATGACAGAGAAAACCTCAGAAGCAGGGAATAAGGAAGAATTAAATGTCAAAGCATGGAAGACAGCACTTGATCATATATGGAAATATTATGCTCACAGATTTGTGGCTAGAGGAATAGTTATGAGTGACTATTGGGAACCAGTAGAGATAGATTTATAAATTGGAGATTGAGCCCTCAAGGTAAAGTCATCAAGAATATACTTTCCCTGTGTCTACTGAACCACATGCAGCCTTTTATGGCTTAGCTCTAGGAAGACAAAAATGTTTCCAGTAAAATTTGATGTGAGATTTTTGCCTGAGATACAAGCTAAATGTGTTTAAATTGAAATATGATAAAAAAGGGGGGATGACAAGGAGGCAAGAAATGCATTTATTGTTGAACTCCAGAAATAAAGACATTTCCCTGTAATAGAATAATCTTAACTGTGGCCTGAGAGATTAAAAATCCCTTTAAAAATGAATAGATGAGAATACAAGGATAACAAAGAAAAAAGCATCCTGAAAAAACAATGTGTCTTAGACATGGTACCTACTTATCAAGTTCAAAAATACTAAGCATTTTGCAATGTTCACATAGGAGAAATAACACATAATGCTAAAAGTTGGGCCTAACATGGAAATCTCTGCCTAGGGTAGTTACTATTAAATTGCATTTGATCATTTCATTTCATAGGTTTGATCCTTATAAATAATGTTTTGCAGTCTTTAGCAATTGTCATTTTCAAAATGTATCCATTCCTTTAAAAAAATATCCTGATCTAATATATCCTGCCCAGATTTACCTAAGAATAAACAATGAATTTGTTCAGCCTAAAACACATTACAGGAAAAACACTATTGTACCAATAACCTTGGAGAGTTCACTTGATTATGAAATCAAGTAATTTTTACAAAATTCTGACAATCGGGAATTAGTTTATGTATGTCTTGTGGAACAGTAATGTTGATTGAAGAACTGGCATGACTCAAGTTTTCTGCAGCCTTGGGTCCACTTTAATAAAATCTAAAATTACCAAAATTCACCTTCAGGGAGAACTTGGCCTCTTTTTAGCTACTTCAGAATTAAAACTGCAGCAATTTAATCTAATAGTGAGAAAAACAAGTTGATTTCTCTAGGATACAAGAAGTCAACAAAGATGACTCAAGGTAGATAAAGTGAAATCAATAATTTCAACATCACCAATATCTCAATCTATTAGATGACCGGCATTTACACATTGAAATTCCTCCTTGGGTTTTATTCTCTTAAAAATGCAACTTCATTGTTCATTAAAGTAAGGATACAAAATAAACAACATAATTGCTTATTGCTTCTCAAATATATGGTCATTACCTCCTTTTACATATGTCACTACTTCCTGGACAGGATGACAGTGGAAACACTACTTTTAAGAAATTCCATTGCCTATATTAGTCGTATAAAGGGATGTAGGAGAATTTCGTTGCACATCTCCTGATGGGAACTATACCAGTGGAAGTCATGAACTCTGTTTATATGTAAAACCTTCACTAAAAAGCCAGTGTAGAATTTAAGTATTATTGGTTTGTAGTCTTTGTGTTTAGCCCATAGAAACCATGTGAAAGAATGAAGTATTTCTGCCCAAGATTGAGTAACATTAAATACTTGGGGGTAAGATCTAACATTTTTTGTTATAATAATTCTAAATAGATAATATGCCATAGAATAAAAGGAAAGAATTTAAAAAAAAAACAGGAAACCTCAAAAAGGGTTATTATTGACTGCTTTTGCATTTTAAAGGTCTCTGATATATAAGGAAAACATGTTTGTTTTAGAACATTTACTAATAAGGAAAGGATTCACAGCAATATTGCTAGTTTTTTTTTTCTCATTACAAAAATAATTCCTGCAAAGGACATCAAGAACAGATTTCCTTTTAAAATTGTGCTTCTTCTTTGATTTCTTAAAAATATCCTCTTTGTACTAAAACTGACAGCAATTCATTGTTTTATCAAGGCATATTACAACTACAGATAATGCTGCTTATTTTTTTCCTCAGTATGATTAGCATAATTTAATGGAAATTTTAGCTATTCTCTTAATTGTCCATTTTCCATTATGCTTATAGCATCTCTATTACATTTTTGTAAATGAAGAAAACTGGAAAATTCAGTCAATAATCTAGATGCTTTCAATCAATTTAAGGATAAGTGACTTGGAAAATAAAATTTTCCAGTAAATGACAAGCCAACGTTTATCCAGATATATAAACTAATAGATACTGTCTTCTTCTTTAAGTTGAGAAAAAACAATTTCTTTCATAAAAACATTTACACCATTACCATCCACAGCTAGAACTGAATGCTCCAGTGGTCTGGAACAGCAACAAGTCTTAATTAAAGTACTCCATTGAGGGATGGAGGTTGATGTGCGCTTCTTCCCAGATTCTCCACAAATTCATACACCTATTCCAGGAAGCTCTAAAAAAGCCTGAGTATCTGCAGATAGCTACATAGGCCCTTATATACAAATATCAATAAGGAAAATAAAATCATAATTTCATTTTAAATATGGTAGCTCCCTTCAGAAAACTTTAGCATAGGAAGGGGGAAAGCATACAACTATTTAATTTTCAGTCCTAGGGGTCACATTATGGGCCTGGGTGCTGTTCCTGAGCCTCCTTGTACCCAAGGCCAGTGCTCTACCACTTGAGCTATCGCACCACTTCCAGCTTTTTCTGGGTAGTTATTTGAGGTAAAAGTCTCCTGGACTGCCTGGACTGGCCTCGCACTGTGATCCTCAGATCTCAGCCTCCTGAGTAGCTGAGCTACTGGGTCCTGGCAAGAATAAAACTTTGAGATGTATGTAAGTAAAGTTACTCTATTTTGCCTAGGTAATAAAATTCATGAAATCCACCTTAATGGTGATGGTAAGATATTCTTGGGTTTAAGGACAGGATAATAATGGTAAAAAATTAAAAAAAAAACTTCCTTCGAAAATAGAGAACATGACAATAATAAAAATACTATTCAGAGATAGATTTTTATAAACAGTGCAAACATGTATTTTTCCCCAATGTGTTGTATTTTCTAAGCAGCTATAAATGGGTACTTAAGCGAGTAATGTTTCCTTTAATGAATAAAACTTGAAAGGGGAAGAAACACTTTCTGATTCCCAGTTATGTTAGGAGTGTATCTCCTGGTCTGATCATTTATTTTGTACTTCATATTATCAAGAATATAGAAAATTTATTTTCCAAAGACAGCACCTAAGAAAAAATATAAAAATTGTAGTTTATTTTTAAGAATATAAAGACCTACTTCATAAAAATCCAGTTTTAATGATTGGTCTTCCAGAATACAATCATTTAAAAAATATGAGCAAATTTTTAAAATGAATCTCATTAATTTTCTAAATCAAAGTAGAAACTCTCCCCTCTATACTCAAGTGTCTTCTGAAAACAGTGATATAAAGGCAGTGTTCCAAATGATTGAACTAATTAGAACCAAACTGAACTCTATGCACATAATGGTGACCAAACTCCCATAATTCATAGCTTCTTTCATTGATTCAAATGGGCAAAACTACAAAGTCAGTGAGGCAAAGAATAGACTATCCACTCTCATATGCATACAAAGTCCATTTGCTTGTTCCTACTTTATATTTTACCTACTTACAATGAAATTACATTTGCCAAGGATCCTGTAGTATGAAGATTACAGAAAATAAGCAAAATTAATAAATACATCCTATGCTTGTATTGTGATCATTGCTTTGGAGTCAAGTAAATTTTTTCTTCCTTGAAAATAAATGAGAAGAAAGTAGACTTATTTCATACATAGAAAGGATGCCAGAGAATCCTATGACAAGAAGAGCACTGTGAGATTCTTGCCCCTGAATGGACAGGAGAATAGGAATGACAGAGATGAATGATGAGGACAGTTTACATGACGACACATGATACTGTGGCAGCCACAGTGAAAAAGCAATGGTAGAATCAAAGATGGGGATAAATCCAGAAGACACCACAAAATGATAGCTGAAATTCAGTAGCTTTCTGGGTAAAGAAACACTAAAGAAAAGCCCATTAGTGCTTTGTGTCATTGGACCAAGGGAAGGGTGGTCCATGTCACCTATGAAGACACTACTGACAATCTCACCATCACAAGTTGCTTATTTTGAGAAAAGCAAGAACTACCTGGATACTGAACTGGCACTTGATGGATTTACCCCAGAATTGCTGAGCATTTCAACAATCAATGTGCATACTTGGGAAATACTTACCCGTTTGCCACCAATGATCCAGGACAGGTACTCTGAAGACATTTTTGGACCATTCCAGTGTCTCCACATCACATCTTTCTCCAGCCACAAATAATGTTTTGAACCTGAATGCAAAAGAGATGCCGACTTTGAAATACTACTTGAAAATTAATCTAAATTATTTCATTTCCATTTGAAATATACTGTTGAAATGAACTGTATCAGCAATAAAGCAGGGGAAAACAGGGAGAGTACCACTGTTTCATACTGTTAAACAGTGAGAAGTGAAATATTTTTGGGTTCAAATGTAATCTAATGTGCATCACAGCAATAGAGTGAGCTATTTTCAAAGCAGATTTCACAGCTACAAAGTTTCAGTGCTGAAAAAAAGAGCAATTGAGTTGATCTTTGTAATGTATCTGTCATATTCCCCTCATGATCAAACATAGAAAAACTTTTGTCTTCCTGAGATGAGCCCTGCTAATTTTAGCTCAAAGCTTGATGGCTGTATCCGCCTGAAGAATATACTCAGAAATATACTCATAAGGATCAGCCAAGGGAGTACATTTGCTCATAAATATGACACTGATTTCAAGAACCTATTTATTTCATTCTGAGGATGTACAGAGGACAGAGTAGGAACATAAATGTTAGTGTGTGCTCTTGCATCATGAAAGCTCTTATCAAAAATATGTGATTACTAAAGAACAAAAGAGAAATAAGGTCATTAGAGAGAGAACCATGCCCCCAAAAAGGAAGAAAGGGTAAGAAAAATACATCTTTGAATAAGCATCATTTTACATGTGCATATTATCATATGCACACTGAGCCTTGTGATTGTCTTGTAAGAATATTCTCCTTTGGTCTCCCTGTGTGAATGTGCAGGGTCCTGTCTATCATGTCCAAGTATACATTTTTTGTCTTTTGTTACTTATTGTATTTACTGAAATGAGCTCCAAGAAATGGAGACAAGAGATATTTTTAGTTTACATTTTGTGGGGATTTTTCTGTTTTCTCCCTTTTCATTCTGTTTTTGATTTCTGTACCTTTTGGCTTGCATGTAAGTTTTCCAATTTGGGGAGAGCAAGAGGAAGCACAGAAATGGGGGGAACAAAAGATGAATTTAAGTATCAGTGATACTCATTAGATGCTATGTTGAAAATTATCTATAGTGGAGGAGAGAGGCTGGGAGGAGAAAAATAACTGGGAGAAAACAAGGAAGAAGAGACACAGTTCAAAAACAAATGTATTCATTACCTCACTGATGTAACTGAAACACTTCTGTACATCACCTTAACAATGAAAATTAAAATTAAAAAAAAAGAAAAAATAGATCTTGCCAGACACTAGTGGCTCACACATATCAGCTTTGCTACTCAGTAGGCTGATATCTGGAGGACTGTAGTTTGAGGCCAGTCCAGACAGAAACATTTGGTAGGCTCCATATCCAAAATAATGATCAGGGGCCAGGAGCATAGCTAGTGGTAGAGTGCTTGCCTAGAATGCATGAAGCATTGGTTTGGATTCCTTGGCACTACATACTCAGAAAAACAAGAAGTGGTGCTGTGGCTCAAGTAGCAGGGCACTAACCTTAAGCAAAGAGTGTCCAAGGACAGTGCCCAGGCCCTGAGTTCAAGTGCCAGGACTGGCAAAAAATTTATAAAAATAAATGACTCTGTCTCCAAAATAACCATCAAAAATAAAGGACTGGAAGCATGACTTAAGTGGTAGTGTCAACCTATCAAGCAAGGTTCTTGGGGGAAGAAGGAGGAGGAGGAGGAGGAGGAGGAGGAGGAGGAGGAGGAGGAGGAGGAGGAGGAGAAGAAGAAGAAGAAGAAGAAGAAGAAAATACATTTGGTCTGAATCTTGGTAAAGGTTTAGTTAAAGAATGGTTTAGTTTCATGTATAAAGCTCTCACATGGACTGTCTTTCAAAAGATAGTGTGTTTAATAGAAGTAAAATTATTAGCATCAAAGTAAAAACCAATCACAAAGCTTCCTGCTTATTTGGAACAGTGATCTGTGACTGTTAACAGCTTCTTCTCTTAATTTAGCATATCATTTCATGAACATTCATGTAGATTCAAATCGTCCTTCTTCTACACTATAGTCATGTTCAAATCCTGGTACAAATATGTCTCCTTGAATAGTTGCAAGTTTCTTGTGTATTTTGCATAGTATATTGAACTATGAACTACACGGAAGCATTCATTTTCATCACTCTGATACCGGCAAGATCTATGAGGATTTTAGGTATTTAAAAGCTGCTAGATGCTCAGAATCACGGTGTAAAGAGGTGGGAATTGACGAAGGTTATGTCAGTTAGACTCATCCTAACTAAAAAAGAAGTCCATTTAAGTGTATAGAAATTGGCAAAAGTACACTGATTGAAGTAGCAAACAGATCTGAAATGGTTATTTTAGAAAAAAAAATTAGTACTACAAGTGAAAGGTCTTAAAAGCAGCCATTTGGCTTTTCCGGTCTCCATCAGTTGCCTGGGGAGCCGAAGGGAGGGAAAGTCAGTGGTGGAAAGGCTGAAGGGGAAATCCAGACCCAATACTTGTGGTTGAACAGCGACGTGGGAAATAGCAAAATAATCGAAATCCTGAGGAAAATAGAACGTTGTTGAAAGGAAAGTCAGACAAACAAGATGTAGCTCTGAGGAAAGGCAATTTTAAACTTAGAAAGATGTGTCTGCACTAAAGGATGATTTGGTTTATGATGACAGTCAGACTGGAGAAACACACTAAAGAACCTAACATTGTATTGCTGGAGGGGTTATTGCCAAGATATTAAAGATTGCTTTGTACCATAGCTGTGAGAATGAAGAGGAGTTGTTATGGAAGGACGGTGAAGGCACCTCCGCAAATGTTCAAGAGAGGCTGCAAATGAGGGGCATGATCTTCAAATGAACCACTGCATCAATATTACCAAGCTGCAATACTAAAATGCACATCGTTTTTACGTGTAGATGTGCACATCCTCTCTAAGTCTCATGGGTCATTTTGGCCACAGAGCTACAGTTTGACCTTTGTAGGAGGAAACTATCAAAATTGTGACACAAGAAACCTCCTTTGCCAAGAAGTTGTTGAAAAATACATTGCTTCATTTTGACGTATAAATGAATAATGCAACTGTTGTTTACACCAGCAATGCTACGCCTAGATATTTTTTTATACAACACTATACTTGTGTCAAAGAAAGTTTTGAAGTTAAATTGTGCAAAACACCCAATGTCTTACTACTCCACACACTTCCTGTGAAGTATTATTATGTGTCTAAACTTCAGTTATTATTTGAAATACTAGTGTCTTCGTAACAATAAGTGAATTGCAAGGACTCCTTAGTCACTAGTAGCTAGTGCCTGACATGGCAGAGTTTAGTCTTATGTCCTAGGCTATTCTGAATAGATGAATGAGTGGGTAATATCCAGGTGATCACAATACATGGAAAGATTCATCTTTTCCCAAGGTTTTCATCACTTGATGCATAAACAAAATGAGAATCCATACTATCCAAAGTAGAAAAAATAGGGAAAAATAATGTGCCAGCAACTTAAGCACCTATCCACATCTTTTCTACACAGAACAGCACAATTCAAGACTTAAATGGAGCTGAAAATTAGTCAGAAAGAAAACAGATAAATTGATATATTTTCAAATTTTAAATCCAAAATAAAGGAAGCCATATAGAGATAAAAATAATAACCAATATGTAGAAATTTTTTCAAGTATTAAAGCAGAGGTAAAAGAAAAAAATGAATATTTCTAGATCCATCTACTACCCAGCCAGTAAAAATCATTCTTTACTGTATCAACAGAGGTTAAATAAAAATAATAAGTAACTTCAATAATACCTCATCAACTTTCTGATCCTGTGACAGATCATCATTATGGTGTTTGTTTGTTTGTTTGTTTGTTTGTTTGTATCAGTTGTGAGACTTGAACTCTGGGTCTGGTTGCTGTCCCTGAACTCTTCAGCTCAAGGCTACCGCCCTACCCTTTGAGCCAAAGTCCCACTTTCAGTTTTTTGGTTGTTAATTGGAGATAAGAGTTTCAAGGATTTTAGTGTCCAAGTTAGCTTTGAACCACAGTCTTCAAATCTCAGCCTCCTTGGTAGCTAGGATTACAGGCATGAGCCACCGTGCCTGGGTCATCATTTTGTTTTGCGAACTATATCCCTGTGGTGATATCTTTCATTATTCTATTTGATTCTATTTGTTACCAGCAAAATTCACATCTGAAATGTAGAGACACTGGTGTTAATATAGCCTTCTCTTATCAACACACAACTAGCACTTCATCAAACATTTCCAGGCATCTGAGAACTGGAAAGGCAGAGAACTTTTGAGCATCAGGACCACAAAGAGAAACAGGTATACATGAAAATTGACTTAATGCTCTTACCTTTTGGTACTTCCTTTTGAATAGCAGTTTAAAAGTTCAAATATAATTTTAAAAATTCTGTGACAAAGAGACCTAGAATCCAAATATTCCCAGACATTATAATTTTGGGGGAAAAGAAAGCTGAAGTTAAAACCTAATAGTGGAAAAGAGGATTTATAAAGGATATACAATGCAGTGTTGAAACTGTATCCCAGATTATTGAGAAATGGCAATAGACATTATTCTGTAAATAATGTTCTGTGAAACAGCAGTAAGCCTTCATTCTCCTCTCTCCATTTTATTTTAGGTTTGGCCTTGGGCATAAACATATCCAACAGTACTGGATAATTCCAATTACTCTTAACAGCAATGAGAGTGGTCTTGACAGTCTACAGTTTCATCAGTAAATGTCATTGTTATATATTTTAATTTTTGCCTCCATGTTGAGAGTGAAATGCTATTCAGGTAAATTTATCCAGGCAATGCAAATTTGCATCTGTCTGGATATGTAACAATGTGATCAAAGATGTCTTAAAGCTTTATTATATTCTAGTGCAGTTCTCCATGAACTGAATATAATGCTGCACCATTTTTCCAATTTTCCATTGTACTACTTATCTACATTCTCAGTAATTTATAACATATATAATGTAGCTTATATTATAACTTAAAAATACTTTTATTATTTTAATTAGTTGTGCATGGGAGCTTCCATTCCACACCTGAGGAGTACAGTGTTTTGATCACTGTCACCTCTTCAACATTCTCACCCATCTTCCCAACCCACCTACTTCTCTCTTTTCTTAATTTTCTAAGGATATAAATTTAATTCTGATCGCATTTCTCCCACCCTTCTTCCTATTTCTTTAACAGTTTTATGTTTCAAACATCTTCTCTTAATGCCTTTTACTTTGTTTATTCTTTTAGTAAGTTATTCTATCTAATGTAATAGAATGCCATCATTATTTTCATTAATATTTTATAATTTATGCTTAAAATAATTCTCTGTGAAAAATATTTATATATTTTTAAAGTATTAGTTCTTTTTAAAAATATAATTGTAGTAACTTCAATCCAGTTAAAATTTCTTTAAGTGTGGCATATGATAGGGAAGCACTTTTTTTTCTATATGTAATCAGTTGTTTCATACATGAATACCTGAAAAAATACATGGAGAGTGATGTTTATTTGTTTGTGCTACTTCCAGTACTTTAATTCTAGGACCTTATGCTCTGCCTTGGCTTTTTCACTCACTGTGGTATTCTAGTTCTTGAACCACATATCCATGTTTTTCTCTTTCTTTTTTTTCTTCCTTCCTTCCTTCCTTCCTTCCTTCCTTCCTTCCTTCCTTCCTTTCTCTCTCTCTCTCTCTCTCTCTCTCTCTCTCTCTCTCTCTCTCTCTCTCTCTCTCTCTCTCTCTCTCTTTTTCTAATTGGATGTCGGAATCTTGAAGACATTTCTTCCTTGGAGGACTTCAAACTGAAATGTTCAGTTCTCAGCTTCCTGAATACCTAGGATCACAGGTGTGAACCTGTAAATATAGAAAAATCTGTTTCCATAGAAGTGTGGCCCTTTATTCCTTTATTAAGCTCTTATTCTATTGCTATTCCCTTCTCCAACACTAATGTCATAGGTAAAAGAATATTACAAGAGATTTGCATATATATTTGGCCTCCCCTCTCACATCATATAGACCCAAGTCTGGTCATCTATCATAGTCGCATGGGGCATAGTGACTTTTTATCTAGATATAACATCCCATGAAAATTTTATAGAAGTTAATTATATAATTATTTTTTCGTATTTCTTCAATGTTTGCCATTTCTGTTTTGGGGGGAGATTTTTTGCCAGTCCTGGGACTTGAACTCAGGGCCTGAAACTGTCCTTGGGTTTTTTTCAAGGCTAGAACTCTACCACTTAAGCCACAGCAACCCATCTGGCTTTTTTTTCTATGTATGTGCCACTAAGGACTCTAACCCAGAGGTGTTTATGGATGCTAGGCAAACACTCTACCACTAAGCCAAACTCCCGGCCTCTGTTTTTTGTTTTTGTTTTTAATTGCAGGTCCTGGAGCTTGAACTAAGGGCCCAGGCACTGTCCTTGGGCACTTTTGCTCAAGGCTATTTCTTTGCCACTTGAGACATGTTGCCACTTCCAGCTTTTTCTGTGTATGTAGTACCTTCCGAGGAATTGAACCCAGGGACTTGCGCATGCTAGGCAAGCAGTCTATGATTAGGCTATGCTCCTGACCTATTGCTGCGTTTCACGCTTTTTTTATATTTTTCTTTTTGGTTTTTATAACCTATGCCATCTACCTACATCTACCCCGTGAATAAAAGCCTTTGCATTTTAAGCTTCCTTAGATTTGTTTACATTAAAATATGTATTTTGAAATTTGATAGGGAAGGGGGGAAAACCAAGACGGGGGTGGGGGGTGGAGGGGTAGGGGGGAGGGTAATGGGTACCAAGACATGTGAAAGGGTATCAATGTATGTGAATTAATGCACCTTCTATCTGGCAAATATCATGTAACCCTTTTATTAATTACAATAAAATATATATATATAAAATAAAAAAATAAAATAAAATATGTATTTTTTATTTTGCTCTTACAATAGTACTTTCAAAGTCCTATTCTATTGCCTTCTGATATCCATTGGCATTGGTCTGACATACATCTGGTGATCTGTTGTGTCTCTCTGAAGTTTATTGGATTTTTCTCTCTAACCTCAATTGATGTTCTGAAATTCAAAATGACATGCCAAAGTGAATTTATTTATATCTATTTGTAACCTGCTTGGTATGTGGACAGCATTTTCGAACTAGTATCCTTGTTTTTCCATAACACTCTCAATTACTGGTTCTTGAACAACCTTTTTTATTCTTGAGCATCTGGCTATTCTTTTTGCTGAAATTCCTATCAAAAGCATTTTTAGATTCTTATTCCTTTCAAAATTCTTTTAGAATTTGTTTTACTTTGTCTGTCATATTCTTATAGTTTTTAATAGATTCTATGATTATGGGGAAAGTATTTTATGTTTGTGCCATCCATTGCATTTTTATTTTATATTTGCAGTCATATGCTTTCAATTTTTATGTAAAATATATTAGTCTGCAACTTTGATTATAGTTTGAATTGATTGCACCATAAAATTTATTTCATAGGAAATGAATCTATGTTCTGTTTATTTTATTAGCTTAGGTGTCTTTGCATGTTTTGGAACTTTGTTTCCAAGTTCTTTGTAAAAGAGCATCTCTTTGTTCTATCTTTCACTCTCAGATAACCTCCTCTGTTTGTTTCAGGTACCTTTTCTGTCTAAGAGATACAGGTTTGGCAAACTGACCTTTCAAATCAGTGTTAAAATGGGAGTTCAATATTATTAAATCCATAGTGAAACCTGTAATATTGCTGTAGGATCGTGTTCCAGGAAAATAGGTGAGCACTTAAGCTCAGTCTCTAGTCATTGGATACTCCCTATCTCATCCAAAGCTTTCATGAGCTTGCTGTAAGTTACTGTTTCGGAAAACATATGACAGAATATATTGCCAGGCTCCTTTCACATGGGGGGCTACTGGCTCAGTTTTCTGCAAGTGTGGAGCTGACTCTAATTCCTCATGATTCTTTCAATGTTTGTAAGTACATCTGACAAGCATCTGACCTCAGACAAGCATACAGCTTTACACCTCCACACCCTTTCTAGTCCACAGAAACGTTCAGCTTTACGTCATCTTTCATGTCCTGCTTTTTATCTTTATTATCTCTCATCACTCTATGATTGAAAAAGAAGGGACGCATCAAAGTTTTAAGTTGCTGTGAAGTTTTGAATGGAAGTCACAGCATTAAATTTTTTTCTAGCTTAATTAAAATCAAAGTAGAAGAACATAGGAAAAATAAATCACTGTGATATAATCCAAGTGAGTGGAGAACTAGAAATCAGAAGGTAATAAAATGAATAATCAAGACTTAATTAATCAACATTAAAAACCATTCCAAATGCTAAGCCTTTCATTTTATCCTTAAACCACTGCTAATCTGAAGATGCAAATAAACAACAACAAAAATAACCCCAAACAATAGACATCACACGGGTAGTAAATGGTAGATTTGAAATCAGAGAATAAAATAGAGTGAGAATAAATACTGTGTAATATTGCCTCTTCCCAGTCTTGACTAGAAGAGCTGCAATCTTGAGTATGTTATTTCATTGTTCTACAAAAAGGTAACTCACCTGTGAATGGAGATGATAATACTCAATGAGTCCTAACCTAGTTTTCCAAAGTCTAGTCTCCTGAAATATTAAAATGGACTCACAGTTTTATTTAGCTTCTTACTTTGAGTACCTTGTAAATTTATTTGTGATAATGAAATGTTTGACAAATGTCCAAATTAATGGAACCAAGGTTTAATGAGACATGTAACATAGTTTAAAAATTCAGACTGCAAAATGTTCTATGATAGAAGAGAAACCCAAACTTTACAGAACATAGTGAACATCAATTCAATGAGCATAAAATACCTAGAACATAAATTTAGCACTAAATGTATAGTTGAATAAGAAGACTTTAGATTTTATCCTCTTCTAATCCAAATTAACATTTGTGGATTTAAATTTCCTTTATTTTAACATAAAATACTTGAAGTGTGTATGTGTGTATGAGTGTGTGTGTGTGAAAGAGAGAGAGAGAAAGAGAGAGAGAGGTAGAGAGAGAAGAAGAAGAAGAAGAAGAAGAAGAAGAAGAAGAAGAAGAAGAAGAAGAACAACAACAACAACAACAACAACAACAACAACAAGAGAGAGAGAGAGAGAGAGAGAGAGAGAGAGAGAGAGAGAGAGAGAGAGAGTTCCATTATTGGGTTTGAATTCAGGTACTGTCCCTTAGCTTTTTCTTTCAAGGATGGTACTCTACCAACCAAGCCACCAATATTCTTATGCACTTTCCTGCCTGGACACTCTGAATCATGATCCTCAGATCTCAGTCTCCAGAGTTACTAGTGCCTGAATTAATTCTCTGATTTTTGAGGTCACTTCTTTCCTCAAATAGTTTTAGTCTACAGGATGAACTTCCTTGGATACAAGGAGTGATTTTCTTTAATATTCATCCACAGTGTTAGATTGTTTGAGATACTCTCTCTCCCAAGAATAACTTAAACTGATGGACCTATCTTCATTTACTAGTAAATGAAGATAATCACAGTTCCTACCTTTAATGATGAAATTAGTTGTACCTGACATAAAATAACTGTAATAAATTGCAGTAATTTGTAGATCAAAGTAGTCTAAATATCTTAAACATTCACTGAAAATAACTATATACGTGACAGTGAATAATTTCAGTGCAAAAAAGAGAGTGGGCTATCATTCATTATTCTTACAATAAAACCTGACATTCCATGTTTATGTATATTCATTTGAAAAGTATGATGAGCCAGTGAACAGTCCTTATTGTCAAAGAAAAATATCAAAAACCAAAATACAAATAATAAAACAAATGTGAGACATCATCTTGCTTGTAAGACAGCTTCCAGTCTTGTAACTGGAATGCCCTGGTCAGTAAAGAAACACATGTTACTATAATTGCTGTAATAATGGAACAGGTGCACATATGGAGACATAATTTCTAAAATTTTTTTAAATTCTATTTTTTATCCATTAGGCCTACATTGAGGAAAAAATGAACTAAAAAACAAATTAAATGCAAAGAGAAGGCAAATAAAACATTACAATGAATTTTATGAAATCATTTCTGTTTAACACAGCTTTGTTTTATACACTATAATCATTTTTTCCAAAAGAATACCTTAACTGAAATCTACTTTTCACTTAAAGAACTTTCATAGCCAGGTGCAGTGCCTCATGCCTATAATCCTAGCTACTCAGGAGGTTCAAAGCCAGCCCAGGCACAAAATGATCTGAGATTCTTATCTACAATTAACCTCTAGAAAATGGGAAATGGGGCTTGGCTCAAGGGTAGGGTGGTAGCCTTGAGCTGAAGAGCTCAGGGACAGTGCCCAGGCCAGGGATAAAATGATAGCCTTGAGCTGAAGAGCTCAGGGGCAGTGCCCAGGTCTAGTTCTAGCCCTGTGACCCACCCTCCCTCCTCCCCAAAAAAGAACCTTCATAAAACTCTCTTTTCTTTAGTTCATGACAGCAATGACCTAATCAAAAAGTCCAATGGAAACTGATGTTTAACATTAATCCAAAGGACTATAATTATCTTTGAATGTACACATTACTAAACTAAAATTGATGTTAATAAGCTTAGCAAGAATCATGAAAACTTTTAACAACTTCTCATTACAAAGCAAAAGTGAAATGCTTTCCTTCGCCCAACTTCATGTAGTTTGCATGACCACTTTCACATTTCCTTCTGTATACATGAATCCAGATAATATTTCCCCCATCTATACCATTTCATTTCCAAAAGACAGTGAGATAGGGAGGTAACTTGCATTTTAAGTCATAATCCATATTTTTCTTTTGAAGAAAAAAAATGCAAGCAGTTTTAAAGAGAGAAATGTTTTGATAAGAGTTTAATTGGAATCAACATCTGTTAGCATTTAGAAAATCTCCACTGTGAAGTTAATCATTCCAGCTAATTCAGTTCTATTTAGAAGAGCCATTCTTAATAATACTCAGACTATGTTGGCTCTTTCTATAGAGATGGTGCAGTACTAAAAAGGTATGATGTTTAGTTCTTCATTTTGATTGGGTTTTTGCATAATTTGCCCTGTGTATGCTTACTTCACCTTGTCAGAGAGTACTGCTTCCCCAAGGCTGCCCCAGGGTCCTGTTGACGGATTGCTCTAATCGCAGTAGGCGCTGTAAACAAGGCAGCTACCCCATGTTCTGCAAGCACTCGGAAATAAGCCCCAGCATCTGGTGTTCCCACGGGCTTCCCCTACAATGAGATCCATTTAAAATGTCACTGGGTATACATGTCTCATATTTCATTGACCATTGTAGCACTTACACATTGAACATGGAGATATGAGCAAAGTTGTGTTCTCAACAAATCTCACTTTTCAAATAGTCCCATGCTCTATCATAAATAAACCAAATATCCAGGCATCTGAATGTTTGCTTCCTTACAGCATCTAAAAAGATAAAGTTTTCAAATGACAAGTTTTCCATCCTCAAGTTTTAAAAGGTAAAAGACCGGGAAAAATATATCATATGCAAACAAGAACAGAAAATAGTCTTTTACTTGCCACTAAATTAAATGCATTACATTTTGAGACAGACCCAAGGAGAAATGGGGTTGTTACTCTAACATTAACGCATTGCTTTCAGAACCACTAATAGAAGTGGCAATAACAATTCTCAAACATTCCAGTAAAACAAAACTCTGAAGTCACATTGATTCCTGAGCAATGACCTTTTCAGTTAAATGTCTAGCTCCCAGGTAAGTAACTTCTCTACAATAAAATAACATTTAATAAGTTACCTGAAACATTGTTTTTTTCCAGAGTCTCAAACACACTTTGACCACGTTCAGTTGCAAGATCATGCACAGATTATTGAAAAATTTGTAAAATTATACAAGTAAGAAGCATACAAAACACATTTCAATTGGTAAATTCTACAATGGAAGAAAATAAGCAAGTTATTGAAATGAGCCAGTAACTATAAATATTCTACATGACTATAAAAATCTATGTGTGCCCAGTCCTATTCCTTCTTTGTGTGGAGGAGGAATGGAGTAGCGAGGGAGGGGTTACTGGGACTTAAACTCTGGGTCTGGGCACCATCCTGGACCTTTTTCTCTCAAGGCTGGAGCTCTAACACTTGAGCTCTGCTTCTGGCTTTTTGCTCATCAGTTGAAGAAGAGAGCATCACAGACCTTCCTGAACTTAGATCTTCAGATCTCAGTATCTTGAATAGCAAAGATAACAGGTATGATCCACCATGAGCATTTGGCTTATCTCTTTCTTCTTTAACCCCTTCTCATCACTATTACTTCTTCCCCTCCCTGCTTCTGCAACAAGGTACCCAAACTGTCAGTACTCATTGTGTAGTATACACCTATCTACCAGTAAAACCTTTTTTATTACAGGTTGATAAAGCAAAGGAAAGCAAGTTTCTTTATTTAGATCTTTTCTTGATGCCTTAATAAGTGCTAAGTATTATACAGGAATTTCTGTAAGATGGGTCAAGATAGGTAATGTTTGGCAAGCTTCTCTGGCCTATTTCACTTTCTGAGTTACCTATGGATTTCATTCTGGAAAACACTCATGGGATACTCTGAACTATGGCAAAAACAAGAAAGAATTTTTGAGAAAGCTCAGAGATCACCCCAGACAATTATATTTTTTAAAATAGATGGTAAATAGACCATGGTTGGCATATATTTAAATTTAATGTACACTTCTAGGTGAAAATTTGATAGGACAATATCCCATTTTATGGTTGAACCACTGTCGTCAATATTCCTTAATATAATTATCATTCTTCTCCTTAACATAATATCCTCTCTTTGACTTTTTAAAAATCCTTTCTCATGCTCTTTTCACACCAAAGGAAGAATTTGTTGCAATTAGAAATTCCTTATTATCACAGTTATCCCAAATGACTGGATTTCAATTTACTTCACTATTATTTCATACAGATTAACATTTTCAACCATTATAAAAAGCTGCCTGTTGCTGGGAGCTGGTGGCTTACACTTGTAATTTTAGCTAGTCAGGAGGCTGAGCTCAGAGGATCATGGTTCAAAGCCAACCTGGGCAGCATACTCCATGAGATTCTTATCTCCAATCAACCCCTAAAAAAACCAGAAGTGAAGACATGGCTCAAAGTTGTAGAGCATAAACCTTGAGCCAAAGAGCTCAGGGACAACTCCCAGGCCCAGAGTTCAAGCCTTATAACTAACAAAAAGGCAAACACAAAAATAATAAAAAGCTACCAGTTATAATTCATATGAGGAATTTGACTTGAAAATTTTGAAGCTTTAAGATTCAGCCAGAAATGATTTAGCAACTTGATTCTTTTTAACATGAGGTGAACATTTGACTTTGAATATTTTGATTAGTCTTAGACATCAACAACTAGATTGTGACTTGGGAATCCTGATTTCATGGACATAAAAATGAGTTGTTGGAAAAAAATGTCTCACACATAGCCTCTCTATCTATACTTCAATTTTCTTGCCTGCTATAAAAAGAATGAGCCACTTTATCAATATTTCCTCAATAAACTCAAACACTGAAATAATGTTCTAAAATACTTTCACCTCCACTGAAGAAACATACTTTATAACCCACTGAAGTTGAATTTTACTGGAGTACAAGGATGATGGAGCAATGATACTTAGTAAAGACTGACATAAATGTTATAATGAAAGTGCTATGTTATGATTAAGTACCTACATAGACTACACAGTTTGATATAATTTACTGCCTTAATTATGCTTGAAGGCCACAAAAGGAGTGGACTAAGCATCACAAATACTATTTACAAGATACACCACATATTTTAGAAATAATATGCGATTATAATTACTATTACAAATCTGGTCCTTAAACAAATTTCTACCTATATTATATTTAGCAAAGAAAAATCATAGTACAAACCTCTCAACCTCTCATACATTTTCTATCAAATCTCCAACAAAAAGGTAATAAAATCCAAGCCCTCCACAAAATAAAGATAAATATTTAGCTAAATGTTTGAAGAAAAACACACAACACTTGCTATATTGATACTACTCTGATTTAGCTTATCCATAGCTGGTAGTCAAATGCTACTTATTATTTTGCAGACTTAGACATAAAATATTTTTGCGTTGCAAGTTTTTACTCTTTTTGTTGTTTTTATTGTTGTAGAATTAGAAATAAATCTGGTCAGGTTGTGAACACTACTTAGGAAAATGTCACCCGAGGCATGTTTATTTGTTTTTGTTTTTATCTGCAAGTCTGAAAAGAAGACACCAATATCCTTCATCAGATCGAGCAGAACTTTATTTCATCAGACAGGGACAGAAGAGCTGTGTCAAGCACATGTATCTCATGTGCTTTTACCATGAATATTTAAATGTACAACAGTAAAGCTTGAGATTTATGAAAATGTAAGTCAACCTCTAAGTTATATTACTTATTAAAAAATCAAAATGTAGAATAACACAATATCTGAGCAGAATAGGAGAAAAGACATTGCTTATATATTAAGTAACTCTAGTTCCTACACAAGATCAACTGCCTACAAAGGGGAGAAATTACAAACTTGGAAGGAGGGGACAGTGAGTTTCACACTATACTTTTGCAAGTTTTAAAATATGATTCACTTCATGTATGACCTCTTTATAATAAAACTGAGCTTTTCCAGGCTGGGGATGTAGTTCAATAGTATAGTATTTACAAGGTGCTGTATTCAATACCTAGCACCATTCTTAAGTGGGCTTTTTTCTTCGCTGGAGCCTTTCTTTTTATTACTCACACTATCTTTGCTCAGATTTTGAAAACATTGCCGCTTCTCTAAGGCAGCAATTGTTTATTGTCCTGTGCCTAGAAATTCTGCAACAAAGACTTGTGTGATTTCCCTTTGAAAAATTGAAAAGTTACTTATAAATACATTTTGATTCATACAAGACTGCTTTCCTGGCTTGTTTTCTAGAACCTGCCCTCATTTTCTTGGCCTTTCCTGTCAAGTTACACTGCTGTATAGGCACTGCCCACTTGTGAGCAGTAGCCACTTCTCAGCTGGCAGTGTGCAACATTAGGGCAATGCTTATGTTCAAGTAAGCAGACGTGCTTACCCTCATGCGAAGTCACAGTGCAGTATTACTCACTTCTCCTTGCCTAGTCAAGAGCACTGAGTCTTCTTACATTGTCCTAAGTAGGCGGAGCTCAGAACAAAGTATTTTTGTGAAAGACCCATGCTCACATAATATTCATCAGGTAATGTCGCTATGATTGTGCAATTTTGATATAAATTATGTTTGTTTATCTTTTAGAGTATTTAATTAAAACTGACCATTTTGATATAGCAAAAGATATCGTATATAATCACAATATATTCACAATATTATCACAGTTGTAGGCACACACTGAGAATATAAGAAGATGACCTAAATGCATCCCTCAAGATACAAGTGCAGAAAAATTAATCTCTAAGGGAAAGATTTTGGAAAGTAGAGGCTTTGGAAGCTGTTTAGCTCATAGGATTTTCCTCCTCATGAATGGACAGATGCTACTATCTGAGGAGCCCCCCAGGAATTGATGTGCATTCTCTTGCCTTTCTGTTCCTCTGCTGCATGAGGATCCATTGTTCCTTCTCTCTAAAGTATGCAAAAAGTAAGGATCCATCTTGGAACCCAACAGCAGACCTGTGAGGGTCTTGATTTTATATTTCTCAGGACTCTAATGGTGATAAATATACCTATTCTTTGAAATTACCCAGTGAGTGGCAAATAGTGATAGCAACACAGAATGTTGTATATCTTAAACTCTGTCTAAATCTATCCCTCAAGATGTGTTCCTTCTATTGCGGCTTTCCAGATCTGAAAGTTGACTATAGTTAGCCCAGTGAAAAAGGTAATTCCCCAATGGACAACGCAGATTTCCACCTCAGTGATTAGAATCTGACTGCTGAAAAAGCTGACCTCTGGAAGCATTCCTGTCACATAAATGAAACTAAGCACTGGAACTACTCATTCTGCAGCCTTAATGCTGGGCTAATTTGAGAGTTGGACATGTTTAGCACTCTCAGTAGTCACACAGACAATTATCCATAGCTTCCAGAGGGACTGCTTTCCCCTCTTTTTTATTCCATTCCTATATGAAATCTCTGCTGTCCTACACTAGAGAGAAATGAAAGTTTCCTTTATTCTTTAGTGCCTAGTGAGGTTTTTCTATAAGCACAGAAACTAAACACTTATTTCTTAACAACACTACCTAACTTTTGAGCAAGAAGTAGCTGAAGTTGCAACACAGTCTAATTCTTCCAACACTGTCCAAAACAACCTTCAAACATTCCCTGTTTCCTCCTTGTTAGAACAGATGAGCTCAGGAAACTCTAAATTTCATAATTTCTATCAAAAGTGATAAAGACAGCTTAGTAAACAAAGCTCTATTCTAATCTAATGTCTCTTTACTGCTTGGCACTCCTCTCATATTTAGAAAAACGTCCCTGCATGGTTATTCAGTCTACTTTGCTTCTCTGATACTCTAGTCTCTCCCAATTTCTCACTTTCATTCTCTAGTTCTGTTTGTTGGCCTTAAAGCTGACCTTGATCTCTGTTCATAATCTTCACCACTATGAGACTCTTGATCACTCCAGGAACTTAAATCATTAGATCTTCCATTCCTGAAAGACTTTCTCAGCTTCAAATCTGACTTATGTTACACACACACACACACACACACACACACACACACACACACACACACGAGCAGCACCTAGAAATTCAGCATTACCCAAAACCAAAAGTACCATGCTTGTCTCTGACTCATGAATCACTGATGTCATTTTCTCAGCTCTCATGCTGAATATACTTCAGAGCTACATCAAACTCCCCTAATACCTCTCTCCTACTGCATTTACCTAACATCCTAATATTATGCCTTCTCTTAATTTTCTGATTTGTTATGAGACACTACTCAACAGCTTTCCCTTTGGTCATCTCAAGACTGTGGAAAGGTAAAGGTTTGGCATTAAGTTCAAGGACCTGGTTTCAAATCCCAATCTTCACCCTTTTACCACTGCTAATCATTTAAATGTTCCTGAGTCTCCTCTCTACAGAGATAAATAGGAATATAAAATAGTTAGAATTAAGTCTTTGTGTAAAATGTTTAAAAGGGTCATGATTGCCTAAACTCAAGCAATGGTAGTTAGTATTTTGTTTTACTTTCTCATAGATTTCTCCCTACTTAGTAGACAGGAACTTTTCTTTAAAATACTCGAAAAACTTAGGCCTAACTTTGAGAATTAAATGTAGAACATTATTCACAGGTTTCAGTCCACTGAAGTTTACAAATATTTTTTATAGCTTCTATACAACATAAGAGATTTTTTAGTGATGTGATGATTTTCTTTTATTTACTTTCTGCCCTCCATATCAGTTTTAACTCTAACTATATTGTCAGCCTTTTCAGTGCTTGAGCCATATATATATGATATTAACTCTGTTTCCCCTTCAGCCTCTAAAATGACTCTGACCTCACAATAACCTCCATTAAATATTGTTGATGGAGTTGGGATAATAGCTGTACTTGCTTGCTCCAACGTAAAACACAGGCACATATATAGAAAAGAAACTCAATAACAGATATCTTTGAACTACTGACCATGGAAGAAATTTAAGGATGCTGACATCAGCTTCATAATCTTTTTGGAGGATATAATCTATTTGAAAGATTAAATTACATAGCCTAAATCATAGCAATAACTAAGTCATCATTTTTCTCATACCCTACATTCAGAAAAGCAGATTTTTTGCACTTGATTGGAAAAAGAAATGAAGAAAGGAAAACAAAAGAATTTTCCATTACATAAAGGAAATACAAGGTCTATGAGGTTGCCAACTAAGTGCCCTGGTTAGCCACATCATTGCTACTTGTCACAAAAGGAAGCAATAAAACCCTAACCTTGATAAAGAAATTATATTAGCAAATTACAAAAGAAATAGTCAACATACATGGAAAGGTCAATTTATGATAAAGAGAGGGTCACTATATACATGGCTAAGAACTCAGATGATTCCTTTTCATGGAAATGCAGCACAGGATGATTTGATGGAAACTGAAGATCTAATTCAGGACCTGATTAGTGAAGAAGTGGCAGAGTGTTAAATATGAAAATAGGCACTAGTGAGTCACGTCTGTCATACTAGCTATTCAGGAGGCTGAGATCTGAGTAGGATGTGAGAAGTCATCTAGGCAGAAAAGTCTGTGAGATGTTATCTCCAAATACCCAAGGAAAGTCAGAGGTAGAGATGTGCTTCAAGGGGTAGAGTGCCAGACACCCCATGCAGGAGGAAAGAAAGACAACGGAGAGTAGAGGGCTCTGAGTTCAAGTCCTCCTACTAGTACCAAAAAATACAAAAGTAAAAAAAATGAGAATAATATGCAAGTAGTTTTCATTTTCTGTATTCGTGTGTGTGTGTGTGTGTGTGTGTGTGTGTGTGTGTGTGTGTGTGAATTTGGCTTGGGCTCTGTCCCTGAGCTCTTCAGCTCAAGGCTACTGCCCTACCCTTGAGCTAAGTCCCACTTCCAATTTTCTAGAGGTTAATTGGAGATAAGTGTCAGGTCCTTTTTTGCCTGGGCTGGCTTTGAATCTTGATCCTCAGATCTCAGCCTCCTGAGTAGCTAGGATTATAGGCGTGAGCCACCTTGCCCTGCTCATTTTTTGTACTATTAAAAATGAGACTTTACAACAAAAATGGCTTAGTGTTGTGGTTTCAAAATTTATATTTCACGTCAACATAAGGTAGAACGATGACATATTACATACATGTGCAAAATATGTCTATACCATCACATGTATATACTTATACACATGCACACACAAACATACACATAAACAGTTCCACATATACTGTCCAAAAAGATCCATATGTGAACATGTCAGCTAATCATTCAATAAATATAGAGAAAGTGAGTTTATCTAAACTCTGTTCCTAGAACAAATATTCAATAAAAACTTATAAAGCTGAAATCTTCCAGTGAGAAGAGCCATTAGAAATAAAAGGAAAGGATACAAACACTCGGATAGAGGTGAACTATGAATTGTGCCTTGTTATTCACAGATAAAAAGCTTCAAGGCTATGTTCACTTCGCTCCCAGTTTTGACCCTTAAAGAACAGATCCTTGAGGGAAGATACCACTGTGTTATTTTGCACATCTGCTCCTCATTCTTCAAAGATAGTAGTTGAAGAACCATCTCTGTGTGCTGATTCCTTTGCCTGTGCTTAGAAGAGAATTAATGGGCTCCGAAGGGAGCTGCCTCCCGTGCTCTGATGATAGCTTCCATGTTGTAAGGACAGACTTTAAAAGAAAGAATGCAGAATATCTAAAGCCTTAAGCATTATAAATGAAGGAATCCAGTAGAAAGAATGGTTGGTTGGTCTTTACAATTTAGGATTCTATTCTGGGAAAGAATAAAAATATGCTTTTAAATATTGACCAATAGCTTGTAATGTCCAAAAAATGGATTAAACGATTGAATCTTGGAAATTATACCAAAATCATTTCATGATTGACCAAATAATTGATATTTAAGAAAGGTATTATTACTACTCATATTTACAAATGAAAAAAACATAGCAAAGCAGGTAGTTTATCTGAAAGCAAACAAATAATTTATAAAAGTATTAGAAATCATGATCTAGCTGTCATAATGTCTATGAGGTTTTTTCAGTAAATATATCATCACTAAATATAAAAATTGCAGTTAATTACATAGGTCAAAAGTTAAAACAAGCTGGACACAGTGGTTCAAGCCTATAATGCTAGCTACTCAGAAGGCTGATATCTGAGGATCACGATTCAAAGCCAACCCAGAGACTCTTATCTCCAACTAACCACCAGAAAACCGGAAGTGACACTGTGGCTCAGGGGATAGGGTGGTAGCCTTGAGCTGAAAAGCTCAGAGACAATGCCCAGGCTCAGAGTTCAAGCCCTACAACTGACAAAAAGAAAAGAAAAAAGTTAAAAACAAGTTACCAAATGAGGTGTTCATTCTGTACAAATAATATAAAAAAAGAAAAAAATTGTAGAAGTGGAAACTGAGATGTGTCAGTTCTTTCTTTAAGGATGAAAATGTAAACTAATTTACCTAAGGTTATGTAGATAGATTAAAAAAGATAGGTAATATATGTAGTAAAATTCTCAGTCTACTGTCCAAGTTCTCACACCACAATACAGATTTTTTAAATCCAATCCATTCTGTAACCAATATACTATTTAAGAAGGCAGAGTATCATACTTACCTTTAAAGTTAATTGCTGACTTATTAACAAAAGCCATATATCCTGTTTAGTCCATGGAAAACACAAGTATACAATATGCAAAATGCATATAATATGTAAAACATAAACAGATATAAAATATGAATAAGATTTTTGATGACTTTTCTTGAGACTATGAATACTATACGTACTGTCCAGTTTACCACTCAGTTGTAAGCTTGAGTGGATGAGAAAGTGAAATAGGCCAGAGAAGTTTCTTTCTTTACCTAGGTAATAACTTAGCTAAAGGCCATTAAACTGATTTCTTGCTTAGGTACACTTGCAGAAGCCTTCATGTCTGCATTGTGAAATGTGTTTACGAGCCACACATTCACAAACTGGGACACAGCAACGGTATGGAGAATGGCAGGCACCAGAATGATTCATTTAATCTTGAGAGGAATTTTTGGAGCTGACTCTGTAGATAGTAGGCTGGAAAAAGTGAGAAGAGGGCAGCAAACATATCCATTCATACACACTATTTGTCATCACATATGTGTGTAAGCACAATATTAATTTCGTGAATTTTCCTAGTCTTTAAAGTTCCCAAATGAAAAGCTTGTTCTTTGTACATTCAAATCCTTCTGGATCACAATTTTGACTGATTTTCCTAGGAGATGATGGAATCCTTAGGAACTGAGATCTTATGGGAGGAAGTTACAATACCGAAAGTAGGTCCTTGAAGGATATATTGGAAATCCACCAAATTATATTCTCTCTCTGTCTCTGTCTCTATCTCTCTTTGTCTGTCTCTGACAGTCTCTATCTCTGTCCCTGTCTCTCTCTCTCTCTCTCTCTCTCTCTCTCTCTCTCTCTCTCTCTCTCTCTCTCTCTCTGTCTCTCTCTCTCTCTCTGTGTCTCTCTCTCTCTTTCTCTCTCTCTCTCTCTCTTTCCCTCTCTCTCTCTCTCTCTTTCTCTCTGATTTCTTGGTTCCCTTATATTAACAACTTTTTCTTCTATCACTTCATGCCATCATAGGCCAAGCAATAATGGACTAAAACTTCTGAGTTTGTGAGCCAAAATAACTATTTGCTACTTTTATGATGATTAAGGCATTTTGTCACAATGACAGAAAGCTTCGTGACAGAGATTATTATACTTCATCCTTCTCGTGTGTAAATCCGATATCAAAATCTGTCCTTGTCCATATGATATTGAAATGAGGTATGTTGTAGTCAAAGTTCCATTATAAGCCGAATGCCTTTAAAAATTTATATTTTGTGTACTTCCCCTCAAGATAAGGATTGAGTTATTCAAAACTGGTTTCTCTGTTGTAACTGATCAGTGTTGCTTGGCTTCTCTAAGTATTTTGAATGTGTCCAGTTCACTTACAGAAGCAGCCTTATCTTTAATATACATAATATATAGCAAATATATTCTATGAATATACTATGTATTATATGACTATATCATAAGAATATTATATATAGCCTGTCCTACTTCAGTTGTTCATGATATTCTAAAAAACAAAAGAGGAAAATAATTATATGTCACCCCCTTCAAGGAAAAAGAAACTTATAAATCAAGTCTTTTCTCCCTAATACCGTTATTCAGCCACTTATTTAACTTATTTTTTGAAAACTGATTATACATCGAAAAAATGGGTACTGTGGAGAAACAGTGATTACTCTATTATAAAATCTAGAGCAGAAAGAGACAAACAATAGATCAAAGTAGCCTAAAAACTACCAGCATACAGCAAACTGACACAGAAAACAAATTACAAAGTTTTGGGGAGTGATAACTCATCAGAGAATCTGGAGAGGACTTCCCTGAGAATTGCACTTGAACTGAAACATAGGGCGCATATACTTCAGGAAAAGACAAAATAAACTGAACCTGAACCAAGCTCTCAGTTCAGGAAGGAAAATATGAATAAGTATAGAGAAACAGGAATGGGCTGTGCCTCACTCAAAAAGGAAGAAAGTGAATCAGGAAGATGTATCAACACTTCCAGATATTAAGAAATTCAGCTGGAAAATGATGAGGATGGAAAATGTCCATTGGCTCAGAAAAAAATGTTAGATATTAGACTAGTGGTACTAAAAAGGGCTCTCGTTAGGAAATGATGCCCATAGAAACAAATGGAAAGGCTTCCAAAGGAAGTTCTAGATTGTGAAACAGCAACTGAGGGCTGTTCAAAGACAGGGAGAACGTTGCTGCAAGAGGAGAAGAGGTGTAAGGGTTGTTATGTTTTATGTTAGTAAGAAAAATTGTGTGTATTTTAGAATGTGGAAATCATCAAGATGTGAAAGATAAAACTAAGGATCAGGGTTCCTTTTGTTTGTACCCCATAAGAGAGAGAGAGAGAGAGAGAGAGAGAGAGAGAGAGAGAGAGAGAGAGAGAGAGAGAGAGAGAGAGAGAGAGAGAGAGAGTGTGTGTGTGTGTGTGTGTGTGTGTGTGTGTGTGTGTGTGTAGGGTATGAAAATCAAGACTCATAGTTGACAGGCAGCAGCTCTACAACTTGAACCATGTATGATTACTTTTGAGAAAAGGTTTTTGCTTTTAGCCTAGGCTGCCTTAGACTGACTGGGACTCTAATTCTCCATTATACATCCTTTGTAGCTGGGATAGCAGATATTTTGCCCCACATCCAGCTTTTTATTAGTTGAGATGAGTTACTGCAGATTTCATTCCTGGATTGACCTTGATCTCCTATTTTCCTATCCCTGCCTCCTGAGTACCTGGGATTTTAGGCAAAAGTCACCACATCTGACTTGTACTACATACCTTATGACAGAACAAAAATATTAACTATCCATTGTATTATTTCATCTTGTAGCAGAACTTGTTTCTACGAAAATTATGTGAGATCTAGAAGAGAAACAATGCCTTAGTTTTAACTATTTGAGATTTCTTTAAGCCGAGGGGGTTTTAGATTTATCTTAAAGTCCAGAATATTAAAAAAACAACCTTTTCTGAAGCAAAAGGATGTATATATTTAGTATTCATTCATATGATATCCTGGGTTGCTTGCATTTCATAAAAGAAATGAATTGGCTCTTGTGCTCCAGACAATTGGGCACATAATGAACTGCAAATCTGCTGGTATTTTGGACTATCAGTTTTCTTCATGTGAGATTAATTGTCAAGGAGAAATACTGTCCCAGATACCGATTCATAATCTCCTTTAGATTATATTTTCGAAATGCTATAATTCACAAAGCACAAAAACAAAACTTGGATCAACTGAGACAAGCACACACATATATATAAACCTTTATTAGTGGATGCATTTGAAAATAGAACCCTATATAACCCTATAAATGACTTACTAAGTTACAATAAATGCATTTTTGTTATTTAATATGACACTGGCTTGCTAAATAAAAAAATGTTAATTATACTAAGTTAAAAGAGAAGAGTCAGCCATTCTCATTCCTATATCCATACCCATGAATTCAATCAACCACAGACTCAACATTTACGAAAAAGTAATATGTGTTTGTACTGAGTGTGTTTGTACTGTATATGTTTTATTGTAATTATTTCCTAAACCATATAATATCATAACTATCTAATCAGAATTTATATAATGTTAGCTATAGTAAGTTATCTGGATGTGATTAAAGGTTTATAAAGGATGTGTGTATATTTATATGCAAATGCTATACCATGTTGACTAAAGTACAGAAAGGGTCCCGAATCTAATCCCTTATGAATACTAATTGACAGAATGTTTTAAATCTCACACTCTGCTTAAAAATAAGGACAGAAATAGGTGAACTTCGGGGCTCACAAAACATGGTTTTCTTAGTGACTATTCATGACTTTTGATTTAGCTTAGTTTTAATGAATCCATCAGACAAAACTGAAATTTCTATCCTTAAATTGACAGTGCTCTGAAAGTAGACCACTGAGCACTGAGCAGGGACTGGTGGATCACACCTGTAACCTTAGCTACTCAGGGGTCTGAGATCTGAGGATCAGGTTTCAAAGCCAGCCTGGGCAAGAAAGTCCTGGAGACTCTTATCTCTAATTAAATACCTAAACACCAGAAGCTGTTGTTTAAAGTGGTAGAGTGCTAGTCTTAAGAGAGTGTGTGTGTGTGTGTGTGTGTGTGTGTGTGTGTGAGAGAGAGAGAGAGAGAGAGAGAGAGAGAGAGAGAGAGAGAGAGAGAGAGAGAGAGAGAGAGGGGGGGGGGCACGTCCAGGTCCAAATCCAAGCCCTAGATATGACTAAAAAAGAAAAGGACCATTCACTCAACAAAGATTACATATTTCCTAGAAATCACTGTGCCAGGAGTAAATCACAAGCAACACATCCTCACAGTTTACAGAATGATAGCATGGAATGTGTGAATTTTGAGGAATCTGAATAGCCTAATGGAAATATAAGGAATTTTTCAGTCTACCTGAGAAAATCCAAAATAAAAATATCACAGAAATAGTGATGCTTAAACCTTAGTACACAACACTTTAAGAAAATAAATACTGTTATATGAGCATATTAAAGATGAATACAACATATAATCACTAGCAGAGTTCCTTTCAGGTAAATGCCAGGATGATAGGGTTTTTGATGAAAAGCAACAAAATGGGGGTCAAGAAGCTGGGAGAAGATTACCAGGGTAGACAGATCAGATGACAACAGATCATTTGCTAATAAGCAAATGTTATAAATTATATTCATTAATAGAAAAGCATTCCTTGAAGGCTTTTATATTTTTATCTTTTATGAATTTTATAAAATCACACAATCGAAGTAGTTATAAGGAATACCACAGAAATATAAAACGTAACTTTTACGAAGTTTTCTCTAGTAATAACATCTTGTAAAAACTGCAACTGTATATCATGCAGGATAATGATGCAGTTAAGTTATGAAACAGTTTCAAATCCACAGGGATCTCTCTTGTTGCCCTTTTCAGCCACGTGCATTGATTGCTAGTATATATCAGTAAAATAGATATTTGTATTTTTCTCTGGTATTCAGAGGTGGGTTGAACTGACTTAATATTGGGAGAATTTTCATGTATCCTATCATTTTCTATATACATAATCAGGCCATTGTAAACAGAGAGAATTCTTTTTTTTTTGAGAGGGGGGTGGGGGCTAGTCCTGGAGATTGAACTCAGGGCTTGAGAACTGTCCTTCGGTTTTCTCAAGACTAGAGCTCTAACTCTTGAGCCACGGCACCACTTTCAGCTTTTTCTGTACATGTGATACAGAGGAATCTAACTTTGGTCTTCATGCATGTTAAACAAACACTCTACCACTAGGCCACACTCACAGCCCTGAAAGAATTCTTATCCACTCCTGATCTGCATGCATTTTATTTCTTTGTTTTCCTGTATTACTAAAACTTCAGTCAGTCAAGTCAAAATCGAGATAAAGGCTGAAAATGGAGATTTAGACTTTTTCCCAAATACTACAGAAAACCATTCAATTCTAACACTAAACATGCTATAATTAGAACTTTTCAGATTTTTCAGGTTGAGGTTTATTTCTCAATTCTTAACTAAGAAAGATGTTGAGTTTCTTAATGCCTTCTGTACCTACTGATATGATTATACATTCTTGCTTCTTTAGCCTCTTAATATATTTGATTAATAAATCAAATTAACTAATTTTTTAATATTGAACTAGTCTTACCTCTTGGAATGAATTCCACTTAATCATGACATCTTATTATTTTTATATACTGATGAATTCTATCTACTAATATTGTATCAGGGATTTTTTGTATTCATGGAAAATGTTAATCAATAGTAGTTTTTCTGTCATTGTATGCTCCTCTTCTAGGTCAATACTAGTCTTTTTTGTTTGTTTGTTTTTGATTTTGCTTGTCCTGGGGCTTGAACTCAGGGCCTGGACACTGTTCTTGAGCTTTCTCAACGCTAGGGCTCTACCACATTAGCCACAGCACCACTTCCAGCTTTTTCTGTGTATGTAATATGGAGGACCCAGAGCTTCCTGAATGTTAGGCAAGCACTCTACCACTAGACCTACACTCCCCACCCTACTCTTACTCTTCTTATACTTTCTGGATAAAATTATGTAATGTTAATTCTTTTTTAACCACTTGACTGAATTTTCTAGAAGCCTAGAGATTTCTTGCAGGGAGTCTTTAAAATTGCAAACTTGATTCTATTGTTATTTAAAAGGTGATGTACACAGAGGTTACAGTTATGTAAGTCAAGTAATGAGGACATTTCTTCTTGAACAGTGTGACCTCCTTCCTCTTCTTCTCCCAGTTTTTCTCTCCAGGGCCCCTCCCTCACAAGTTGGATAGCTCATTTCCAACAGAGTGTCTAGTGAGAATCACTGTTGAATTAGTTCACCCTTGGTCCTGTCATTTCAGTGCTTTGTCTAACCCTTCCCAAATCAACTAAACTGACATATACTATGGAAGGTACAGAAATAAAGAACAGTAACAAAGGAATACAAACAAACAAGCAAGGCCACACTAAAGCTACCAGCACATCCATTTTCACTGCAGCATTGTTTACCATAGCCAAGATATGGAATCAACCCAGATGTTTCTTAGTAGATGAATAGATCAAGAAAATATGGCTTGTGTATACCATGGAATTCCACTCAACCATTAGAAAGAATGGTATTGTACTAGTTGAATAATATCATAATGATATTGCCAAGGAAATGGTAAGACTTGGAAACAATTAGATTAAGTGAGGTAAACCAAATGTGACGAAACAGAGAATGCATGGCTTCCTTCATTTGTTGTTATTAGAAAGTGCCTATGAACTTACAAGTAAAGACACTGGATGGTAAAAAGACAAAACATACACAACAATATAAATCATAAATGATAAATTATACAGGAGTCTAGACATGCACACAGTCAGATGAAAGGAGGATATTCTTAGCAAGAGTCATAAAGATTCAATAGATATGGGTATATGATCATATATGATAATAAATAAAGGTTTTAATGTTTAATAAAAATATATGATAATAAAATCGTGTTTATTGAAATGAACTCTAAGAAACTTGGCTTTCTTACTGTTATTCAAATGGTAGACTTCTTATTTGATGACTTGTACTAATGTGTGTCTCTGGAGGAAATGGCCCCATTTATCTAAGTTAACAAGTTTTCTGTGGCTCAGTTAGTCTTTTTGTACCTCCTTATTGTCCCTTTTATGCCTTTAGGGTCATTTGTGACATCTTAATTTGTGATATTGGCAATTTGTGGCATTTTTTTCTCTGTAAGACATACAGATTTGTCAATTTGATTACAGAGAATCAACTCTGTGATTTATTGGTTTTCTCTATTGCTTTTCTATTTTCAATTTCATTAAATTCTGTGTCTACCTTTATTAGTCCCTTATTTGTTTGTTTTGTACTGGGTTTTTGAGATTTCTCCACATTATTCTAATACACCTATTTAGCTCTTTTCTTCTTTGCATTACTTTGTTCCCACAAATTTTGTCATATTTTCTTTTTCTTTCACGTAGACACAGACATTACAAATATATATATGCATGTATATAGACAATTTTCCTTCAGTGTTTATTTGACCTATGAATTATATAGAAGTGTATTAATTCTATTTCAGTTGTTTGATTTTTCTTTTACTTCTCTGTTTCTAATTTCTGTTTTGAATATATTATGTTCAAAGAACAGATTCTGTATAATTCCAATGATTTAAAAAAATTGTTTTTCAGGTGATACATAGAGGGACTACAGTTACCTAAGTAAGGTAATGAGTACATTTCTTTTTTAACAGTCACCCCCTTTCTTATTTTCTCTCGTTCCCCTGACTCTCCTTTCCTCTAAGTTGTAAAGTTCATTTCCAACTTTGTGTCTAGTGAATATCACTGTTGAATTATTTCACTCTTTGTCCCACCATTTATGTGATTTCCCCTTTCCTTCCCCAAATCAGATCGATTTATATACAAATCAGCTGAAGTTTCTCCTTTTAGAATTTTGTCTATCTTTTCTAAATATGCAAGAAATACTTGTAAGGAAATGTATATTGTTGTTGTTGCTGAAATTCAAAAAAATTTTTTTGGTAGGATGAGAATTTTGGCTGTGTGTGTGTGCACGTTTGTGTGTATGTGTGTATGTGTGTGCATGTGTGTACTGTTTCTATATTGCTGCTCTATCAAAAATTAATTCAAGAATGTTGAGGTGGAAAGAGCTGATAAATGAGACGAGCAAAGATAGCTTAAAAGGAGTAATAATAAAGGTAGAGGCATCTATCCAAAATATTTTAGACTATCTAATGATAATCTAGAGTATCGATAAGATTTCAGATATTATATTTGCTAATAACAGTCCGTGCAACTGAGTTGGACAGGTACAAATCAGATTAAAACCCCAAGCACAAAACAAATATCAACCAAAATGACTTCCTTGTTTATACCAGCTGAATATCAGCATTGGACATAGAGTAGAAGACATAAGAAAAAGAAGACACTTTTGATAGGCTAGGTGAAAAAAAAACTAGGCTCAGACTTTCATAAAAGATGAAAGTCTAATAATGTTTGACTATATGAAGATGTATCTAAATGGATAAAAGTGGCATGACCAGAACTACAGAATACATAATGGGGAATCATTTGTACCCAAGAATAGCAGGGCAATACAGAGTCAAGTTCATATTCTCTTGAACATTAAGATATGAATATATACCTATTACCGATGTCCAACAATAGCTGACACTCAAAAGGAAGGAAGATTGGACAAAAAAAGAGATTTAATGTTTAATTTCTTCAGCAAGTGTAGTTCCAATATGTACAGGTGTCTCGTGCTAGAAGACTAGTGCTTCTTGCGTCTAGTCTTGTCAAGAAGTCAATAGACCATTTTCAGTTTAGGTAACAATGAAACATCCTGGAAGAACACTGCATCTAGCCTGAACTTGTAAACTTTCAGAAATTGATGCCACCTAAGTAGAATCCTTCCGGATACCAGAAAGTAACCAAGTAAGGTTAGAGAAAAAAGTTAAGCAAAGAATCTGGAGCATAAGAGAGTACAATTCCCAGTAGGGAATAATAGCCATAGCCAAAAAATAACTGAAACAGAAAACCAAATGGGACTGAAGAAAATGCTCACCACAGCAACAGGGAACAGGGATAAGAACTTGGGTAGAATATGATTTAGACAGTCTTTTTAAGGAAGTTATTGGAGAAGAAAGCTAAGATTCAATAGCTACAGTGGATGAGACTAAAAAGGCTTTGTCTAAGTAAATGAACTTGAGCACATTGTATATTGTAGCAGAGAAAGAGCAAAAGAAATTCTTTTAAAGTGCTGTATCCTGTAGTCATTCACACAAGTATTTGTGCATCATTCAGCGCACCATTTGGAGACAAAGACAAACAACCCAGCTTCGTTAACATTGTCAGTTTCATGTATTAAATAACCTTGAGAAACAACAGCACAAATACAGCATGAATTGCCATTGGTAAGTCAGCTTAAACGTTATAAATATTTACAAATGTCATAATGAATTTTGCTTTTCCACATTTATGTAAGCGCAATTCAATGTGAACATTCAGTGTTAAGATTTATTTTATCTGCTTAAAGAGGAATCATTATCTTAAAAATACATTCTCTGTAAAGACTTTAATATGAAATAAATGTGTCAAAGCTATTATTATCATAAATTACTCAAGTACATATTGAGTCTACAAAGTACAAAAACATAGCATAAGAGATGGGGAGTGGTGTGTGATGGTTTATTGCTTAAATCAATGTCAGCCTTAATTTCTCTTAGCACTCAGCTGCAAGTGGTGAAAGGATTAGGAGAACCTCATGAACATAGAAAATGTTCTCTTTCTCCTCTCTCTGGTAAGTTGATTGAATTTCATATTTGTAATATTGTAAAGAACCTTGACATTATCTAATCTATTCTTCATAATTCATATTTCTTGTCTGATTCCCTGACTAATACTGACAAATTGCTTATACAACAGTCTTATGTCTAAGAAGCAAATCTACCCCCACACAGGTATTAAAATTTATCTTTATTATTCTAAAACATAAATATAACCATATTAGGGAAGTCCATGCTTACTATGTAGCAGCTTACTATACATCAACATATATATACAATACATAATCATTAAGTTTTTTGTTTCTAAGACCGAATATTCCCAATTGTTTTTTTCTTATGCATTATTATTATCTTGGACTTTTATTCCAGATGTTTTACAATACATTAATGATTTTTATCCTATTTTATGGACACAAATTTTCAAATGTGACAAAAGTAAGATTAGAACCTTGTTATAACTTAATACTATTATTATTACTATTATTATTATTATTATATTGCTGGTAAACTCTTGGTCAAGCTTGCCTGGAAAGCTTGATAGCCATGTTTACTGGATGCCCTTTCTCTGTTAGTGTGCTACAACTTGCACCATGCCTCTGCTCTTACATTTTGCTGGTTATTTTTAAAATATAGAGTATCACAGACTTTTCTACTAGAGTTAGATTCAAACTATAATTGTCTATATCTTAGCCTTCTGAGTAGCTGCATTAAATATAAAAGCCACTATGTCCACCTCGTAGTTAATACCTTTAAAGCAGTCTACCAACAGTCAATTTAGGATATGGGTAATTATAATACTTAGGGATTTATTGCACAAAATAAACCCAATCTGATGGTTTTTATTTTATTTCAGCATTATGTACGACTAAATTAAACATAAGAATATAAAGCTATGTATTTTTATAACTTGTCAGTATTTCTCAAAAGGTCTGAGACAATTTTGAAAAATAATTTAGCAAACTATGATCATTTGTTATTCACACACTATTTTGCATGCATCAGAATATTTAAACAGTTATTTGTCCTGCTATGAATTTGGAGAGTCAATATATCTGTTCCTCAAAATTGAAGCCAAAAAAATAAAATCAAACAAAAGCTAATCAAAAACTCGAAGCTGATGACACAAAAAAACTACTAATTCTATAAGAATGATAAATATCTTCCCTAAAATATTAAATTTAGCACCAGTTTTTTAAATTCAAAATCTGTTAGGAAAACACATTAGGCTTGTTATTGTATCTTCCCCAAAATTTAATTTTAGTGACTTTTCTATAAAATTAAGCAAGCTGGCTCTTATTAATTCATACATCTCTTTTATTGGAAGCATATGTTTATCTGGAAGAAAATATTAAACACTACTCCAACCCAGTTCTGCACCTCCAAAGCTCTGATTCAGTAAGTAGTCTGTAAGGATGAACCCTATGTGTTTGAACTTTTTATTTTGTTACCTCATATAAAACTGTTGTGTTCCCATGAAGAAGAGGTCCATAACAGATGTAAGAGTGTCCGACAACCCAGCCTAAGTCAGAAGCTGCCCACCATACCTAGAAAATAAGAAAATACAATGAATGGCTTTAGAAAAATAAAAATCAGGCTCTCACAATATAAAGCAAGTTGTCCTCAACTACAATGATCTACTTCGGCTTCCCAGGTGCTTAGAGTATAGTCATGAATTATCTAACTGTATTGCCAGGAATTCTCCTCTAGTAGAAACTGAAAACTCTGATTACCTCTCCAGGTTTCAGACCATATATTGAAGACATTGTCCAGTTTAACATCACAGCATATCCTCCTGTGGGCCTAACCACACCCTAAATGAGAGAAAAGGTGGTTAGTATCACCAGAATCACCAGCACATTAAAATATTATCTTCATCCTATCTATGTTAAAAGTTTCAAGTTTAACATACCTGACATTCTGTAGAGTACAAATTTGGTTTTTATATAGTTGTATTTGTATCATTATTTCTTTTGCATTTTCTTTTCTTTTAACCATAGCATATTGTAATTTATTTTGGAAATGCCTGTTTTTCAGAGATACACTACAGTGTTTTAGGAAGAATGTATTTTCAACCTTGTAGACAGAGATCCAAGGCTTGTATTATATTCCTGCACAAGTCTCTTTTTCTGTTGCATTTTCAATAGGAAACTCAGCAAAAAAAAAATTGTCTTCAATTCTATTAGGAAGATCCAATTTCAATATTCTTGTGCTTGTAAAGAAAACTTGCATTTCACAAAATGATACCTAGTAACAATTCCTCAATGATGACATACACTATTAAAGCATTATATTGTCAAATATTTACAGAACAAAACCGGAAACTGTCAAACATAAGAGTACAATGTTGCAATGTAGGTATATGCCTAAAATGGGAAATAACAAGCAGATACCTATTCCTTAAGACTAAATTATACTAGACTGAGGTATTAAAGTCCCATTCTTACAAGAACCTGGTTATAATGTTAATTGGAAATCAAGCAAACACAATATTAGAGTTGATAACTTCTAGAACTGTGAGGGATGAATTCAGATGAGTTATGCCTAAATCTTCCTCATATGCTTTCATGTGGGGTAAAATAATAAGGATTACTACAACATTAGTTTATTGTTTTCATATATTTGTTTCTTGGAGCCTTCCTGAATATTATGAATACATTCAGACTCAATAGGAAACTGTTTCCTGAACGTAACACAATAGTCAGCATTAATAAGAACTCCTGGTAAATGAAACCATGAACTTTATCCCTATAAATGTAGTTGTGAATGGAGTCATTTCTTCATCATAAACATGACTCCTCATTAACTCCACAAGGCCTGCCTATCCATGAGTGAGCAGGCAAATACAGGCTAAAAGCACTACGCTCAATCTGCATGTGCTTTGAAGCTTCTGTTATTGTAACAATTGCAATTGCATTATGAAAAACTACTCATATGATATAAGAGGAATACCTTGGCCTAATCAATTTATTTATTGTTAGTTGTGGGTAGACCTATGAAGTCTTAACATATATGTATGAATCAAGGGAATAGAAAAGAATATATCATTCCATTAGTTATTAACATAACTGCTCTCCTTGGGAACCAGTAATAAAACATAGGTATCAAACTGAGAACGTATTTTATCCATGAGCAACAACACCTGGCCTCTTGGCAGATATCACATGCAGATCAGTTGGCATTTGACAGCAATTTTCTCTGCTATGTGACATGGTTAGCAAACAGCTGACTCCCTAGACTGCCCTGGGGACACCAAGAATCCTCAGCTGCCACAGTGAGAGAAACACAAGCCTTTCCCTCATGTACTGAGTGGCTATCTTCTCAGGATAGTCAATCTTCATGCAATAAGCTGATGTATTCGTGAATTTTTCAGACCTTTATAAAACCTTGAAATCACTTTGCAGGGGAGAAGAATCAGATGTCCATAATAATATCAAGTAAGATGGTTTAGAATGCTTTCATTGCCTCACCTGCCATGAATATAGAGCACATTTTTTGTCAATAATTCAAAAATGAACGCAATGGAGTAAATTTTAAATTAGATAGTGAAATTCATGAACTGTAAAGAATTAGAGCCTGCCGACACTCATTTGAGCAGTATTTTATATGTAAAGTCCAGAATATGAATTTGAATGATCAATGACCTTATTTCTTATTATCTCTTAAAGGGGTTCTTTCTTAACATTGTATTTGTCAATTAGTAAATATTTAAACCCATCTGGCAATTAAATATTAAAACTTGAGACGTCACTTAAAGACAACATGAATGAAGAAATAGTTAATGTTATAAGGTCTAAAATGTAGCATCTAATGATTGAATCCTATGACATTACGGATCCTAAGCACATACTCTACTACTCAGCAATTCCTTGTTTAAATTCAGTATTTTTGAAACAAATCCAAGAACAAAGTTCTAGAAATTGATATTTTTAATTTTCAAATTGTAATACTGATTTTTTAATTTTAAATGCTCATATCACTCAAAAAGAAGACATGTTAGAGATAATTGGACTTTACCACCAAAGATCTTTTGTTTTAAAAATAATCTGCAATTATATAAAATATTATTTATCAAAATAATCTCCAGGAAATTGTAACAAGAGATATTTTTCTGTGTTGCAGTTTTTGTTTTCTTTTCATCTAGTTTGTCTGTTTGTGGAGGGTTAGAAGGATCCATAGAAAGGATGGGACAAAGGATGAGTAAATGCAACAGCAGTATTCACAAGAAACTATGCTGAACCGCAACAACTTATGAGTGGGAATGGGAGAGGAAAACTGGGAGAGAATAAGGAAAACGGGACATTTTCTAAAAATGTCATTTTACATGGCTTTTGTGACTGTAACTCTCTATAACACCTTTATAGTATTAATTTTTTAATTAAATGGAGCTAAACTACACAGTTTTCATTGGCCTTTAGTAATGACTACATTTGCCCTTTTTTTTTCCTGTCCTGGGGCTTGAACTTAGGGCCTGGGCACTGTTCTTGGACACTTTTGCTCAAGTCTAGTGCTCTGCCACTTTAGCCACAGTGCCACTTCTGGCTTTTTGTGAGTATGTGGTACAAAGGAATGGTATCCAGGGCTTCATACATGCTGGGCGAGCTCTCTACCACTAGGCTATACTTCTGGCCCCATGACTGCAGTTTTAAAAACATGACTAGAAACATTTTAATCATTTTAGCTGTTTTATCTTCCATTAAACATTACATTTATAATTTGATCTTCTCTTCCAAAGCATTCAATATCTTCTGCATGTAGCTATTTATAAAAAAACTGGAAGGGAAAAAGATGATTTTAAATTTGTGAATAAGATGATAAAATATATATTTCTTCTTGTGATTGTGTTTTTCATATAATGATAATTACAATGCAAAGCAGAAACACTGATCTTCCACTGATTTGCAATTTTCAAAAAAGCATATATTCATATATATGTATGTATATATATATGTAAACATATGTATATATGTGTGTGTGTATATATTGTGTATATATATATATTCTTATAGTCTTTCCACCCTAAAAGTAAAAAGCATTAGATAATTTAATATCACCTCATCAAAGCTCTTTGACCTCTTTTTTCAAAAGAAGTTGTTCTTAATGTACTATATGAAGTTATTTCTTTCTCATTTTTTCTTTTCTCTTTTTTCCTCCTTATGGTTAACCTCATGTGGTTATTGTATCTGACTTTGTTACCTAGAATATTGTCCATATGTTAATTTGTTTATTTGAAATAGGGAAGGAAAGGGGGAAAACAAGATGATTGGGATGGGGTGGGAAGAGGGAAAGGAGGATAAAAACATGAGAAGTGTATCCAGGCTTGAAAAGTTATGCACCTGACAAGTTTAACTGTAACCCCTCTATACATTATCCGAACAATAAAATACAATAAAAAAAGAAAATACCTACATTAAAGAAAAAAACAGAATTCTAACTTAATGAACTGTTTTTGAAAGTAAGAAAAGTGAAATATATATATGTGTATATATAATAAAATATATCAAGCCTTTTAGAGTATAATAGAAAATACACACTTAGGAAATATTGTGTGCAGTTTCAGTTGCCACAACTCAAATGAGAAAAATACGATTGGAATAATCTGTGTTGAAGGAAGGAAGAATGATATGTTCCTTAATATTAGGAGCTTAATATCTACAAGTTTCAAAATATGTGTGTGAGAGAGAGAAAGAGAGAGAGAGAGAAGGAGAGAGAAGGAGGGAGAGAAAAGGGGGAAGAGAGAGAGAGAGAAAGAGAGAGAGAGAGAGAGAGAGAGAGAGAGAGAGAGAGAGAGAGAGAGAGAGAGAGAGAGAGAGAGAGAGAGAGAGAGAGAGAGAGAGAGAGAGAGAGAGAGAGAGAGAGAGAGAGAGAGAGAGAGAGAGAGAGAGAGAGAGAGAGAGAGAGAGAAGTACATGATAAAACTACACGTCACTGGGCTGGGAGTTTGGCCTAGTAGTAGAAATGTACAAAAGGTTGAAAGCCTTTGTCTACCCATCTTTTCAATCTTACATTCAGACTTCTCTCCCCATACTAGTCTTTGGCAATGGACTGTATTTATCTAGTATTTCTATTATTCCATATAAACCTGAAATAAGATAAATATGAACATCGCTTGATCTTTGATTGCCAAAAGTATACACTTTATGACCTATGCAAGTAAAATCTCAACTCAAAGACTGAAAATGTTTCATTTAAATATATTATTCTTTGAATTTTAGTTCAGCACCACAAAAGCAAATATGTACTTCAATAAACAAAACTTGTTTTGCAAAGTTTTATTGAACCAACTGCTATTCAATTAAATACAGATTTAGCAGCTTTCTAAACCCACTATATATGGATGACAACTGAGATAAATTGGGCATAAGCAGGAACAAAGCATTCAAAGCAATCATTTTGTGCCCGTATAGTGGTAAAGTATTTCTGTCCAGACATCATGTCACATGTCACATTTTCAGTAGGTAATGAGGGCCAATACTGACAAGAAGGAAAAGTACTAGGGGAAAGGGTTGCTTGTTCCGAGATGAGCGTATACCTTAGGAAGCCCCGTGGTTCCAGACGTGTAAAGGATGTAGAGCGGGTGCTCTGAAAGAACAGGGACACAGTCATGTGATTGGGCTTCGGACATTTCTTCTTCCCAGTCAAGATCACGACCTGGCACCAAGGGCACTTTCTCCTACAGAGCAAAAATACAGAAATATGTACTATAGAATGTAGATTCAATCACATAAATAACGGTGGAACATCTTTTATATACATTTCTGCTTTTACCGACTAAACATCAGCTATCACTAGATTTATGCTTAAAATCTTAAGGCTGGGCATTAAAATAAGTGCTTATAAGAATCCAGGGAGGGGCTGGGAATTTGGCCTAGTGGTAGAGTGCTTGCCTAGCATGCATGAAGACCTGGGTTCAATTCCTCAGTACCACATTCATAGGAAAAAGCTGGAAGTGGTGCTGTGGTTCAAGTGGTAGAAACTCCAGCTTTGAGAAAGTCACAGGATAAGACTCAGGTCCTCTTTATGACTTAGAACTCATTATTACAAATGAATTCAAGCCCTAGGACTGGCCAAAAAAAAAGAATCCAGGGATTTGATGATGGCTTGAAATTGACTATGAAAGGAAGATGTTTTATTAAATTTGGAGACTCCCTTACGATGCATTCTAATCTGTCTATCTAATGCATTTATGTTTTCTCCAACACTCAGAGCTTGTTGAACTCAAACTTCTGTGTTTCCACACATGTGTATGCTAGGGAAAAATTTAAACTAATTCATTATATACATAATGACACTTTACAAATTCTATATATAAATTGGAAATTCTGTCTTCACAATGAAATGTAAACTAACTAAAATTCTTCCTTACATAATGGCATTTAGGATTGATATTCCAATGAGCATTACAAATTACCTCCACTTATATTAGAAGGTAGAGGATAAAATGTGTTCATTTTCTAACACAGATAATGATTTTGAAAATTATTGAGAGTATATTATTTGTCTAAAAGACTATCCACTTCTTTTAGATGATTAGTGTGGTGAAAATATTTTACAATTAGAATCAGGCTCTAAATATAAATTTTATGGTAATAGTCATACGTTAAACTGATATAGATATATCTAAATAACAAGTAGAACTTTTAAAACATTTGGTCATCAAATGGACAGATAAATAAAGAGCAGAGACACAAGCTTAATGAAAAGTTATACTCTAATAGTGAGTGACAATTGTGAGGTAGAATCCATACCTATGAAATATTTGGTTATTTTCTGAGTCCTTAAGTTCAAAATCACAGATCAGGAAATTTATAATTGATAAATTACACATAGCCTGGGCAGACCCAAGCTACACATGCTCAGTACCATTATGGAGACAACAAACTAGAGTTGACGCTGACCTTCTACTTCATCCACTTCATTCCTCAGCTCAGAGGAAAGATTCTGCAAATGGATTGCATTTCCAAAATCGCTGACATATTAATCAAGGCCATCAAAACCACATAGTTCAATGCGCATATTTTCAAGAAATTTTTTCAGTACAATATTATAGAGTTAGTGTCTCATTGAATAAAAACAGTCATAGATAGCAATCTGAATTAAAAACTCATCATGAAGGTAAAGTGTTAGGCCCATGTGCTTCCTCCAGCCATTTAGATAAATAGAAATAGCTCAAGTATACACAAAAAATGTTTTCACTTATTTTTATAAATGAGATAAAAAACAGCTCATTTCAAATGATCAAATCTTTAACATCAGAATTAAAGAGCTATAAAAGTCACCGCACTGCAAAATGAGAAGTGTGGAATAGATGATCACAAAAATGATTGCAGGTCTATGATTTTTATAGGTCTCTAATGAAGGAAGCAGGAACACAAATGATTATACTCTTTAGCTAAAGCATAGCTGTGTATAAAAGAGGTTTTACAAATAAATGCATATATATATATGCATTTACTCTATAGACATGTCAATCCTCATTGGTAAAAATTCTTTAAAGACAGAGGAGGAATACCACTCAGGTGACTGATGTGATATTCCTTTGATTCTGTCATTGCTTGCCTGAGGCGTAGAATAGCAGCCAAGTTTTTGTTTTTGCTGGCACAAATCCAATCCTGGTTAATGAGGCCCACCACCCAGCCTCATAATTTGTGACTCTAAAGTCAAAGCAAAGTTATTCCACTGGGTTTAATTACTGCCTAAACAGTAAGCCTTGGACAAGAGCTATGTCAACTAGAGGAAAGAGTCTGGAGAATAAGAAAAAGTGAGCAAGTACCATGAGATGAGAAGAGGAAAAGATTATTTGTAGCAAAAGGAAACAGAACAGACCCACATTTTAAAAGAATAAATATAAAACAGCAACATTCACATGCTGTATATTTATGGAATAGAAGAAATAACATGCATCATATTGGTCAAAAGTGACAACCAGAGTTCAAACCCCATAATAGGGGAACTTTAGACTTTGCTTCAAGGCTCAGCCTCTTCATCTACAAAATGGGACCAGCTACAAGATTTAGTTCTTGTTCTATCATAATAAAATAAGAAAATATATTTTAAAGTTCTTTGTGTTGGGCCCAGCCCATTGTTAGTTCACAAATGCCATAAGAATCCATATGTGTGTACGTATGTGTGTATTTGTATATAATTGTGGAAATACATTATTTTTATTTTTTTCTATTATTCCTCTAACCTTTCCTCATCCAAAGGTGTGTTTTCTCTTTGGACTTTGCCTTCCTTGATTTAATACCCCCAAAGCCTTTTTTTCCAAAAGTATGCTCCTTGAGCTACCATGAGCCACTGTGCAGACTGTCCTAGACCTATACTAATTATGACAAATGAGGGAAACCAAGAGACCTATGCTTCTTTTACATTTATCTAACTTGGAAAAGGGAAGGCAAATGACAAAATGGTGAGACAAAGGACAAACCAAAGCAACAGCAATACTTACAAGACAAGGTAGTAGAAATTAGCTTTACAACTTGCGGGGAGAAGGTATTAGAGGGAAGGGAAATGAGAGGAGAAACTAGGAAGGTGGTAATGATGTTGGAAATGAAATGTGCACTCATTACCTACTGTATACAACTGTAACCCCTCTGTACATCACCTTGACAATAAAATAAAATTAAAATAAATAAATGAATAAGTACCCTTTAAGACTTTGAAACTATTCAGTACATGAACTTAATGTAATATAATGGGAATAACATGATTCTAACAAAACCATGTAGTTTTAACACTCTCTGTTCCCCTATTTTGTCAGTGGAGTAATTTCTTCAGATAACCTCTTACGTAGGTCCATCAAATTGTACATGAGTATTTATACTCTTATAATTTCATTTATTAGAAAAAAACTGTTAATATCTGCTAAAAAATAGAAACACAAAACTTAGCCCACCATAAATAGATTTGCTATCAGAGTTACTTGGGAAAGTATTATTAATTCTATTAACTTCTACATTATACTGCTTTACCTGCTTTCACAGGTCACAGAACAACTTTTCTCATGAGAATATTCAGGTTTTCTTCAGGATTATAATTTGTTTCTAGCCTAAATTATTCTCCTCAATTTTAAAAGATAGTTTACATACTAATTAACCGGACATCTCAATAGGTAGAGGACTGGAGGGATTAAGCACACAGTGAGACTGCCAGTGTTCATATTCCCAAATCTGATGGTGAGCTAATGTTGGTAAATATTATTGTTAATGAACTTTGAGTAATAAATGGTACCCTTTGGGCAGTACATATAAAAATTAATTTGACATAATTCCACTTTCTTAACCTAAGTTTTTTTTTTGGTTATTTGGGGGGAGGGAGTCGGTCGTGGGGCTTGAAGTCTGGGCCTGGGCATTATCCTTGAGCTAAAGAGCTATCACACTACCCCTTGAGCCACAGCACCACTTTCAATTTTTTGTTGGTTAATTGGAGATAAGAGTCTCACAGACTTTAGTGTCCCGGCTGGCTTTGAACCATTATCCTCAGATCTCAACCTCCTAAGTAGCTAGGATAACAGGCATAAGTCACCATGCCCAGCAATAGACTTTTCTTAATCACATCACTTTTCCCTATGAAAAACAATTTCAGGATGTATATTAAATAGCTTATGACTCAATTGTCTCTTTCATATGATCTTCCTGGAATCACCCTCATTACAATACCATGAACAATAAGCAACATAAATACTGGGATTACCATATTGGGGCGATTATAAATGAGAACTTTCTGTGGTTGGTGTTGTCCCATCCTGAGAGCTTCTTCTAGAAGTGGTATGTATTCCACCTTCCTTCCCGGTTCAATGCCAAAGGATGCTGTAACAACCACCTTGGGCTAGCATGAAAAAAAAAATCACAATTGAGAAAGTTTTAACAATCCTAATTAAGCCCACTATAATATATCAGGTTCAGACTGACAACTTCACATTTCTAAAGAAAGGTGTGAACAACTCAGCTTTAAACAGAATAATTGATTTGAAAACCAATAAACCCTTCTATATATTTTATTCCTAAGAACTTACACATAAATCTCACCTACTGTTTTGAATTACAGACTCAGTAGTGTTTGAACTATGCAAAATATCTTCTACAGAATTCATTAAGTCAAGTTCATTTGCCACGATCCAGTGAAATGCAACACTTAAGGATCTGGGTTGCAAACACACACACACACACACACACACACACACACACAATACTTCTTGCTGGGCTTGTAGTATTTCCAAAATGACTGAAATAAGGAAGCATTTAGATTTTTAAAAGCCAAAACCTCCAATAAATTTTGATGTTTTTCTAATTCTGAGCACATAATACTGTATTTGTAATTTTATGTAGTCATCATGTTCATTTACACCCAACCTGACACATTAAGTTCTCCAAAGCCAAATTCAGGTGTCATTTATCTGCCTGCCTCCCATGTCTGCGATAGCGTTAGCCACACCATAAGCTGACAATTAAAATTGCGTGACTAAACAACAATTCTCCTTAATTTGCAGATACAAACACATCATCATCCTTTTCTATCTACTGTTTCTTCACCAAGAGATCCAAAGCAAAGGTGACACAATAAATTATTCAGAAGACAAGTAACTAATCCACAATATCACATGTGTGCCTGAATTCTGACTTCTCATTATAAATTATTTTACCTAGGGGATGTCTATACTGTGACAAATATATGCACATATAGTACCTTCAGCTCTTTGAATATCATTCAGTACTCATGGAGCAAAGCCTCATGAAGTTACATAGCTTTCCCCAGGTTACAAGTGGTAAAGTTAGAAGAGGGCTAGTTCTGCATGATGGTGAGATGCTTCTCTTTCCACTATATCAAGCTAAATTTCAAAAAGAGAATTTTTTAATGGGGTGGAACAGAAAAAGGAAATAAAAGCAATTCCTGTTTCCTTTTATTATATTCTAAAGGTAAATATTTGAACAGAATTCACAGTGTAACATTAGTAATACTGAAATATATACCTCCAGCTGCCCTTCCTTAAGATTAGAATTTTTTAATAAATGGAAGTCAGGTAACATCAAATCATGAACAGATATAGAATATATAAGAACTTAAATAATTTAATAGAAGCAAACTTATATTCTGCCTGTAAAAAGTAAGCCTTTCCTCATTTTTATTCATAATCTGAGTGTCCACCTACACAATCAACATTCCTTCTTCTCCAGTTCCACGGACAATGTCAGATACACAGAAGGAGCTGAAGAAGTGTGTGTTCACTGAAGCGTTATTAGTTAATTTTTTGTGTGTTTCCTAACTGGAACTATGACAAAATAATGCAAACAGCATACACATTATCTTAAGATTCCTTCAACTAACTTGCAAGATGCTTTTCACACAGAACAGACTCCGAAATAAATATTCGTTTCACAGCTCTATGCCAAAGGGGGAGGGGAGGACAAGTTTAAAGTATCAAATTGGAAAGGAATGAAATCATTCTTGGCTAATTCCTCCTTGGGCAAATGTGACTTGACTGTAGATCTATCCACAGCTTAATTTCTCCAGAGAGAGCACTTACCTTTGCATGATCAATGCGAGTACTTAGTTCTTTGGATGCAAATCCCCCGAAGATGAGGCTATGGATGGCACCAACCCTGGCACAGGCCAGCATGGTGTAGATGGCTTGTGGGATCATGGGCATGTAGATAACCACAGTGTCACCTTTCTGGATTCCATGCTTGACCAAAACACCAGCCAGTTTAGAGACCTGTGGGCAACACGAAGCATCGACATGACAGTGGTTAAAATGGTGACACTGATAACCTATCTACGCTACTATTGATCAGAAATAAATGTACTAGTGTATTGTATGAACTTCCTGGATGAGGTTTGCTTGAGCATCCACCCTATTTAGTAAACTGTCATTATGTATCTACCACATTAACAAAGGAAAGATACAGGCTTGATCCTTTAGAACAAGGGAAATTCTGTCTGATCAGAAGAAACAAAAGGATAAATTTAGATATATAGAGTCATAATTGTCATAAGAGATACTAAGAAATCCTTGCTTTAAGTAAATAAAGCAGATATGATGTTACTGTCATTTCATTTAGAAGATAAGGTAACAAAGGCAGAATTGATGGATGTCCAAACCATGGTCAAAATTCCAGTAGCCTGTGGTACCGCCAGGAACTGTCACAGTTCCACTGATCTCATGACCTCTGTTCTTCCATTTCCCTCAAGCCATTTAATTTTTCTTCATAGTTTTTAAAATAGTTATTTATCGCAAAGTAAGTTCCTATTGGATTAAACACACAATTTCTTTTGGCATTACATGTGTTTTGGAGACCAAATATACAAATATTTCTTTCTTTTTAACATGACTTTTTGCGCTTTCTATTAATAAAAGCAAACTAGATCATAATCTCATACATAATTTACTATAAATAACCTTCCCATGGACAATTATACCAGTCTATGGAAAGCATGCCCAGGTCAATGGAGTTTGCTATTCTTTCACGTAAGAACTGTTCATTCATTTACTTAATATTCTTTCTCTCTTAAGAAGAAAAACAGCACCTGAATCAACACAGCGCTCAGGAAAAATAGGCAGAAAAATCACCATAACATTCCAAAGCAAGCCCTGAACAAGATTCTGTCTCAAGGAAAAAAAACATATGCTCTCTCTCTTTCCTCTTCCCTTTGTTCTACATTCTCCTCTTTCCCTTCCCTTCCCTTCCCTTCCCTTCCCTTCTTTTTCCTCCTCTCTCTCTCTCTTTCTCTCTCTCTGTTCTCTCTCCTGTATCTTACATGCTCTAGTCCTATTCTCTTTCTCTATCCTCAGTTATCACATCTTTCTCTATCCTCAGTTATCACATCATTAAGTAAAACAACAGACTATCTCTACTTTGCAAGTACTTATATTTAATAAGAGGGAACACTTTAAAAAATCCACTTGGCATAATAATTGTGTTATATATTATCTTGATAGACCATCAACTGTAAAGTGATAGTGAGCAGAAGAGGGGAATTGGAAGTGTGAGGGAAAGAGTGAGTGCAATTTTCAATGGGAAGATTAAAGAAGCTTTGAAGTTTGAGAATAATTTGGTATCAATGAATATGCTAATTTAAACCATGGGAACATATAGCATATAAGGGTAAAGGGAGGGCTTTTATAAGCTAAATCAAAAGATATTTGGAATACAGAAAATCGTAGAAAGAATAAGTAAGGTGAAGCTGTGAACCAGTTCAGAGAGCCGAAGGATCACTAGGCATGCAGTGGGTAATTGGAAGAATGATGTCTGGCAATGGATGCAGTTCTTGAAGAAAACCAAGAGTGGAGGTTTGAGAGAAAGAAGTGAGCCATAAGCTTATTGGTTGTTCCTCCCATTTCATTCTTCCTCTCCTTTCTGGGTAAGTTTAAAGACTTTTGAATAGTGACCAATTTTCTTTTGTCTCTTCAGTGAGTCCCTCAGCATAGTTGAGGAAGGATGTCAAGAGTTCTGGTGAAAGGGGGAAAAATAATATCATCCTTTCTCTATACTGCCAATCCTACAATTTAATTTTATGTCTGGCAGCAAACTACAAGATAAACAGGCCAAAGAACTATGAACTATACATTTAAACTATATGGGACTCAGAATAAAGACTGAGCACCTGGGAATACTCTTCAATGAAGACTCACTATAGTAAACACTGTGGAATTTCATATCCCTGTCTCACAATGTTGCTGTAATATTACCACCACTTTTCTGTCCTCTGAAAGAAATGAAACCAGGGAAGTCAGAGTGGGTTGTGATAAAACAACAACAAAAGAAAAACAAAAGAAAAACACCACCACCGCATTGGGACCTTTGAATCTCTCCTGTGTTACCATGTAAAAATCTCCCGCATGCATACACACTTCTGCTGAGTGGCATCCATGATGTTGTATTGGGGAGAAAAAAAACACACCTTAGCAGAGTCAAGCATGTTAGATGCCATGTTCTTGAACCTTCAAACTCTGAACTGAGGAAACATTTCTTTTCTGTATAAAGTATGTACCCAAGCATGGATGTTGTGTGATAGGAAATGGACTAAAGCAATACATGATGCTACATTATCAAATTCCCTTCAGTAATGTGCTCTTGAATGATATAAACCAGTTGCATCTACTGATCAATGGAGTAAAACTCACTGGTGCTGGGGCTATTACCCTTAGGGGGATGCATCTTTCTTCTTTTAATCTTCTTGTCATTCTGTTCTTTTTCCTTCCATTTACCATCCTTCTTTCCTTTCCCCCTCCCTACCTCCTTTTCTTCCTCCTTTCCTTTTTCATGTTGTTGCTTATTCCTTCCTCTCTGTTTCTATTTTTTTCTTTTTCTTTCCTCTCTATATGTTCTAAATTTAAAATACATTTTCTGCATGCCAACTGTGCATGTAGGTAATATGTTTTATAATAAATAACCATAAAGTTACTGACCCACTTTGCCCATGGATATTATCTGTTTGCTCCTGAAGGTCTAGGAGTTGTCTTCCAATGTCTTGAAACCCCAACTTTCACCCAAATTAGCCTGTAGTAACCATCTGTGACCACTAGATGGAGGATATGTGGCCTTGTTTCAGCTACTCTATTTTGATTTGATACCATTATCATTTATAAAAGTAATATGTTCTAAAATTGGTCCATATACATATTTATTTTTCTTTAGTAGTTTCTAGGCATAACTATCATTATTTCTACTGAAACTTGAAAGTTTTAATAGTTGGATAGCAATAGATAATAGATGTAAAGATACAAAATGCATTTCTGATAAGTCTTTAATAAGAAAGCATTAGAATTTAGCAACAAGAGGTAAATGCACATTAATTTTAGATGAAAGTGAGAATATTTAATTTAAAACTTTCACATTATTATTATTAGTAGTAGTAGTAGTAGTAGTTGATTAATATAGAAGCCCAAAACAGAATAACTAATAATGTGACATAAAAAGAAAATCAGATTATTTCCCAGTTAAGTGGAGGCCATAGTAAGCAATATCTGATGAGAATATCTAAAAAATCCCAGTCAGTTACGAGTTTCCTGATTAGTTTCAAGTACTGCTGAAACTTCAACTGAAACAAGGCCTTGGGTCTTCAAAATTATCAAATAGAAGAAATAAATATCTATATATATGTTTATATAATGACATTTTTGTTAACATGGATGTCTGCATATAGGTTTATAATTTTTATTATCTGCATACAAAAACAAATTTTTGGTCAGTCATGGGGCTTGAACTCAGAGTCTGGACACTGCCCTTCAACTCTTCAGCTTAAGGCTAGCACTCTACCAGCTGAGCCACACAGCCACTTCCTCGGATGTAAAATATTTTAACCTATAGCTTCTCATATGAAAAAAGGGCTAAAATCTGCTTAGATATAACACTGACCTATATTAAGCATAACATTACACAGAAGAAATTGTACAAATTAGGCTTTATACTTGTTTAATAAGTGCACCACTTTGTGTCACACCTCCAGCCCTTTTGGCTTTCTGTTACTTTTCAAACAGGATATAATTCTTTTCTTCCTAGCTAGTCTTGAATTGTGATCCTTCTACCTGTACTTCTAATCTAGCTGATGTTTACAGATATGACTCACTATACTTGGCTTATTTATTGAGGTCCCTGACCTCTCTGACTTCTTACCTGAGCTGGCCTCAAACTATTTTTCCACCAATACTTTTACGAACTACCATGCCTACCCAACACATTGGAATATACAGGTATCCCATTGATTCAATTTATCTAATATCAGCATGTGCCTTATACTGAGATCAAATCTTCAAGTAGAAAAGAATACATATTTGCTCTTAAAAACAAAGAAAGTTGAAGTCACATCTCAGCCTCCTTACTAGGTAGGACTACAGGCAAAAGTCACCAGTGCCCAGTTGTATTTTGTTTTAAATATAAGTTGATTATTGATAATAACCTCTACATGTACACATGCCCATTTTTGGTTTTATGATTATATTTTTACTTACACACGCTAAAAAGATAAACCTCTAACTTCAGTGAATATTTTTTCATTTGGTCATGTTCACATTATATAACATTATATAACATTATTTACAGAAATAATATTTCAGTCATGTAAATATCTTCAGATGACAAAAAAGGCTTCTAGAAAGTAACATTTTTAGGGAATTGACAATTGGTTAGTTTCAATATTGAAAATGAATATTGACTCCAAATATTAAGTCAATCTAAGTGTGTGATAAACTTTTTAATAGCAGAAAAGTAGTATCTTTAAGTGTAAAATTCATTATTTCTTATCTCATACAGAAGGAGAAATAGTTTGTATTTAAGAGTGGCATTCTATTAAACTTTGAAATAAATTTTATAAAATAATATCTTATGTCAAAAATTTACCTGACAGTGGCATAGGAAGCATATCCTAATACATTTTTCTTTGTCAACAATTTTCTCCAAATGAATGAGTAGTACCATGACAGAATAATAATTTTTCTCATTTTCATTTTCTTCTCATGTGAGTTTTAATCAATATTTGGCCATTTTCAAGACTATGTATTCACAAGCAAAGTGAATGAAAAATTATTTCATTCATTCAGTTCAAGGTTGAAATAACTGCAATTTCAATAATCTGTGTGCTTTTGAGACTAATGTGATTTTCAGACAGTATTTCACAGAAAATTAGTTCAATTTCATATATTTTTCTATGCATATGTGGTTGGAGTCTTAAAAAGAAATATATGCTTCCATTCAAAATTAATCCTTTGGAATTTACAAGTATAGCATAAGAATTTATAACACTTGTTTTTTAATATTTTGAATGAGAATTCATAATTCTTTGAAAAGGATACCTCATTAATTTTAAAGCAACTTATAAATAATAGGCCACTGTTGTTGACATAGGAAATAATTCTGCATCAAGGAGCCCAAAGTCTTTAATGAAAACTATGCTTAGAAATAATACATACCATGACTTCAATAAATGCAATTAAATAGAAAGTATGCAATGGTTTGCCTTCATGTTTTACCATTTGAACATCTCGTTTTAACACCGCCATAGGTTTTAATAACTTGCACTTATGACTCAATCCCACTTTTGTCCACTTTACATTTTCTGCCCAAAGCCCTCATCCTTATGAGATGTATCACTTGGCTGGAAGAATAAAGGCAGTTTAGATGGGAAGGAGGGGGAACAGTGAAAGATCCAGGTACAAGAGAGGTTAAGAGAACAAGAACTCTAAAAAGAAAATAGCTGAAGAAAGGACTTCACCATGCCAAAGGGTGAACCTCCACTGTAAAAAGGGGGAAAGAGAAGACAATGGATTGGATACAGTCAAGTTTGCATGTATGATTGTGGAAAGATCTCATCATGGCTCTGGTATTTGAATCAATACTTCCAAACAACCTTGAAGAACTGAGATGAGCAGGTCAAAAGTTTGAAGTGTTCTTTGATGGGAAAATGGAAACTTCTTCAAAAAGCTAAAGAAAACATTAAAATGGCTAGGGACCAATGGCTCACTCCTGTAATCCTTGCTACTCAGGAGGCTGAGATCTAAGGTCATGGTTCAAAGCCAGCCCGGACACTAAAGTCCATGAGACTCTAATCTCCAGATAACCCTCTGAAAAACAGAAGTGGTGCTGTGGCTCAAGGAGTAGAGCAGTAAGCTTGAGCTGAAGAGCTTAGGGATAGCACCCAGGGCCAGAGTTCAAGCCCCACAACCAACAAAAAGAAAGGAAGAAAGAAAGGAAGAAAGAAAGAAAGAAAGAAAGAAAGAAAGAAAGAAAGAAAGAAGGAAGGAAGGAAGGAAGGAAGGAAGGAAGGAAGGAAGGAAGGGGAGGGAGGGAGAGAGGGAAGGGAGAGAGGGAGGAAGGGAGGGAGGGAGGGAGGGAGGGAGGGAGGGAGGGAGGGAAGGTAGGAAGGAAGGAAGGAAGGAAGGAAGGAAGGAAGGAAGGAAGGAAGGAAGGAAGGAAGGAAGGAAGGAAGGGAGGGGAAGGGAAGGGAAGGGAAGGGAAGGGAAGGGAAGGGAAGGGAAGGAAGGAAGGAAGGAAGGAAGGAAGGAAGGAAGGAAGGAAGGAAGGAAAGAAAGACAGAAAAGAAAGACAGAAAAGAAAGAAAGACAGAAAAGAAAGAAAGACAGAAAAGAAATAAAATGAAATGAAATATTATGACTCCACTGGACATGGATTCAAGAATATCTACTATGCCAGTATTTGTAAATGTCTGATTCCTTTTCAACAGGATTCAACATAGTAGATACTGGATGGTATCTGATGGTATGGAATAGGTTTGATTCAAACCACAAATTTTGCTATAAATGTTGAGATGTTCCCGCAAAACTCAAGGAAGAGGAGGAGTTGTATGGTTAAATGACAGGAACCACCCAAGTAACAAAAGGAGAAAATAGAAGGGACTCAAGTGCTAATCACATGCCATCAGAACAGTGAAATCTATAGTACATAAAACAGTATCTCTAAAAATGCAAACTATCTGTATTATATTGTATAAGAGCACATAGACCTTACTTTATAAGCTTTAATTTACATATTTTAAAAATTCTTCCTCCACTTTTCATGTACAAAAAGATCCAGAGTACAGGGTTCCATTGTACATCTGATTTTCTGTTATTATCCACATCAAGCCCTCTTTTCAATTCTAGGGAACATACTATTATGTTGCTCTCTTTCCCTTTCACCATTCATTCCACCACTCACTAAAACTATCTCTGATTGAATAGGTACTTTTTTTTGCAATAGTTATTTTTCAATACCAAAAGTATGGATGAGTGTTTTTTCTTTATATTAAAAGAAGATTGCTGAATTATTACTTTAGTTTTTTCTGTGATTTAAAGTAAAAGAAATATTAAAAAAGTGAGAGAAGTTAACAGGAACTACACATTGTTTGGGTCAATTCTGCAGTGATTACCTAATTAAAGTTCTAATTAAGCAAAAACCTCTAATTTCCAATTTCCCACAGGCAGTACGTAAAACATTACAATCTCTCTGGGTGCCTCAAGCTGGCTGCCTATGCTGTGGTGTGTTTCTGTTAATCTTTGACTTGAAAGTCAATCAATACATGTGAAGGGCTCATAGAGAATTTGCAAAATACTGTCAAGTACACGAGAACATTGGTAATGTTTGAGTCTATTCCAAGAACACTGAGATCACTCAACCAAAGATTCTGTACACACTTAAATAAATTTTACAAATATACTGTAACAATAATATAGCAAACAGATCATTATATACACTCCACATGTATCATACATTTTCAAAAATACAACAAATTTCCCATTGAACCATAAAGGAAAAATTATTCAGTTTTATAATATATATTGCTTTCCAATCAAGAATGCCATGAGAAAAATAAGCAATCAATTTACTCCAGATCTCCAATTTTATTGACTACAACCATTTATTGATTTATTCAAATTTTCTTTTTAATTATTACACATTTGTACAAAGGGCACAAATGTGAGCATAAAACTGTCAAGTAAATTCAAATAATTGTTAACTGTACCAGGATTTGAACACATAGCCAGAGCTTTGTATTCTCTTTGCTGATTGTGTGGGTCTTGTCTTTCACTCTGTTGACATGATAAACTATTTTTATTGATTTGCAAATGTTAAACCAGCCTAAGAACTGTGGGATGAAGCCCACTTGGTTATAGTGTATAACTTAAAAAACACTTCTAGATTCTGTTGGCTAGTATTTTATTGAACAGCTTTGCGCCTATGTTCATCAGAGAAATTATTCTGTAGTCCTTTTTTTGTTGTCAGATCTTACTTGTTTGGGGTATGAGTGTGGTATTTTCTTCATAGAATGATTTTGGAATTACTCCATCAGTGATTTACTACATAGAAAAGCTTGGGGAGTATTGATATTTTTTGGTCAGTTATAGGGCTTGAACTCTGGGCCTGGGTGGTTAATTCTTATAGAATTCAGCAGTGAATCCATCTAGGTCTTGGCTTTTTGTTGTTGGACAACTTCTGATTTCTTCCTCAGTCTGACTGTGTGCTATTGGTTTGTTTGACTGCTCTATGTCTTTTTGGTTCAACTTAGGGAGTTTGTATATCTCTACATATCAGTACATTTCTGCTAGGCTTTCCTTCTTGAGTACATATTTTGAAATTAGGCCTTTATAATTGTTTACATTTCTTGGAAGTTTGAGGTAATGTTTCCTATGGCATCTCTGATTTTGTTCATTTGAATCTTCTCTCTTCTATTTGTCAGTCTCACTGGTGGCTGTCAATTTTATTTATTTTTTCCAAAGAACTAGCTATTTTTCATTGATTTTATATATAGTTTTTAGTCTATTTTATTAATTTTTGTCCTATCTTTGCTATCTTTTTCCACCTACTAGTTTGGGGTCTTGTTTGTTCTTGTTTTTCTAGAAGTTTTAGTTGCATCATAGAGGTTTTTAGCTTGAACTGTTTGTTTACTTTATGTGTCCCATTACCTCTAAAACAACAATAAAGTAAATTAGAAAAAAAGTGAAATTCATTAAAACAAGGAATATCCTCATTACCATTAAGCATTAAAGTTTCCTAACATTGGAAGGGAAAATCAAAATGTAAGAACAAATAATACTTTTAGAAATAATTATTCCTGTTCATGGAGGGTTAGATTTCTCTTTACAGTTTTGTAAACATTACTGAGTGTTCTGTTCATGAAATGATTCAGTGCCTACTAGGCTCCTTCACTCAGTGAAGCTTGTTGAAATTAATTCTAAGTTTAAAGGTTGAATAAAATAGTTTATCTACCTTGAAATGTCTTTAGTCTGGTGAGAAGATTACATAAGTACATTAATAAACAGATAAAAGCAAAGAATGAACTACAGTAAGAGAAAAGGTTTTGAATCAAACACTGTGGATTTCTAAGAGTGAAGAAATGTTTTCTTGAATGGTAGAAAATAAAAGTTAATGAGTTTATGATTCAGACAGCATCTTGACTTCATGGACAGTGTCATCATCTCTAGAAATGTGGTTGAGGAAACTCAAAAGGATTGATTAAATTGTTACTTAATTTATGGGATATTCCAAACTAGCATAGCTCACCGATGGTGTTTAGATGTTTGGGTAGCAATCTCATAGCGGCTGGAAAGAAATGGCCAAAGGAGATTTCTAGGCACTTGGGAACATACTGTTTTCCGATTTGGTTTTCATTTTATGAAAAGCTAACAAAATGTATACATGTGATCAGTATTCTTTCCTTGACATTTATTTAAAGAAAAATTCAAAAAATTGAACCCTGGGGAAAAGCACGTTAGTGATTGTATTTCTATCTCATAATTTATGTTACAGATATAAATATTTTAATGAGGCTAACTATAATATAAGTGAACTTTCTAGAGTTTGATAAGTAACTTACAGAAAAATAATCTCCATCATTTATACCACTTTATATGTTTTACTCCAGAATTACATAATTACTCATAATTACAACTACTGTCATAATTACATTTCCTCTAGCGGAAAAAATTTTGTATATACATGTATACATTCATGAAAATTTCTCAAATTCTCTTTTGAGCCACTTTCTTGTTTGATGACTAAACAAAAAAAATCGCCAAAGAGGTAATTTAAAAACTAAACTAATAATGATGAAAAAGATCAGTATAGCCGTATATGAAAGTGCCTAACATATGGGCCGAGAGTTTGGCCTAGAGGTAGAGTGATTGCCTAGCATGCACAAAGACCCACATACATAGAAAAAAAGCTGGAAGTGGTGTGTCCTAAGTGGTATATCACTAGCCTTGAGGAAAACCCAAGGACAGTGCTCAGGCCCAGAATTCAGTCACCAGGACTGGCAAAAAAAAAGTGCCTACCATAATGATATATATATATACACATATATGCAATATGCATACACACACTGAACTTACTATACATATTATATATATTCAGACATACACACATACAATTTTCATTTTATTGAGGTTTTATTAGTCATTGTAACTTGAAAATAGGTTAAAAAATTATAGACACCATAAACGTGTACATATACTGAAATGCAGATCTTTGGACTGTTATATGTGAAAAAAATCAAAGAAGAAAATATTCATCTTGGAATTCTACAATGAGTGTGAATAAGTTAAAATTCTCCATAAGCAGATGTTAAATTTTACTTGGAAAGATAATCAATTTCTATTACTGCCATAACTTAAAATTTTCTGCAACCAGGATTTACTCCAAATGGATCAAAGACCTGGAGGTAAAAGCTGACACACTGAAAACTTTACAAGAAGGAATAGGAGATACACTAGACCTCCTTGGCACAGGTTGAAACTTTCTTAATAAAGACCAAGAAACACAACAAATCAGAGAAAATCTGAATAAGTAGGAATGCATTAAACTGCAGAGCTTCTGTATGACAAAGGACATAGCTAGCAAACTGACTAGAAAGCCTACAGAGTGGAAGAAGATCTTCACTAATCACACAACAGACAAAGGCCTCATATCGAAAATATATTAACAGATCAAAAAATTGAATCACTCCAAAATTAATCTCCAAAGAAACAACCATCCCATTAAAAGATGGGCCAAAGACTTAAAGAGAGTCATCTCTGAAAAAGAATTACGAATGGCTTATAGACACATGAAGAAATGCTTGACAACTCAAAGACCCCATCTCACTCCAGTTAGAATGGCCAGGATCAAGAAATCTGATAAACAGATGCTGAAGGGGATGTGGCCAGGAGGTAACACTACTACACTGTGGGTGGGAGTGCAAACTCATTCAACCACTATGGAAAGCAGTATGGCAGTTCCTCAAAAGACTAAACATAGAGCTCCCCTATGATCCAGCAATTCCACTACTTGGCATTTACCCAATCATCCAGAAACAAGACATACTAAAGCCACTAGCACAACGATGTTCATTGCAGCACTATTTACCGTAGCAAAGATAAAGAACCAACTCAGATGACCCTCAGTTGATGAGTGAATCAACAAGATGTGGTATTTATACACACTGGAGTTCTATGCTGCTGTCAGAAAGAATGAAATTGCCCCATTTGTAAGGAAATGGAAAGACTTAATAAAATCATATTAAGTGAAATAAGCTAGACTCAAAGGAACAGAGGCTCAATGGTTTCCCTCATTTGTCAAAATCAGTAGAAACCATGGGCTCCCTTAGCAGAGATTTACAATAGAAAAAAACTAGATACATAAGGCCATATAGTATGATGCTAAATGAAAGGACCTCCAGGATATAGAAACAAACACCATATAATGAGTGATTATTATCCTTAATGTTCTATGTTATCTCTCATCTTTTTTGCTGTCCCTTGGTTATCTCATATTGTTACAATATTTCACCTTGTTATCTGATATATTGTATATATGCATATTTGGTTATATGAAATAGGATAGGGAAGGGGGGAAAACAAGATGAGGGGCAATGGTGGGGGAAGGGAAAAGGGGACCAAGACATGAGAAAGGGTATCAATTTTTGTGAAGTAATGCACCTTCTATCTAGTGAATATAATATATCCCTTCTATTAATTTCAATAAAAATAAATAAATAAAAGTTCCTGCAATACATGGAGCTAGTCATTAAAAAAATTATTTTGATAGGCCAGTAGTGTGGACTAGTAGTAGAGTGATCCCCTAGCATGCATGAAGACCCAGGTTCAATTCCTTGGTACCACATATAAAGAAAAGTCAGAAGTAGTGCTGTGGGTTACATGATAGAGTGCTAACCTTGAGGAAAGCCCATGGGCAATGCTCAGGCCCTGAGTTCAAGCCCCAGAACTAGCAAAAAAAATTAAATATTGAAAATTTCTTTCATTTTCTTATCATTCAGTAAGTATTTATTTGGTGCTATTTTTTCACAAACAAAACTATAATCTCTGTCCCTGTAGAACTTACATAGGAAATAAGAAAATATCACTAAATAAGTAAATAAAATAAAAGTATTAATGATTGTTAAGTGCCAAATTTGAAAAAATAAAAAGGCCTAGAAAGGAGGTATGACATGGTATTGGCAAAAACATTTGTAGTTAATATGGTTATGGTAGATATCATTGACAAAATAACATTTAGGAAACTTGACTTATAGGACATCTGAAAGAAAACAGAAAACATTTCAAGGGAAAGAGGATAATCTGCTCTATTTTTAGACAACCAATTCCCCTAGAAGGATTTCTTTTATTTTATTTTTTGCTCACTCAGCTATGATAGTCTGAATTAGTGTCCCTCAAAAATCTAGATGTCAAAGCCTTTGTCCCAGGGTAACGATAACAAGATTTGTTGAAACCTGTAAGACATTGGGTCCAATGTGACCCAAAGGTCATTTGGATCTGTCCTCAAAGGGAATTGTGGGAGTTTGTCCTCCTTCCTCTGTACTTTGCTACCTGGCCATAGATGAGCAGCATGCGTCATCAACGTGTTTCCTACCATTGCCATCTGGCACAATCTTATATGTCCAAAGAACTATGTCCACTTGATCATGACTGAAATTTCACAAGATTTACCTAACCCTTTTCTGTGTATAAGTTAATTTCCATATGTATTTGTTTTAGTCAAGGAAAAATAATATAGGTGATTTACCATGGATTTCTACAGAATCACCCTTGTATTACATTGAGATTGCCCATCTATATTTGTTTACTTAGCTCACCAAGAAAGAATATGTTCATTTACTTGTTATTCTTTGTCCCTGTCTGTAGTTGACATCTAAAATAAAATTGTTGAGTGAAGCGTGGCTCTTAACTGGAGCTCAAATCTCTGTAAAGTATTCTTTAAAGAATTCACATCCTCACAAAACTTGGCAGCTTCAGAAATGCTGGTTCTGAATCACTGTGTAAAATTCCCCAATCTTTCATGTCACTCTGGCAACTTAGCCTAAAATTTGTTGGTTCCCTAAATAAGAAATTCTAACTAACTTAATCAAGTTTTACCTAGCCAGAAAATCCCATTAGAAATGAAACAGAGGTGATTAAGTAAGTAATAGTACAAAGGCTGTTCTCTTTTTGTTTGTACCCAGTGAAATTACCCATTAAATCTGTCTTCCCTATTTAATAGCATTAAGGCCAAAGGGACCCTGGCACAGGTAATCAAAGTAGCACACAGTGCTCCCTCTGTTTCCTAACATTTCTTCCTTCAGTACTTTAGTGAAGAAAGCCAGAGGAATCAGAGGCTGTCAGCAGGTGAGAGAAACTGTCCTCGTAAGTGCTTTGATATCAGGCTAAACTGAAACCGGTGAACTGGTACAAATGCTTAAAAAAAAGTTTCAAAGTCCAGACTCAGTATTTGAAAATAAGAGGAGCTATCAGAGAGCTTCAGAGCAAGATAAATTTGTATGATTATCAAATATACTTATATCCTAAATTAATTTTAAAAGAGATGAAGAGAAAATGAGAAAGATGACCAATCTTATTTTAGATTTTTTTTTCAAAGCTATTTGTCTGACTCTGGTGTTTTGTTAGGTATGAAAATTAATATGCTAATATAAATTAATATGCTAAAATAAGTAACTGTGAGTATCATAAAATATAGGTTTTTATATAGATTCATATACCTGTATTCACTTCCGTGGTGCATCAAAAATGAAACCATGATAATGTACCATTGTAATAAACAGACTATATAATGAGAACATGGGCTATTTAAATAATCAGTGTAACGTCCAATACACACATCAGTATTTATGGTATTACCTGCTCCAGGACTTCCTTGTAGGTAATAGCTGCTTTTGTATTTGTAACAGGGCTGTCATAGATGATAGCGATCTTATCTCCTTTTCCATTTTCAATATGACGATCAATAGCATTGTAACAAATGTTAAGCATTCCTTCCACAAACCTAAAAAGAAATCAGAAAGGAAAGGTAAATGAGTCCTTCCAGAATATATTATTGTTTATCTCAGCGGCTTTGTCTCTAGTTTGGCAGAACTGGTTTACAATCAGTGTTTTCTAGTGCATTCTGTTCCAGCTAACAATGGATACAATGAACCCATTTAAGATGAAATAGAGTGTGCACATTTATATTGCTGAATATGTATTTATTTTTATGTAGACAAGAAAAAAATACACTTTACATTTCAATGTGACAATGTGTGGGTTTTATGGCTTAAGATGAAGCTAGAGTGTAGAGCATTAAAGTCATCGATTCTACATAGATGAAATGAACCATATACAAGAGTAGAGAAGGCCAAGCCCTAGTGGCTCAAGCCGGTAATCCTAGCCACTCAGGAGGCTAAAGTCTGAGGATCTACCCAGAAGCCCATAAGACTCTTATCTCCAATTTACCACCCAAAACTGGAAGTGACACTATAATTCAAGTGATAGAGTGCTAGCCTTGAGCCCAAGAGCTCAGAGACAGTGCCCAGGCTCAGAATTTAAGCCCCATCACACACACACACACACACACACACACACACACACACACACACACACACACACAAAAGAGTAGAGAAGAAGCATCAGGGATTATGAAATAAAGAAATGGTAAGCATATGACTGAAGTCCTGGTACCTGCTGCAAATACACAAATTTACTGAAACATTCAGTGCTTTGTGGATTTAAAATCTGTTTTGGCAGGCTTCTTTGTTCACTGTGATAGAGGGGAGATACTCTATCATTACTACACTCAAATCTAAGTGGTCTAAAGAGCATCTTCTGACTGATGGGTGGTGGTAAAGTTTTAGGCTTCTACTGGTTTTCCCCATACCACCCTGGATGAGAAGAGAAAGGGCCCTCTTTTCTGCTCCCCAAATAAACTCCCAACTTTGACCAAAGTCTCAGCTCCCCATACAAACTTACCCGATAAGTCAGGTAAGATGTGATGCTATGGTTACCTTGATAGACTGGCAAAGGTAGAAATTTGAACTCGCCACTAGGTTTTTATTGGTAAGTATGGAATTAAGGTGAAGTGTTTTCTGTGTGGTATTTTACTGGAGTAGGATGATTATATCTAAAAGTTTTCTGTTCTCCAAGACCTTGTCATTTTTTTTGCTTCATTTTCCAGAGAGAGAAGGTTTGTTTTCAGTGGCTTTATAGAGTCTGAGCCCAGTACTGTTTCTAAGTGCCAGTTTCTGAGAAACCAGTTTACAATGTATAACATAACAGAGAATATAGGAAGAACTTCATTGCTGTGTCTGTTCTCACATCCTCAAGTCTTTCTTTCAATATTCTTATGTGCCCTTGATGTGAGATGGCCTACGCTGTGCTCTTTCTGTAGTGAGATACATGAGAAATTCATTTTCTTTAACTTCTCTTGAAAACAAAAGTTCCTAAATTTTATTGATCCTTTGCTCCAGACCAATACTCCAGACCTTTCCTCTGTGGAGTACTATTTTTAAGCCTGTTTTATATACAAGGGAACTGATTGCAGAATTTGCTCAAGGTAGCAAGTTGGATAGAACCAAACACTTAACAATTAGTACTTTTGTAGATATTCAAGGAACATCGATTTTTATCTAATGTTTGTGACTTTTGGATAGTTTAATTTTAAGATCATTAAGACCTTAAGGTGATTTCCTGTACTTGAACTAAGCCCAGAGTGTAATGGTTCATACACATCTATTTATGGCAACTAGAACAAATAAAAATGAACAACATATTTTGTGTCCAGTCAATGTTATGACCATTTAATATAACTCAATTCGCTGAACCTTAATAAGAACAACATGAAGCTAGGTACTGGTGGCTCACTGCCTGTAAACATAAACTACTGAGGAATCTGAGATCTGAGGATCATAGGATGAAGACATCAGAAAACGACCAAAAAGCCAAAAGTAGAGCTATGGCTCAAATGATAGAGTTTTATCCTTGAGTAAAAGAGCTCAGAGACAGCACTCAGGCCATGAGTTTAGGCCCTAGGTCCAACACACACACACACACACACACACACACACGCGCACACACACACACACACACACACACACACACACACACACACACACACAATCAGTATGAGTTAAGTATACTAATATCATGCTCAAAACCAATGAACATGGGTCCAGAAGCATAGCCTAGTGGTAGAGTGCTCACCTCGTATGCACAAAGACCTGGGTTTGATTCCTCTGTACCACACACACAGACAAAAACTGGAAGAGGGGCTGTGGCTCAAGTGGCAGAGCTCTAGCCTTGAGCAGAAAGTGTTCAAGGACATTGCCCAAGCCCTGAGTTCAAGCTCCAAGACTGACAAGAAAAGAAAAGCAGTGAACAAACTGAGGGAGACCAAGTTAAGTGACCTACATTGGTCTACACAAGGAAAATAATGAACCGGCATTGATGACAAGCAGTCAAGTGCTGAGTTCCAACCATAATTCTGTGTTGATGAATTAATGTGATAATACTCTAGTTTCACATTTATTATGTGCTTCAAAACACAAGTTTTGAGCTTTTTATTCCCAATGCATTGTTCAAAGCAAGCCTTTCAAGGAAGTAAGTGGTTGAATCATGAGGACTATGACCTTATGATGCATGGGTTTCATCCATTTGTGACTATATAACTTCGTGAGTTATTGGGTATTGGTAGAAACATTATTAATTAAGGCTCAATGTTCACTAGTAGAGGGTTTTATTTCTTCTCAAAAATGAAATGTCATAATGTTAACAACAACAACAAAAACAAGTAGCAATTTCAGAAATCTTTAAAATTAAGAATAGAAAAGATAGAGGAAAACAGGGAGACAATTGAAAGAACAAACACCAACTATTTTAGAATAATGGCCAAAAAACTGCAACCCACATGCTTAATCTGCCTCTTTGCTCAAATAAAATGTTGTTAGAACCCAGCAGTGTTCAGATGTTGGCAAATTTTGGACAGCTGTTTTTGCTGTTTCAAACAGCAGAAATGACTGTTTAACATGGAATTTATTGGGCCCAAACTAGTCAATATGATCCTTGAACTGAAAGCTTTCTGAATTACTTCTGTAGATCAGCCTTGTCCAATAGAAATTTCTGTGGTAATGGAAATGTGTTGTGTCTCTGCTGTCCAATAGTGTAGTTACAGGAAAGACAGGGGAACATACAAAATGGAGGACATTGATCAAACTGTATTGTACTCACAAACTGACATGATGAATTAAAACACCTTGAACAATTACTTAAGGCTAAGTAATTAGATAAATAAATAATTATCAAATAAGTAATAAAATTGGGCATTCATTAGTCACATGTACCTAATTTCTTTAAATTAATTAATATTCAAAGTTTAGATCTGTAATTACACTATCTATCCCTTCAGTGCTCAGTAGCCACATGTGACTCATTAATAAGTCTGAGGGACTGTTATTTTGGTTGTATTTAATTTTAACCAAATAATTTAATTTTATTAAAGAATTTATTAACATTGATTTTTACATCATATTTCAAATGTCATGTTTAACAAACAAGTATTCAAGAAGGGAATCTCGATATACAATCACTGGCACACAGATTTTAGAAAATAATTAAAATTAAGCTGTGGGTTTATATGTCATAGATACATATTAACATATGTAATAAAATATTGTCTAAAGAGTATATAGCCTATCATAGATTTTATGTCTATGTAGTTATTGGTTATACACTACCAGTGGTAGGAAAAGAAATAACAGATAGATATTAATGAACATCAGAAGAGTATTATTATTTTTTTTTTGCCAGTCCTGGGCTTGAGCTCAGGGCCTGAGCACTGTCCCTGGATTTTTTCTCAAGGCTAGGGCTCTACCACTTGAGCCACAGCACCACTTCTGGCTTTTTGCTATGTATGTGGTACCGAGGAATCGAACCCGGGTCTTTGTGCATGCTAGGCAAGCACTCTACCACTAGGCGAAACTCCTGGCCTAGAAGAGTATTATAAATAGAGAATAAGGGGTCACCTTGCAGTGACTGGAGGAATACAGGGTGAAGGAAAAACTGGAGTTAAGATTCATGTCTGGAAATTAGAGCATGGTATGCTGTAGCTTCTCTTTAGCTTGTTCAAATTTTTACTTGGCTTTAACTAAAAGAACAGGGTGAAAATGAAGAGTACTGAGGAAAAATGGCTAAGAATCAACGGAAGAAATGTTTTTTTAATAACACAGCAAATGAGAGAAGAATATAAATGGAGCAAAGTTCAAGTTCAGCTGTGAAGTGCAAGTGCATTCGCTTTGTAGAAACAAAAGGGATGCATTCGAAACAGGAGCCTACTACGAGCAGAAAGCAGGAAAGATCAGGGCAAAGTTCTTCTGAAAAGCTTGAGTGCCCTGTTAAAGAAAAGAAAACCAAGAGTTTGCAGCAAGGAAACTGCCTTCTGAGAAAGAGATTTCAGTGAGATCCTCTGGAAGACTTGAGAGACAAACAAGGAAATGGTATGCCTTGGAACTATCAACTAGCATAGGAAATCATGCAAAGGCTCAAAAATGGGAGAGGTGGGGAGAAAATTACAAAAATAAATTAAATGCAACCAAAAGCTGGATATTAGTGGCTCATGCCTGTAATCTTAATTACTAAAGGATCTAAGATCTGAAGATCATAGTTCAAAGCAAACCTGGGCAGAAAAGTCGAGAAGACTTATTTCTATTAGCCACCAGGAATGTTGAAGTGAGGGTGTCGTTCAAGTGGCAGAGCACCAGTCACGAGCAAAAATCCTAAAGGACAGAGCCCAGATCCTGAGCTCAAATCCAAACACTGACACCAGAAAACAAAAATTAGAAGTAGAAGAAAGATTGTATGACAGGTGGGTGTTAATTTAATGTTTTCTTTGAGAAAGGCCTGGAACAAGTCTGTAGAATTTTACAGTAGAGAAGGAACTCACAATTTATTAATCATCAGTGATGTAACAGGCTCTGAGCTTTTGTTTAATACATATAAATATATTTATAAATGTTGTAAGATTATATTTATAAATAATCATGCTTTATTACAATAATCATGAAATAATAAATAATTATGATATTATATATGCATATAAAATAATATAATCTGAACCATATCTATTGGATACAATGTTATCATCCCTTTACAGATAGAAAATAAAGCTCAGGGGTCAAATAATCTCCCGCTCCCAGAATTATGAATGTCACAGAGCTTTCTGATGCCCAGAACAATTTTAAGTATCTGTTTATTTGAGTCCCATTTAGAATCTCAGCTTAAAAACATGCAGTTATGCATTAATGGAACACAATCAATTCTCAGCAATTTTTTAAGTACAAGTCTGAAAGTGTGACTGAATGAGAACTGAGTTGTACTCTTGTGACACATTAACACAGATCAGAAAGAGAGTTGCATGAGGTAAAGGTCAACCTTCAGGGCAAAAAAGACCAGTTCAAAAGACTACTGTTGCACACAAACAGAGCAAACAGAGAAGGTTTTCAAGCATTTTTAAGAGGGCATCATGTTGCTTTATTCACACAATGACATCTCATCTAAATTGCAGATATTTGGCTTTGGGCAGTACCAACCGACTGTTCCAGGAAACTCTCCAAATTGGGTAATTGCTTACTTAGAGCTGAGTAATAACCTTATGTTAATTTAACCACTAAGGATATTGTTTTTATGGATGTATTTGGAAAGCACATCTCTCTGTAGGGCAGACAATTGTTTTAGCAGAGAAACCTAAGGGGAAGCGAGGGACTCTATATCCCCACACATACGATGTACTGAAGTTTGTACACCCAGAACCCATCCATAACAGCAGCTGTGACTGAAGATTCTCCTCTCCCCTCCTGTCGGCATGATAGGATAGCCCAGCCATCTGCCCCTCTGCCAGATCATCTCGGATTATAACTGAGTGAATTGCCAATGATGAGAAATGCAGCCAAGGGGGGGGGCAGAATAGAAAGGTTTTCAGGAAATCAATACCTGCTATCTGAACTGAATGCACTGTCAGTGAAGGGGACAGGAATGAATGGATGAGTTTAAAGATTCACTGGTGGTGAGTCATGCCTGACAATAAATTCAAGGACCAAGGTGAGGACACCATTTCCTCATGTTTTTATTTGTATGTGAGAGAAGATGGAGGGAAAATACAGAAAACTGGAAAATGTAGTGTAATAGGGGAAAAGGAAAGCTTGGAGAATTAATAGGAAGGGTTGAAAGCAAAAAGATTAGAGCACATCTAAATTTCAAATTATAAAATATACAATATGCACAATTACATAATACATATTATATATTATATGATGTAATATGTATTATGTTATATATACATTGCGGGCATTTTATTACATTTTAGTAATCAACTAGTGTAATTTTAATATAGACTACATATTATAATATAGTATGTATTGTCATATACATTATGGTATAATATGTAATATATAGATTTCAAATAATATATACTATATACTATATAAAATATGTATTTCAAATTACATTTTTATCATTTATATTATTTTATTTTTATATTATTTGCTTATTAAGTCAAGTGTAACACAGAATAACCACTAAGTAATTTTTAAGGATTGACAACTTTATTAGCTAACCTTATCATGATAACTCAAGAACTGAGATTACTTAGTCAAACAACTCAAAAACAAATCATGCTGAGTTCTTATGGACCTAGGCTGTGAATCAGAGCATGTTACTAGAAAACCAGACTTCAATCCAGGAAGGCCCCAGAGACTTGAAGCAGGTACTATACAAGTGACCTTAAAATGACTCCGAGAACTAGAGGAGGGGAAACAGAGGGCCAGCTCTGTGTCAACACTTATTAGGTGAAACAAAACATGCCTCTGAACATTTAAGCCAGCTGATAACAACAATGAAACAAAATAAAGGGAGTGAGAGAAAAAAGAGACTACAGCAGAAGCATGGCAGGGGATTAGTAAACCAATTTATTGCAACATATTAACAGATTTGAGTTAAGAAACAGGGGCCAGCCCAGAGTTTATTCCTCAAGTGAATTCTAATTTTGTCAGGAACACATCTTCCATTGCTAAAGAATGTAAGCTTTGGCTTGAATCACTCAGGCAATGAAGATAGCATTTAAGTATAAAAAGAAAAAAGGAAAAAAGAAACAGGGTCCAGAAATTTGGCCTAGTGGTAGAGTGCTTGCCTAGCATGCACTAAGACCGGGGTTTGATTACTCAGTACCATGTCCTTTGCTTCTTACATGTTAGCACCTGCACCTAAAAATGAGATGGTCTACAGTGTGACATCATTAAAATAAGCTGATTCTTTCATATATTAAAAGACTATTTGTTGGAGGACCACTGTTCAGCAGAATTGTAACTGTGTATTTTTGATATTCAAATTTCAGCAGCTAAAGATAATTCAAGATGGGAGTATAAACTCTTTCAACCACTATGGAAAGCAGTAGGGTGATTCCTAAAGACTTAACATAGAGCTCCCCTATGATCCAGCAGTTCCACTCCTTGGTATTTACCCAAATGTCTAGAAACAAGGACATGCTAAAAGCCACTAGCACAATGATGTTCACGGGCAGCATTGTTTACCAAAGCGAAGATACAGAACAAACCCACATGCTCTTCAGTAGATTAAGGGATTAAGAAGATGTGGTACCTATACACAATGGAATTCTATGCTGCTATCAAAAAGAATGACATTGCCCATTTGTAAGGAAATAGAAAGATACTATGTTATTTCTCTTCTCTTTTTTTTGCCCTTATGGTTAATCTCATGCTGTTACTATATCTAACTTTGTTACCTTGTATATTGTGTGTATATATATATATATATTTGTTTATTTGAAATAGGAAAGGGAAGTGGGGAAAACAAGATGATTGGAAGGGAATTGGGGGAGGGAAATGGAGACACAAACATGAAAGGGGGCATCAATATGTGGGAAGTAATGCACCTACTACCTGACGAATAATGACTAGTTAAATTATAACTAGGTGTTACTACAATTAATTTATCCATTGACTGTCAGGGCCTGGACACTGACCTTGAGCTGCTACCACTGGAATCACAGCACCACTTCTGCCTTTTTCTATTTATGTGGTACTGAGGAATTAAACCCAGACTTCATGCATGCTAGGCAAGCACTCTATCACTAAGCCACATTCTCAGCCCTACAATTTCAACTTAAAAAACCAATTCCTTTTCTTGATGTGACATGGATTTTGGAATCTATACTTTAACTCTGTAAGACATTAGATAGGTATTTGTTGACAAAATTAGATGGATTTACAGATGCATTAATGAATGAATACATTCTATAATCAAGACAAAATGCTTTTATAAATACAGAGTAATCAAACACACATATATTTACATATACATGCATGCTGGTACTTTGTGGATAAAATGGGATTAATTGGAATGAAAATACAACAAAATGCAGTTCTAATATATTCTAGAGTCCACCAGGACTGTTTTGCCCTAAATCTGTCTTATACATGCTCAATGAACATTACATGACATAAACTGCCTTTATGTTTTTGAGAAGATAAAGAACTATGTTATTGTTCATTTTACTGAATTTAACTGAAGGGCTCTATATTTTTAGCATATGATACTCAAAATAATTGTGTGTAATTAGTAAAATATTTCTTACTAAAGTTATTTTATTATTAATTTAAAATCAATCACACTATAAGCAAAAATTCAATGAGAAAATCATACCAAATTAAATCTAATAATTCTATTACAAATTATAATTCAACCAGCTGTGAAATAATTAGGTAAAGTAATAACATGTTTTGCTATAAGTATCAGAAGTATTAGCAAATGTAGTAATAGCAAATGCATTCTTAGGGAAAATAATGTTTTCCTTTGTACATTATATGATCATTATCAAAGTTAACATAGTATTTATTTATTTAAGGTATTCACACACAAAATAAATGACAGTGTGAAGACACAGTGTAGATCTAGGTCTTAAATCTGAAATTCTTAGACTTTGATGTGTGCTGGAAAGATTATTTTCCACCACATACTCAAATAAATTCCCATTCTGAGTCTCACAGAAATGTTTCCCTACTTTAGTGAAGAGTGTTTCCTTCTTGAAGAATAGAAAGTAATGTTGAGGAGGCCGGGAGTTTGGCCTAGTGGTAGAGTGCTTGCCTAGCATGCATGAAGACCTGGGTTCGATTCCTCAGTACCACATACATAGAAAAAAAAAAGCCAGAAATGATGCTGAATCTCAAGTGGTAGAGCTCTAGCTTTGAGAAAGTGCAAGGACAGTGCTCTGGCCCTGAGCTCAAGCCCAGGACTGGCAAAAAAAAAAAAAAGTGATGTTGTTGATTATAAAATACACTCTAGTACAGCTGGAAAAAAATCAATCAGGTAATCAGGGCTAAAGGCAGCCAATAGCTTCAAAATAAAGATTAGATCCATGAAGACCACAGAACTCTTCCAAAGACAACAGAACAACATCCTAATTGATGCCTTGATAATTCGAACCTCTGATTGGATGGATGACTCGTGTCCTATCAAAATTTCATTTGTACAGGAGCCTAGATTTGTGAGATAGATATATTCAAGTCCATGTACATTCTACCGCAAAAATAGCAAATGGAATTTACACTGGATCTCTGCTTTCTTGCCTAGTAGTGATTTTATTAAGCTACTGGTAAAAGTATGAATCATGAGCTTGAAAAATGAATGCATAGTAATCAACTGGAGAGGGGAGCAATTTTGTCCATGTAGTGTAAATTTTTTTTAAACTCCTTTAACAATTTTAGTTAAATCTTTTTTTCATTTTTATTGTAATATACAGAGGGGTTACAGTTATATTCACCAGATAGAAGGTGCATTCCTTCTCACGCATTGATACCCCTTCTCATGTTTCTCTCCTCAATTTCCCTCTCCCTTCCCCTCCCAATCATCTTGTTTTACCCCCTTCCTTTTCCTATTTCAAATAAACAAATAAACGTATATACAATATTTAGAGACATAAGGAAGTAAAGTCAAGGAAACAAACGTATGTTAGCATTGAAAGAAACAATAAAGGTTCACATTACTATAAGGTGCCAGGAAGATGAATGCATAGGATAAATGAGGGAAGATTCAGAGAGAATACTTAACAGTAGGTCTTATTAGAGCAATGTTCAATAATTAATACCCTTGCTGATATTGCTGTTGTGACTGCCTTCTGGGTGGTATTATTATTGTTTTCATAGTCAAGAGATAATGCATCATCTTGGGGCAGAAGTATGACTTAGTGGTAGAGTTCTTGCCTAGTATGCATAAAAACCTAGATTCCATTCATTGGTTTCACATACACAGAAAAAGCCAGAAGTGGTGCTGTGGCTTAAGTGGTTAGAGCACCAGCCTTGAAAAAACTCAAGACAAGTACCTAGACCCTGAGTTCAAGTCCTAGGACTGGCCAAAAAAAAGCGTCAGTCACATACCAGGAATTATATGTGAATTTTGTTTTTTAATCTATTACAGACTTTTAAAATAGCCCATTTATTATTTTCAAAACAATCAAAGGAAGTATTTAACATTTTTAAATCTTTTGTTCTCCAAAAATTTGGCAACACCTATAGAATTACACAATGAAAAAGATTACAACTTTTCCTTGACTTGCATTTAGATATAGAATACTTACTTGTTAACATCATTGAGACAGTTCAAGATAGAGAAAGAAAGAGGGAGAAATAGAGGAAAAGAGATAGAGATTTTTATTAGAACTAACAGCTAAATGAACTAAGATTAGTGAGAAATTCATCTCCTCAAGTAACATACACTATTTATCAAGATCTGTTTGCCTACATATCTGCCTCTTGTTTGTGCATAAGAAAACTAGGATTACAATAAAAACAGAAGAAATATAATAAATATAATCACATTTAAATTTAAATGAAATCAACAACTTCAATAATTGCAAACATACAACCAACCCTAGTTTTTTTAAGGAGAGGTTGTAGGGAAGAAAGGTTTTTATTCATAATTAGGTGATTTAATTAGACATTATTAACCATTTTCTCCTAAAATTAACATTAAAGCATATTACATGTGATGGATAATATGGTCATTATTGATTTTCCTTAAACCAGAAAGATAACGAGAATTTTTCAGAGGGAAATTAGTATTTCTTTCTGAAACAGTAGCTGTCAGCTAACTGAAACCTTTCTTCCCCCAGTATTTGGGAATTGTTGCGTACAATAAAATATAAAGTGTCATTTCTTAAAGAGTGCTTCGTTTTCCACAGCTAATACGAATATAATAATCTGCAGGTCCAGATTTTTTAGGTTTTCTCATGCCACTATTTGTTTCAAGTAAACTATTGTTCAAGGATTTCAATAGAAAGTAAGAAAAGAATCTCTAAAGTTAATAGGAATGTTCATTATTTAAGCAGTAGAATGTACTTAGAAATATTGATGCTAAATTCATACTGTCTGGGTCTAAGTTCCAGACTTCAAAATTATTTTTTGGCTTTGTAAAATTGAGACAGGGAACCCCATCTCCATCCTCCCACCCCCCATTTAAGAGAATAACATTGTCCTTCATGAAGCTGAGTATTATTCCTGGCTCACACATGCATACAATCAAACTATTTTAATCATATCCCTGACTCTACTTGTATACTTCAGCGTCATTAATGGTTCAAAAAGTACTAAATATCATTTTCCTCTTCAAATGATAAACTAGATTCTACTATAGTAACAATGGCAAAATCTCTACCTTGCAAAATTAAAGGCTGTTTCTCATTTATGGCACTCCACAGTGAGTCCAGCCAAAGCTTCCCAAAGCACAGTCATCTGTGCATTTTTGTTCAGTAATTCAGCCTACTTCTGTCCAATATATATTTCCACAATGACCGAAGCAGATGAGCCAGGAGACAGGATTGAAGTCCTAGCAGTTTGCTTCATACTCAAGTGACAAAACTTACTCTTCTTGTGAAATTACCTAACAGCATTCATAGACTCATGTTCATGTGGACTGGTGGAATCTTATGAGCTCTTCAAAAGACAGTAGGGGAGAGTACAGATTCCTATTTGTTAATAGTAGCAAATGTCATTTGGATATGACTGGGAATATTTTGAGAGGAAAGGCACAGCCAGGGGTAAAATAGTACTTCATTCTTACTTTGAGAATCATTGAGATTCTATGGAAAGCAAACAGAAAGGAAACAAAGTGAGAACAGACAAAAATGGACACACTTATAAGTCCTATGTATCCATTATCTGAGTTATTTACTAAATGGCCAATAGTATTGATTTTCTGTCCCTTCAATGAATTGCAAATTTTATCATTTGTCTTACTAAACTTTTTACAAATATCTCTATCGGTTGGTTCTATAACAGGGAACAAATATTCTTTTTGTCTTATCCTCAATTATTAAAAAAAAACTCAAATTTCTCTTAGTTTATTTATGCATCCACTTAGAAGAAACATCTGAAACTACTATGATTTGGAAATATCATTTCAACATCAAGCCTATAAAGAAATTATTCCTTGTCTCCAGAGTTAACTTGTGAGTCAAGTCAATCACTTATAGACTTTAGGGCATTTTTTTTCTACTGTGAGTAGTTAATATTTTAAATCTTTAGATTTCTTATTTACCTAAAAGTCACATAATTAAATCTTATCTCTTATTTTTTAAATTAGTATTTGAAAGATTCTTAGTATATCTGCTGGGCCCTTTCAAGCTTACAATTCTTCAAAATTAGTTTTCCTAGGTAAAAATAATAACTTCTCCTTCTTAATGTATTTTTCTTTACCTCATTCTGCCACAAAATCAGAAAAGGCAAACACTTAATGAGTTTCAAAACAGGGCTTGCAGCCTGGTAAACCACTTGAGCAATACCTCCAGAACAGACTAATACCTTTAATAAAACAAGTTCTCCATCCACATACTTTAAATCTGAATTCTTCAGTCACATATACTTCTTATAACTGTGATTTAGAAAGGTTGTGACATTCATATATATTATTGCAAAGATTCATTAGCCTCCTACACATTCTCTTACAAATGTCACAGCAAAAGAGAAAGCAAGAATTTCCTTGAGAGAATTGCTTATGAAAATGGAATTTTTAAATAGTAGCAAATATCTTCAAGAACTGTACTTTTTTTTCTCAACCAACAAAACACTGCACAAAGAAACAGTAAGCCACTTTGTAGGAGGTGCTAACACCTGGTAGTTGATAGGTCACAGCTGATTGAATTTCTTTTGTTCACTGATTGTGCTATTTACGGGCAATCCATCCTTGCTTATATAATTGCAGCATTCCTGTAGTTCAGTCTGTTCTGTCCTGAAGTTTCAGCAGCATGACAGGCTGAGAAAATTAGATACGGCACAGCAGCAAGCTGCTGACCTTCAGAATATAAAATAAGGCCCATTTGTAAAATCAATCTTCCTTCATGACGCTATTTTGGGGGACATTATTTCTAATTGGTGATCTCTCACACTGACCACTATACCTTCTTAAAATAGTTTTTAACTATAAAAAGTTTATCATTTTAAAATTTAAATATACCTATGCTGCATCTAATGTCATAAACAAACTGATTTCATTTAAAGTTTTTGAAAGGGGATTAGTATTTCATATTTAGATAAAATTCTCACCTCAAAATGAAGTATGAATTTTTTTCATGTATTTTTAATTGTAATTAATAGAAGGGTTTCATGATATTTGCCAGATAGATGGTGCATTAATTTCCATACATTGATACCCTTTCACATGTCTTGGTCCCCATTTCCCTCCCCCCAACACCCACCCCTCATCTTGTTTTTCCCCATTCCCTATCCAATTTCAAATAACCAAATACAAATATATCCGATATATCAGGTAACAAAGTGAGATACTATAACAATATGAGATAACCAAGGGACAGCAAAAGAGATGAGCGATAACATAGTACCTTAAGATCAACAATCATTCATTATATGGCTTATGTTTCTATATCCTAGAGATCCTTTCATTCAGCATCCTACTATATGGCCTTTTGTATCAAGGTTTTGCTCTATTGCAAATCTCTGCTAGTAGAGCCCAAGGTTTCTACTGATTATGACAAGTGAGGGAAACCATTGAGCCTAAATTCCTTTCAGTCTGGCTTACTTCACTTAGTATGATCTTTTCTAAGTCTTTCCATTTCCTAACAAATGGGACAATGTCATTCTTTCTGACAGCAGCATAGAATTCCATTGTATACAAATACCACATCTTGTTGATCCACTCATTAACTGAAGGACATCTAGGTTGGTTCCATTTCTTTGCTATGGTAAATAGAGCTGCAATGAACATTGTTGCGCTGGTGGATTTAGTATGTCCTTGATTGGGTAAATGCCAAGTAGTGGAATTGCTGGGTCATAGGGGAGCTCTATGTTTAGTCTTTTGAGGAACTGCCAGACTGCTTTCCATAGTGGTTGAACGAGTTTGCACTCCCACCAACAGTGCAGTAGTGATCCCTCCTTGCCACATCCCCTCCAGCATCTGTTGTTATTAGTTTTCTTGATCCTGGCCATTCTAACTGGAGTGAGGTGGAATCTTAGAGTTGTTTTGATTTGCATTTCCTTTATGACCAGAGATGTTGAGCATTTCTTCATGTCTCTATAGGCCATTTTTGTTTCTTCTTCACAGAAGATTCTCTTTAAGTCTTTGGCCCATCTTTTAATGGGATGGTTATTACTTTGGAGATTAGTTTTGGAATGATTCAATTTTTTGAGCTGTTGATATAGTTTAGATATGAAGCCTTTGTCCGTTGTATGGTTGGTGAAGATCTTCTCCCACTCTGTAGGCTTCCTACTTAGTTTATTAGCTATGTCCTTTGCCATACAAAAGCTCTGCAGTTTAATGCAGTCCCACTTATCCAGCCTTTCTCTGATTTGTTGTGATTCTTGATCCTTATTAAGAAAGTTTTGACCTGTGCCAAGGAGGTCTAGTGTATCTCCTATTCCTTCTTGAAAAGTTTTCAGAGTGTCGCTTTTACCTCCAGGTCTTTGATCCATTTGGAGTTAATTCTAGTACAGGGTGGCACAGAAGGATACAACTTTAGTTTTCTGCAGGTGCTTAACCAGTTCTGCCAGCACCACTTGTTGAAGAGGCTGTCTTTCTTCCATTCTATTTTTTTGGCTCCCTTGTCAAAGATTAGGTGGCCATAGGTCTGTGGTTTAATATCTGGGTCTTCAGTTCTATTCCACTGGTCTTCAGGCCTGTTCTTGTGCCAGTACCAAGCTGTTTTAATTATTATAGCTCTGTAATAGAGTCTAAAGTTTGGTATTGAAATTTCTCCTGCGCTGTTCTTTCTGCTAAGAAGTGTTTTTGCTATACGGGGTCTTTTATTATTCCATATGAAATTTTGGATTGCCTCTTCTATTTCTTTAAAGAATAACATTGGAATATTGATGGGTATTGCATTGAATTTGTAGATAGCCCTTGGCAAGATTGTCCTTTTCATGATGTTGATTCTTCCAATCCAGGAGCATGGGAGGTTTTTCCATTTCCTTAGTTTTGCTTTAATTTCCTTTTTCAGGGTTTTAAAGTTTTCATCAAAAGGTCCTTTACATTCTTAGTTAAGGTAATTCCTAGGTACTTTATTTTCTTTGAGATATCGCAAAAGGAGTTGCTTTCCTGATTGTTGCCTCATTCCTCTCACTGTTGGCATAGAGGAAGGCAGTTGATTTTTGAGGGTTAATTTTATACCCTGCTACCCTTCCAAAGTTTTGAATCAGCTCAAGAAGCTTGGGAGTAGAGTCTATAGGATTCTTTAAATACAGGATCATGTCATCTGCAAAGAGGGAAAGTTTTACTTCCTCTTTCCCTACTTGGATCCCCTTTATGCTTGCTTCTTGCCTTATTGTGCTGGCTAGGAATTCTGAAACTATGTTAAAGAGGAGTGGAGAGAGTGGGCATCCTTATCTCATTCCTGATTTTACAGGGAATGGCTTTAGCTTTTCGCCGTTAAGTATAATACTAGCTGTGGGTTTGTCATACACAACCTTTATTATATTGAGGAATGTTCCATGGATTCTAGTTTCTCCAGAGCTTTTAACATAAAGGGGTGTTGGATCTTGTCAAATGCCTTTTCTGCATCTATTGAGACAATCATGTGATTTTTGTCCCTGCTCCTGTTGATGTGTTGAATTAATTGATTTGCGTATGTTGAACCAGCTTTGCCTTTTGAAAACACCTAAACACAGTGTTTGCTTGAAAAATGATGAGAGTATATTAAGTTTCCACAACATAAAAAATGATATCTAGTATATGAAATATTATCTACAATAATTATATTGTTATTTTTCAAACTTTAAAACACCTTGCTTGTGATAAATACATGTATCATGTATGCATTCTTTTTTTTTTTGCCAGTTCTGAGCTTGAGCTCAGGGCCTGAGCACTGTCCTTGGACTTTCTCAAGGCTAGAGCCCTACCATTTGAGCCACAGCACCACTTCTACCTTTTTCTTTGTATGTAGTACCAAGGAATCGAACTTGGGCTGTCATGCATGCTAGGCAAGCACTCTACCACTAGGACAAACTCCCGGCCCTCATGTATGCATTTTTAGAGGGAAAAAATCCTTAATAAATATCAGAATAGATTCAAATAAGCTTAATTAAAGGATAAAAGTGAAAAATTCATAGCTCATCATCACATAACTAAGCCTTTGATTGACAAACAACCAATATTCACTGAAGGTATTAAATCTTTTTCTTATTACATTTTTCCCTTCTTTTTGAAAAAGAAGTTAAACTCATTGAAAAGTTAAAAGTACAAAGTAACTTTTTTCCCATCTGAACTACTCAGGAACATGATACCCAATGACCTTAGTATAATTTAGTTTGTAATTGCTACAAATAAAGACATTCCTCTGAAGAGCCATAAAACCACCATCAAATTCAGGAAATTAACATTGACACATGACTACCATCTAATCCTCAACTCAGTTAGGTTCTTTAATTGTCTCTAAAATGTCAATTAAGCACAAACAGCAAACACAACAAAGAATCCAATTCTGAATTAGTTATGCACCCATCTCTTTAGTCTCCTTCAATTCAGAAAAATTTCTAAATCCCAAGCCTATTTTAAATGATCAAGTTTACAATGGGCTTCTAGAATCGTTTGCATAGATATTCCTAGGGAAACATTCTGGGCTTGGAGACAGGACCTTGGGAGTGAATAATGCTAATCCAGCCACACCCTCTGCTAAACCTGGGGTTCACATGTAGGCTGACTTCCATCCTCAAGCATCTGAAAAGACATGATGATGCTAACCCTGCAGCCTGTGCAGAAGGATGAAGGACAATGCACTAGAAACCATTCAGTACAGTTCATGGCTCAGAGACAACGGAATAAAAATGAACTCATCCATTTTCAAGTGTCCCTTCTGTCAAGACTCACAACCAAGTATTTAGATCTTCAACTCACTGGAATCCTTACAGAAAGAATGAGAGCATAATATTCACAGTAAGCTCTTTATTCTATCTTTTAGATGATTCTATCCTGTTTCTTCCATGAACTAGTAACTATAGAAAAAATTAAGAAGAAAACACAAAAAGTTTAACTTGGAGGAACAAAATGTCCTATGAGGCAATTGGCTGGTTTCAAAATAAGCAAAATTCCTACTTATTTATTACACTATTAAAAGTGGGTTTCTGCTAAAAGGAGGAAGATAAATGATAAATATACAATAATCTATACATTTTATTTGATCCAGATTGTGCCACATGCTGTTCTTCTGTCTCTCCTTCCTGCCACTGTCAAATAAATCAACAAAATGTTTTGGATTGTTTTCCTCTACCCCAACTCCATTCTGTAATGGATTGTTCTAGATTTGGTCTTCATCTTTCCATTGACATTATTTTATTAAAAATCACCACTAACTCAGGCTGGTTATTTTAGATAGTCAGGAGGCTGGAACCTTCAGGAGAAATATAGTTCAAGCCAACCTGGACCAAAAAAAAAAACTTTTCAAGAATCCATCCAAGTAACTGTCAAAATCTCAGTCTGAAGGTGTGACTCAAATGGTGAGTGCCCGCTATGAGCAAGACAGTCTACTGAGAATATAAAGCCCTATTTCTAGTATGAATGTGTACACACGCACACATACACACATATACATACCACATAAATAAAATAATAATTTTGCTCAATAATCTTATATCTTTTCTAATGTCCTTTATCACTACTGACTTTTCCTGTTTTTATCTCTTCTCTCATTTGTATTCCATGATACTCAATTATTCAGCCATTCCCTTTTGTACTTCTGTGATCCACTGGCACAATTTCTGTATCATCTTTTGTACTTCTTTCCATAGGGTAATACATAATATGTTGTTATTCTTTCTCCCTCTATTTCTCCTTCCCATCCCTCTCCTTTTCCATTTTTCCATCTCTCCTCTTCCTCCTCTTCTTTTTCTTTGCAGTGTGTGTGGGGAGGGAGGGGTTCCATCACTGGGGCTTGATCTTAATCAGACCATGCCTGCAGCATTTTGCTGGTTAATTAGAGATAAAAGAGTCATGAATTTTTCTGCTTGGGCTGGTTTCAAACTATGATCCTCAAATCTCAGCCTCCTTAGTAGCCATGCTTCAGGCATGAGACATTGATATCCAGCATCCTTTAATAATTAGGAGTTAAGACATTAAAATCTTAACCAATTGTAATCTCAAAGCTAGTAAAAATAACTGAAATGTTGCAACTTTAAAAAATACACCATTTCAATCACAGAAGTGCTAGCTACAAGTAAGTAATTTTCTTTCTTTCTTTTTTTTTTTTCTTTCTTTCTTTTTTATTGCAAGTCAGGCTTGAACTCAGGGCCTGGGTATCATTCCTAGGCTTCTTTTGCTCAAGGCTAGCACTCTACCACTTAAGTCACAGACCCACTTCTGGCTTTTTCTGTTTATGTGGTACTGAAGAGTTAACCCAGGGCTTCATGCACTGTGTCATGAAGCCACATACCCAGCTCTAAATAATTTTCTAATAATCTGTATTTAGTCTTTTCCTTTTATGTATGTACTCCTCATTATTACATATTGAGTTCTAAGTTTAAACGTTTTTTGAGAATGCTGTTTAAATAAAAACAAAATTGGGGCCGAGAGTTTGGCCTAGTGGTACAGTGCTTTCCCAGCATGCACGAAGACCCAGTTTCAATTCCTTGGCACCACATACATAGAAAAAAACTGGAAGTGGTGCTGTGGCTCAAATGGTAGCACTCTAGCCTTGAGAAAAAGTCCAAGGGCAGTGCCCAGGCCCTGAGTTCAAGCCCCATGACAGGCAAAAAAGGGAATAAATAAAATAAAATAAAGTTGGATTACAATGCTTCCAAAGAATTGGACAAATTGATGATGAGAGTCAACCACTTCACAATGGAAAAGCAAATTGCTTAATTCTTCAGGGACTTGCAGGAATTTCAATTTCAGAATAGGCAGCAGAATATCTAATTTACCCAGTAAAAAATAACCAGAAACATCCACTGAGCTGTTCTAGAATTAAAGAAATCAGCAAGACTTCTCATTGTCTAGCTTTTGATTGTAGTTCTCCACTAAAGTCTCTCTGATAGAGACTTAATATCCAAAAGCTAGGTGTCACCTTTTCTTTTCAGTGTGGGGAGTGTTTCTCCACAAGTTTTCTTCTTATTATTATTGTATTGTCGGGATAATGTATAGAGAGGTTACAGTTGCATTCATTGGTAGTGGGTGCATTACTTCTCCAACCTTGATATCCCTTCTAATGTTTTTGTCCCCCTCTCGCTCCCCCAATGCCCTCCCAATCATCTTGCTTTCCCCATTTCCTTCCCTATTTCAAATAAACAAATAAACATATGTAAAATATGCTAGGTAACAAAGTCAGATACAGTAAACCACATGAGAAAAAAAAAAGAAAAGAAATAACTTCACATAATACATTAGGAACAACAATCTCAAAGATAAACCTCTTGTTTGTATATCCTATGCAATTGAAATGAGTCTTTTAAAAGTCTCAGGCAGTAGAGTACTGTAAATGTGTCTTACAGGGTTATTCACTACAACAGAAAGTCTCTTCCATATATCAGCCTTAAAGATTTCTATACTGTATTCCTTCTATATGTGTGTAAAATATTGGGTAGGATATGCCATTGTGAAAGCTAATCAATATGTATGTCATGACTTTGGATAAGTCTCTGAGGGGAGTTTACATCAATCAAATAGGGACAGCTTTATAATGAAGGAGACTAACAATTGTCTCCAAAAGGCCAAAGGGCATTATTCCCTCTGCCCTATTGGTACCAGCTCCAGCTATGAGATAACAATTATCTGTAACACAGCCTTCTTACTTAGCTTAAATACTTCACTGTCATCCTCCCTCAGATACCAGCTTCGAAGAAAATAAACACAATCCCTTCAGATCTTGTTTATGCCAGCTCACCACTTCTCAAAATCACAGAGCAGTAATGTTTCAAACTATGACTATAATCTTTAAAATCATATCCTAGCCTTACTCCATATCTTAGGAGAATGCCCACAGAAGGACTCTGAGGAGGAGATTCACTCCGGAGTAATCTGGCCTTGTGTAGAAAATAACCAACCAATCAGCAATATATGATATTCAATATCCCAAACAGTAGTAGATTCAAACAGGAACCATTCACTGAATGAAATTGGTGACTGGTATCCTATCTTACCTCCCTCCCAAACTCTACTCCATCAAGCATAATCCTGGGCAAGACTGAGTCACACTGCTGAAATGAATTCAGACTCTAAGTTTTATCATTCACTTTGATCTTCTGTGCTGCTATGAACCAAGTGCAAGTTCCTGATTCCAAGAGTAAAAAGATGAATAATTCAGATAGAGTATTAACAAATGTCAGTGATCTACAATGCACTGAATTTCTTAGAACCTGAAGGCCTTTTTGAAAATAAAACAGTATTTTATGAATGCATTTTAGACACTTTAGTCAGGCAACTACAGTTTACAAAGGAAAAAACATGAAGTTATAAAAAAGAAAATCCAGGTCTTAAGTGTCTATTTGCTAAACATGGGATCCACCTTTCTCTGCCCTCTCCTGGCCTTCCCTGACCCTCATTGTCCTTCTAGAATGACCTTTTCTCCACCACTGCTTTTGTCACTGCCTTCAGTCTGGCCTTCATTTACTTTTCACCTTAGAGCTTCAGTGCCTTCTTAATGGTAATCTCCAAACATTGGCTTTATTGTAAAGATGGACACATAAAACAGGCATCAAAGTCCTGACATTGAATTGGCCTTTGAATACTGGGACAGTTCCCTGCTCCTAAAATGACTATGTAAAATCTGGTTCTCTGGCTTTATCACATGTAGCCTATTACAGACAAAAAAGGGTCTTAATCCTTTCTTTCCTCAGTTCATTATTGTACACATAATCTGTTTTGGAGAAAGCAGAAAGAACTTGACTATAAACAGAGTTCTGAACTATGAGAAGCAGAACTCAACCCCCCCAAAATCTAGTCTGGATCTAGCAGAACTCAACCCCCCAAAATCTAGTCTGGATCTAGAGTCCAGACTATTTTTTTTCATGGCTACCAAAAAGCAGTAGCCATGTTGCACTGTTCTATCCAGTGTCTGGTTCAGGGTCACATACAAATGGAATATTATTGGGGGGAGACGGAAATGGAAAGCCATGGTGCTCATATTCTCCAGGAAAGACCTTGTAACCCCTCCCCCAGCAAGCACAACGAGAGCTGAATCACAGTCAGGCCTTACTCATAGGCTTGAATGTCTCAATCTCACTAGCCTAGCAAGTG